>NC_055979.1:5869292-6076792 GCF_018492685.1 Alosa sapidissima | reverse complement strand
CATACATTCACTTCCTCTTAAGCATGGACAGTGCATCCGCTTTTATGTCCCACTTTGTGATTTCTTGTGAAATATTTAATATTTCAACTGTCGTGAAAACCTTAAAATTCAATGTGGTAAAAGCACTGAAAAACCATGAGGATCCAACCGTACATGTTCATGAATTATCTATCGACATACTTGGTTAGATACCTCAAGAGGCTTTTTAATTATGACCACGAAAGACTTCTCATCAAACATGCTATGCATTTAGAAATAACTATAACTTGGTACTGTAATAAGTATCCCAACAATAAAGTTGTCATACTGTTGTTACAGCTTTCTTCCAACAAAAAACAAAACAAGTACTTTATATTTACAAAAGGCTTAGGCTTCATGGTCTTTGTATTCACATACTGACTTAGTATATAAAATATGTTTTAGGGAGAACCGTGAGATGCATGTGTAATGTTAACCAGTTGACCTCTATGCAAAGCATGATGACATACTGTATACTCTCATATTTAACATGCACACAGGGTCGTTCACTGAGTGAGTCACCCTCTTCCCATGGAGGAACATGTAGCCTAAAGCTCTATCAAACTCTGAAAAATCTTCAAATTGAAGACATCCATATTCTTTATTTTAATGTATGATCGTCTTGTCACCATACAAACTGCGCTTACAGCTATGCTGCATATACAAAACATAGTTGTTGTATACCTGATGGCACATGTCCTGGAAAACAGAAGAACATTCCATAACACCCCTACATCCAATTTGTTTTGTTTGTGCAGTGAGAGCAGGGAACACCTGTCCTTCTCCCTGCCTGTGCTGCTGTGGCTGTGGGGAATGAGCGTGTCCCTGACGGGGCGCAGGCAGGCAGGCAGGCAGGCAGGCCACCTCATATCCTCCACACGCCACGTGGAGAACATGAGACGAGGAGGCCTCTGAATGCTGTGATGGATGGCTGTTTAGACAGAATGGCCTCTGCCTGACTGCTAAAGGTAAACAGGCTGGGAGTGTGTGGGGTGTGTGTGTGTGTGTGTGGGGGGGGGGGGGGGGGGGGGGGGGGGTACTGGGAGTGGTGTGACAAGTCTTTTGATGATGTCCCAGTTTCTCACGTTGCTCACTCGCCTGTCAGGCCGTGGCATGTTTGTAGAGCTCAACCCACCCCCCACCTCTCCACACACACACACACACGCACACTCCTCCCCCACTGATGCTATCTTGTGGTTTGTGGGCGACATATTATTCCCATATCGTGTTCACTCTATTGTCTTTATGGGTGCTGTGATTGCGGCTGATATCGCGTCTATAAGTCGTCTATTGGTTTTGATGAATGTCATGGATTTAATTGACCAGATGAAGACCGGCCATACATGGTGCCTCTATTTCTCTTTTGTCACATTATATGCACACACATGCACACACACACACACACACACACACACACACACACACACACACACACACACACACACACACACACACACACACACACACACACACACACATTCTTTCTCTCTCTCTCTCTCTCTCTCTCTCTCTCTCTCTCTCTGTCTCTCACACAGACACACACTTGCATTCACACACACACATACAGACACACACACACACACACACACACACACACACACACACACACACACACAAACACAAAGAAAAAGTCACCTACATTCCAAGACAGATCAAGCTCTCAAGAAATGTACTTAAAATCCATAGCCCTTAATTACCCGTAATAAGAACTGCTTTTGTTTCCCTGTTGCAGAGGTCGCTCCTATAGGAGGGATGAGTGACAGTAATTGGCCACTTGGGGCTGCTAATGGGCCTACGCTGATCGGCTCACATAACCCAATGTGTGTTCCACTGGACGGCTCCCACTGCAGTGCACCCTGGGATAGGATCTCATCGTTTCCATCATGCAGCGTGTAGGGACTGGCGGTGAGTAGGGGCAGGTGTGGGTGGGTGTGGGTGTGGGTGAGGGTGAGGGTGAGGGTAAGGGTGGGGGTGGTCACAGGTGGGGGTTTGGCCTTGAGCATTCAATTGTGGTAGATGGCACACGTAGAAAAAAGATTTGGCCTTGTCAAAAGCTTCTCCCACCTTAGTCTAGTCCGTGGGCGTAATGTGCTTGCTTCAAATTCAGGCAGACTTTCCCCTTGGCTTGCCTCTGTTGCGTTTGGCGGTGACAAAAACTGTTTGTCTGTCTGCTTGCATTTTCATCTTTATAATTCTTTCTTTCAAGCTGAATGTTAATGGCACATGGCGGGTGGCAAGCCGTGTGCCAGAGCCTGAGTGAGCTCCAAGCTTCGTCATTGTGACAATGGCTGCGTGATCATGTGTGCTCAGGCTGAAGCTTCTGGCTGAATAGGAATGATTTCATTTTCGGGTGGTAATTTCTAGAGGATCAACAGCACCCTCTTGTGTACACTGCTCAAAATGGAAATGGAAGTGTAGGACTTCCAGTCCTAGTGCTTACATATTAGAGGGTACACTTGTTTCTTTTAGTTGTTAAGACTCAGCTTATGTGAACATGCAAAGAGTGGTTTACTGCCGTTAAACATTAGTTTAAAGAATAACATTTTATTAAACTAGCACAAGCGTAACAAAAGCAAGATAATTGTGTGTAGGGGTTTATGATTTCAGGCATGTTGGCAGGGATGTATGGATGTCAGTATGACAAATCTTGAGGCGAGTGTGTGTGAGACAGATCAATCAGCAGAAAAAAGAGTCTTACACAGGCCCCACCTATCCCAGGCATGGGCAATTAACTAATCAGCTCTCCACCTACAGTCCATGCACTACCACTACTTAGACTAAGGGGGGTGCAGTGGCTCATAACAACACTATTGAACATTCACCAGTAAAGTTCGCCCTTCCCCTGTTTTTACAGCTTGGTCTGTTGTTCAGTGACAAGTTACTCTCATAGAAATGCCTTTTCATCTCATGATATATCGAGCCCCTGACTTTGTGCGGCTTGCCATTATGTCTATTAATCACCTGCAACCTGACAGTTATGTTACTGCCACCTGCACCGACTCCTCCACAGATTAGAGTGTGTGGCTTCCTCTTCCATATCCCCCGGCCACACAGACAGCATTATTGACCTACTTATCCTGCCATCTCTTCTCACAGAAAAGACCACAGATGACCAACGGGCGAATCTCTAGGCAGGAAAGAGGCTGTATTTCTTTGCAGTGAAGATGAAGGTGTCTGCGGATTGTTTGTTTGGCCAGGTGTACCCTGGCTGGTGACAACACTCAGTAATGCACACATGCTTTATCTCGTATTCAGTTCCGTTCAATTTAATTTACTGTACGCAGCAGTAGAGTCCTGTCTAATATGGAATTGACCTCTACTGCGGGGTTTGCTTTAGACCACAGCAGTGCAACTGTAACACTATCAGGGTTTTCATTAGGAAATTAATCCAAGTAACTTTATTGGTAATCAAATCTAATCACTAATATGGGTTTCAGAATTACAAACACTAACACTTAGTGTAAGTGTTGAATATACATTTAGTGATAGACTAAGTGTTAAAATGAATTCCATAAGTGGTATATTTTCACATTTTTACTCCGGAAAGAAATCTTGGTCTGCACCTTTGATGTTATGTGTTTTAAGACACGTAATAGTTCTGCATTATATAAACCCTGTTGTATGGCACAGACAATGTCTCCTGAAAATAGGTTAGAGATTAATGTTGGTCTGGTTAAAGCGGAACTGAGTGAACAGGATCCAGACACCCCCAGTGTGCTGCCTCTTATAGCCCAGACTGGAGCTGTGCCTGGCGGAAGCGAGAGGCTCAAGAGGGAGGAGGAGGAGGAAGGGACACTGTTTGTCGGACACAGTGGGGGAGTCCTCTGCCGGCGTCCGTGCCCACCCCCAGTCTTGCCCCCTGCCAGCAATGTGGAGAGACAGGTCAGTCTGCCTAAGACTGCCCAGCACCAGCTTCCAAATACTGAATTGCAACTGCAAGTCTCTATTCCCAGGGTGATATCAGGGTGTCTTTGAAACTGGACACTTGGATTACCTCTGCTGGTGACAATCGCTACATGATCCACATCCTGGTTCAAAACAATAGTGACAGGGGAATCTGCTATTGTAGTCTTTTGTTGTAGTTGGGGACTTCATCAGTGTGAAGAAAATAAAGTTGCGTTAAAGCTGTGGCAATGTTGAGCTCTACTGTATATGCAAAGTACATATATGGTATTTATTATGGATACTTTTCTTTTTCATGATGTCAGTCCTACACCTCAGTAATCATGCTATGCGTTTATTCCACCCCTAGCCTTGGTAGACTGCATCACTACCACAAAGATGGCTGTAATGCAGACTGTATTGTGGGACTGGAGCTGGATCGTGCTGCAGCATGGCTGCAGCTTATGTGCTTGCACAGTGCTGTCACAGAGCGCTGACCGGGACATGGCTCTCTGAGCACTGTCAGCGCTACGGGGCCCTCCAGGGTTTCTGGTAGACCCAGCGGAGGAGCTGAGGCCCAGGCGGAGCACTAACACATGGGGAGAACAAAAGGCCTCAGGGGGGCCTCTGGCGTCTGGTTGTAGAAGACAGTGCTGCAGATGGGAGCAGCCATGAGGCCAGTCCAACAGGCCTGGTGTACTGTGATGCCCTGTCCTGCTACAACAGAACCTCTGAGTGCTAGATGAACTCGGGGATCATACTATGTATGATGCGTGTAAAGTAACGGCTCCCACACACAGTTGCGTGCGTTGCAGTGCTGGAGACGCATCCTGTTCACTTGACACGGGCTTACGTCATTAGTTCAACTTTTGCTGCACCGACGGACGGCACCAGCCAATCAAATTACGAACAAGCGAACAACAGACGGCACCAGCCAATCAAATTACGGTTATACCTTAAGTCATTTGCATAGCTACTGTCAGAAACACCTACTGGCATGCGTTGATGGAACGCAACTGTGTGTGGAAGCCGTAATGAGGTAAGCAAGATCATTTCAATGTGAAAGTCCACCGGTATCAAAGTCAAAGTCAAAGTCTGCTTTATTGTCAATTTCTTCACATGTCAAGACATACAAAGAGATCGAAATTACGTTTTCCACTATCCAACGGTGGAGACAAGACATATTTTACCAATTAAGTCCACAGACAAACATAACATTCAAGTAAACAATATAAAAAGTAAAAATAAGAAGGCACATACAATGAAGAAGATAAGAGCAGCAACATTTGGGTTGAAATTGTGCAATTGTGCATACAGTAGACAGTCAATACAATAGTGCCAGGCCAATAAATGGCTGAGGTAGTTCTGTTTGACCTAAATATGCAAGTGGCATAGTGGTGCAAGTTATGTAAGAGCAGCAGAAGTGTGTTCAGAAGTGTTTTCGGGACAACAGGACAACAACAACAAGTTGCAAAGTGTGCAAGTGTACAAGTGGAGTAGTGCAAGTGGAGTAGTGCAAGGCAGCCATTGTGGGTCCAAAGTCCAGGATGTTATGTAGCTGAGGGTGGAGGGGGGAGAGAGTTCCGCATCCTAACAGCCTGGTGTATGAAGCTGTTGGTGAGTCTGGTGGTGCGGGAGCGCAGGCTTCTGTACCTCTTCCCAGACAGGTATGTAGCAATCTCGATTAAAAAATGCCAAAACATTAACAATTAAAACATAAACATCATTGGACTATAGCTGTCTATGTACACTACTTGAATTGTTTGATACATTACAGGCTCACTAAGACATCAACTGCCTGGCACATGCTGGACTTGTACAGCATGGAAGAAGCCAGTTCCACTTGTCCAGCCAACAGAGAGGCCCTGTGTGCCAGTGGCTCTTGGAGGAGTTGGCAGGACCAGGAGGGAGGCAGTGGGTAGTCTTAAACCAGTCGTGATGAAGCCCACGGGCACAGGTGCTTCCCATCCCATCTCTCCATAGCCATCTGCCTATGGAGCTACACAGGACTGGCAACTCCATGTGTTTGTGCAGCACAGAAGGTGGCCTACAGGGGGCTCCTTATGCTACCATTCTCCATGATGGATTAGCACAAACATATGGCAAAATAGTTACCCCTTTACAGAACTGAGTGAAGGGTCTGCAACTTATGGAGTGTGTCAAATGTTAAACAGCCGCATGCTGGGTGAGATCAACACTTGCGAGATGTACTGTATCTCCATAGGGATATACGGACGGCCATAACCCACTTCCTCCCACTGTGTAGAAGGCAACCAAGCCACCCTATCCCCTCTCCTCAGCAAGGTACACATATAACTCCAGGTGGACAAGCTGGACCCCAGTGCAGCCAGACTCCAGCTCCCTCCCTCCCTGCCTGGCCGGCCTGAGTTAAAACCTCCTAGCAACCACTTTAGTCTAACCGTGTCATCAGCCATATTGTGTGCGATTCAGAACAGAAAGCCAGGAACAGTGGACAGGAGCTCTGAGCTCTAAGATACAGCATGCTGCCTCATCAGGCCCCTGCAGCAAGCACACTGGCCTGCATGATGTGTATAGAGTCACCTCAGCTCAGCGCAAACATAACTGGCAGGTTCTTTGTCAGATCTGGATTCTTTTCAGCAGAGTGAACCTTGCACTCTCTCTATGGGTTACATAAATGGAAATAAGAAAATGCTATCTGATGGTCTCCTGCGGCGTCTATGTAGCAAGACATATTTACCACATGAATATAACTTTTACAGCTTTTCATTTTGCGTTCATTACCCTGCATAAAACTAGCATTGCCACACTAAAAAATATACTATGCATTCTCACTGTGAGGCAGCTCTCTCCGTCGTGTCGTACGCAGGCTTCATCAGCATGTGCAGTGAGTCTGATCACCACCATCACCATCACCATTCCCCCTCTGTGTACATTTCCCTCCATTCTCATCCTCCTCATTAATACGTATTAACACATCTCCATTTGCACTGTGAGTCAGTTAAGATCGCCTTGATGTCGTGTTTTCCGACCAAACGCTCGCCCAGTATGACGTCCTAATAGGCATGCAGACAAAGCCCACAAACAAAAATGTTTGCTCTTCCCCCCTATTAGCGAGAGGGAAGGACAGCTGTTGTTGGCTAAATCAGGCACCTAAACAAGACTGTAACCATTAGTGTGTCATCAAACAGTTTTCAGCTCAATGTTTTGCCAGTGCTATCCAGTAATTGGCTGACAAATATCTGTGGTTTGAAGAGGACAAGCAAATCACCTTTGTTATGAATTCGGCTCATTAGACTAATGAGGTGAATTCATTACCTTTTGAGGACTTTGTCATGAGACACTGTGCATGTGCTCTGGAGAAGTCGGAGGGTGGTTGGCATGGCGATGGTGGGGGGGTAGCAGGTGTTGGGGATTTGGCGTGACTAAGTCGGTGTGAACTCTGCGGGAAGTGGACGAGATGGAAGGTCCGGAGAGAGAGAGACGTGGCGGAGAGGTGTAGGGAATGCGGCGGTGCCCAGAGTTCAGTCGGGAGATAAGCCATCTTCAATGCTCCAGGTGCCGAGACCTTTTCATGAAGGGATCAAGTCATGAAATGCCTCCATTTCACAGCCTGCTCGAGACGTACGGTACACACATGCTCTCTCTGTCACACACTTACTTTCAATAACCACACACACACACACACACGCACTCTCTCTCTCTCTCTTAATCCCATTTCACACTCAGAATCTTCTCCTCCAGGGGAAAGTGCTAAATCTGTGATATCAGTGTCACAAAGTGCACCTTTTGCATCCAGTACACATCCTTCCCAAAG
This sequence comes from Alosa sapidissima, assembly GCF_018492685.1. NCBI lineage: Eukaryota > Metazoa > Chordata > Actinopteri > Clupeiformes > Clupeidae > Alosa > Alosa sapidissima. The sequence continues at coordinate 6,069,096 of NC_055979.1, read as the reverse complement.
TGCATTTGTCTCACTGGAAAATAAATAAATAAAAAGCACCAGAGACTTTGACTGTTTGAAAGGAAAATGGTGTTGTCAAAGTCTCAAGGGTGCATTTTGTGGTGAGACTGTGTGTGTGTGTGTGTGTGTGTGTGTGTGTGTGAGTGTGTGTGAGTGTGTGTGTGTGAGTGTGTGTGTGTGTGTGTGCGCGTGTGTGTGTGTGCGCGCGCGTGTTGGGAACTTGGGTAGTGGGGGGGATTAACATCAGAAAGGGGTCTCGGGGCTGCTCTCCGGGGACGGGGCATTAACATTCTGTGCTGCAGAGCGCTCTGTCCAGGGAGAGGGCCTTTCAGTCACAGGGCACTGGATGAAGGTAATTGCTAATAGTTGTGCGCACCTGCTGCTCTGGGGCCTCCACTGCTCACTCAATGGGGAGAGAATGGAGGCGAGACAGAAAAGATGTAACCAGGAGACTGGGAGAGACAGAAAGAGAGTGAGCGAGCAATTCAAAGGGAGAGAAACAAGCAAACACAGTCTGGGAAGGTGGGGGAGAGAGATAGGGAGAGAGAGAGAGAGAGAGAGAGACAGAGAGACAGAGAGGAAGACGAGAAGAGAGATGAGAGATGATATGGGAGGGTAAAGAGGAGTATGACTCTGAGGAATAATTTGACCCTGCTCTCCTCCAGTCAGGGTTAAAACCAAGCAGAGGCATAAAGCTGTACAAACTAACCTGGTGGAAAAGAAAATAAGATCTCAAACCTCATGACACTGATATAGAGGTGAAATTGCTCCTGTGCTTTTCATGGCACAGTAAGGGGCTGGAAGATGGACAGTGGTTATTATTGAGTACGACACTACTATTGGTAAGACTCATACTGTAGGTATCACACTACTATTGGTAAGACTCATACTGTAGGTATACTGTAGGTATCAAATTAATCATTTGGTGCAGAGCTCAAGTCTATGAACACTTTATTTATTAGGAGTGATTAAATGAAAAATATGGTTCATATTCAGGTTGTAATACGAACTAAAGGATAAGCAAAAGCAAACTCATAATTTCTTAAGTTAATAGAGGATTACAGCTACCCAAAATATACCATAATATTGTCTAAAAATGTATATCCTCCTTTGAGGCAAAAAGTAAGGCTGTCTATTCTGTTCGCTGTCTATCGGATTAACCTCCTTACTGTATCATAAGTCAGAACATCTTACTGTAATGTGTCCTGAGGAGAACAGGTATAAAATCTCGATATCACCAGACTTGATTCCTCTATGACAAGACTGTCACTGGTACGTCAGTCACAGATAGTGCTACCTTGACTCTGTCATTTCATTGGAAACCAACTGTCATGCTAACACTTGATGGGTTATGATATGTCTTGACATGTTTATGACATATGTGACCAAAATTTTATGAAAATATGGCATCATCTCTGTCAGACAAGACAGCACTGCATGCTAGATTTTCTGGTACTCTCTTCTAGAAAATTCCACAAGGGCTTACCTCTGTTAATAAAAGCCTCCATCTCAGCTCCATCTTAATCTGGGGGAGATAAAATACAGATAAGTTCCTTTCAGACAGTCAATCAGTCTAGTGTCCCATGAAAAGATAGACCGACTGTATGCTTGGAATGTTGTGTTTAGCTTTTTTCAAGTTGGAATAGGCCCTAAAAATAGGCCCTATTGCATGTATTGCATGACTAATTAGCATGAAAAGATTCATAATGTTTCGGACTATACTCATTTTATCTTTTACAGGAACTACATATGTGGGTTGCATGTGTTGCTGACTTGCTGTGCATGTAACCTGCATGGAAACTACAAATGAGTTAAAGGAGAATTCCGGTGTGATATTGACCTAAAGTGTATCGAAACATGATACCGAGTGTGAACGTATGTCTCATAGCCCATCTCGGCTTGTCCCCTGCACTCCAAAATCTGGCGCTAGTTAGCCGATGCTACCAACATCTTTTTCAATAGTGGTGCTTCGGCATCGGGCTAGCCATGCAAATAAATCACTGTTTTACACCCATTTACGAGGCTCAATGTATCTCCACACTTCATTGGTAGACTTCCGAGGGCCCTGACATTTAAAACGAGACATTGAGAACTTTGAAAAAGCACTGGTAGTTTACTTACAAGACGATTTATACAGACAGTATCTTCACGAAGTTTAGCGTTTGCAGCCATCTTGAATTTAGTCACGATAAGTCGAGCAAAGAGTAAGAATGAACAGCTATGATAAGGGATCAGATTCCAAAAATAATTCAGTGGAAATGCATGGATTCCAGTTGCTGCTACTGGAAGAAACTGGAATCCATGCATTTCCACTGAATTATTTTTGGAATCTGATCCCTTATCATACCTGTTCATTCTTACTCGTTGCTCGACTTATCGTGACTAAATTCAAGATGGCTGCAAACGTTAAACTTCGTGAAGATACTGTCTGTATAAATCGTCTTGTAAGTAAACTACCAGTGCTTTTTCAAACTTCTCAATGTCTCGTTTTAAATGTCAGGGCCCTAGGAAGTCTACCAATGAAGTGTGGAGATACATTGAGCCTCGTAAATGGGTGTAAAACAGTGATTTATTTGCATGGCTAGCCCGATGCCGAAGCACCACTACTGAAAAAGTTGTTGGTAGCATCGGCTAACTAGCGCCAGATTTTGGAGTGCAGGGGACAAGTCGAGACGGGCTATGAGACATACGTTCACACTCGGTATCATGTTTCAATACACTTTAGGTCAATATCACACCGGAATTCTCCTTTAAGCTTATTATTAAAGTGTATTATCAAAATCCTGAAGGCATCTTTGAAAAGTGACTCGTTTTTGGTTCCCATTCCTCAGCTGGATCTAGCTCTATGAGCTTTCCACGTCCGCAAGCGGACACTTCTATATTATGCATTCTCTGGTGTCCTATGCCAAGAGGCACCACTAGAGGGTAAGTTCAATTCTAATGAAAGCTTCCCATTCAGTAGTACCTAAAGTTGGGAGACACAAAGGATGAGAGTGGAAAAGTGATTAAAAAAAAACTTCTATCAAATCAGAGCCAACTTTATACGATTTAGATTCAAGTCACCTGGAATGTCCTTTTGTCAATTTGATTATTAATGGGGTAATGGAACAATCCAAAGTTGTACATGATTAATGAATCCGATTCTGAAAATGGATTTTCCCTCATTACTGACTACAGCAAAAATAAGTGGCACAGTTAAATTTCACTCTTGGGCATTGAATTCATGAAACATGAATGAGGGTCTAGGGATTTTACTCAGAGTCACAGAGTGTCATGGAAGTGATTCACCAATCCGTGAATAAATCAATTTCAGCTACACATTTAGGCATTCAGCATTCATAATGGAAACCTTGGAGATTGTGATGCAAAGACAAATGTTTCCAACAATGAGTGGGATGAGGATAACGTTACCATTCCACAGGAGAACCATTGCACCAAGGAATGCAAAGATCAGAAAAGCATGGAAGGATCTTGTACAATGGAAGTTTTGATAGTTGAACAAGGTAAATTTGTAAAACTGGATGATGATGATGATGATGATGATGATATATACCATAGCTAAAATAATAATATAATGAATATTTTTTTCTGCCATTTTGAAAAATGTCTTTACATATTCTTTAAGACACTTTCCAACAGCACCACACAATGGATTGCCAGAAAAAGCCCACAACATGTTCATAATTTTTGGTTTATTTCAAAATAAACAATTATGTCACTTTTTATTACCACAAAATTCAGATATCTTATACAATACAACTGTGTGTATTTTACTGTCTGTCTCATTCACACTGAATCACACTGATCACCACACAAAATAATTCACACCTACTTTGAATTACTTTGTAATTTTGCCAACTTTGTAATGGCAAATGGACTGCATTTATACTTGAATTATGCTTACTGTATTTTGTAACTAATTGATTGCCATTTATGATACGAAGGGAAAAGAGCAGTCATGAATCTGCCTCACAGTAATCTGGCTGTGTACACACAGTTCTGCCATCAGAGGGCAACATAAGACAGCTCAAATAACCCCACATGAGCAGCCCTCTGACTGTAGAAGAAGCCACACACTTCAAGACATTTGACACAAACCAGGAGAAATTCATATTTCTTTTTCCTTTCATACTGATATTTCCCTGTTAGACTCCTGCTTCAACAGTTTTGTTTGCTCAGCTTTTTTTCAGGATCTTAATCCTCAATTGTTTGTCACCAAATAAACCCATTTCCATCTGTGACACCATACGCAATCGTTAGGAGCACATTGCTTGTATGGAAATAGCTCCTGTCATCTCTGGTGAGGCTGAAATAGTCACGTTGTCTCCACAGCTAGCTCAAAATAGTGCCTCTCTTTCTGCGCTTCATCATCAGCATTTGATGACACACACTCTGTATACTCACGTTCTGTCTTTGACTGTGCCACATTGAAATGAGAAAGTCATTGATTCATAAAAATAATTGAGACTTGGGCGTAACATGGCAGAATTCACGTCTTACCTCGAAGGCAGTTCACATGAAGGCCAGATGATTTACAATGCAGATACGACGCTGACACACAGCATGTAGAATGTCACTAGAACTCACAAGTGAACAGGGGAACAAAATATATTTCTAGAGACATATTGTAAAGAGTAAAAGAGTAAAAAGCCAGATCATAAGACAGACATACAGAAAGACAAGCAGGTAGATGGGCTAGAAAGGCTGATAGACATTCATATGAACAGACATACATTGATTGATTGATTGATTGATTGAGTGATTGATTGATTGATTGATTGATTGGGTTAATTGATTGGTTGATTGGTTTGATTAACTGTCCTCCTTGAGGTTCACAAGTGAGGTGTCTCTGCTCTATCGCTGAATGATCTGCATAACTGCTGAAGCCCTAGCATATATTAAATATAGGCATATTATATAATATATTGATATTTAAATATGAATTGAGAATGGAGTGGCTACGTGCTGGGCCATGGTTTGGGGATGGCTCTGCTTGAGAGGCACTACAGCAGCCCCTGCCAGAGTCACGTCTCGACAGAAGGGCTGCATATGGCTCCAGCAATGAGAACCCAGCCAAGTCCACATCACCCTGATGAGATATCACCTTTTCGCTGATCACCATGTGTTCCCTCGGGAGGGAGGCGACTGAGGTTTCAACATCCTGTTGGCGATATGGCTGCTGCTGCTAGGGCTCATTGAAGTGGGAAACAAAAGAGTTTTTATCCTGGTAAACAAGACAAATGACGCAAAAGAGAAAACAAACAAAAAAAGACAAACCCAAATGTCCAAAAGAAAAGGGGCTCTACTATCGGTAACTAAGGGTGGCATTCATTATTAATTTACTCTCAGGCAGTCAAACAAAAACACAGGATATTGCTAGGTAGTATGGCTTTGTATGAAACAATAGGGGTGCTTTTTTCAACTGAAAGTGACCTGTCCTCGACTGTGAACACAGATATCAAGTTCCTCCCATGGGGGAAAGTGATGATCAGGTCTCATGACTATGTTCTACAACCATGAGGCGAGTGCCATACAAAGTGTTAATTTTATTGTGTGAATTGTTTATGAAGGGAATCACAAATCATGTGAATCTTGTGAATCGTCCAACTGTTTTCCTCAGCCTGATCAACCTTTGGGGCTTTGAGATGGAAAAATGTGACCCAGATAAAGCTTGAAATGGATGTTATTTCCAACTGCATTTACATTCGTTTTTGTGCATTTTGGATGGCACAGGCCAAATAAGTAAGTTACAAAGCATTCACGAGATGATCAGTCATTATAGTTTGATCTAAACATTGGCTATATAATTCAATTATATATATATATATAATTATAATTCAAGATGGATCATGTATCCTAGATGAACCTCACCCTGTCTAATCATCAAACCCCTGACAACCACACCGCTTGGGTTGGGCTAACAACGTGAGGCCTCATCCCTTCTTCACAATACACGCTGTGCACATTCAACAAGTGAAGCACAGCAAGAATCTATACGTATATATTGCATATCTACTAATTTACCCTAACACAGTCCATGTTTACTTCTATCCATATATATTTGAATATTAGAATATATCAGATTTGCTATATTTTGCTATTGCATTACCAGAAATATCTGAAAATCATTTGAAAAACACAAATTAATTATTTCTGCCTTCTGTGTATGACCATATAAATCATATAAGTCTGCAAGATACAGAAAAGACACACAAATATTAATCAATCAATTAATGACTGCATTTTCATACACTTCCGTATCCCGGATTTTACAGTATCCTGGTTTTGTCATATCCCGATTTCAGAAAGTTATAAATATAGGTACAGTACATGTAGGTGTGTAGCTGTTCAGGATACTGTTCCATACACTATATCCGGGTTTCTCAGGCACATGTGACTGTGCATCAATCAATCAATCAATGAATTTATATAAAGTGCAAAATCACCATGCAGCATAGTCTCAATTCACAAAATAATAACCAAATAATCCTTCAATAAAAAATAAAATCTATAATTGGCTACATAATATCCAGTGGTTTGAAGTGATGCACCAGCATGTTCCTGGGTAGGCTATGATGGTGAACTCTCAACGTAGATGCCAGACTGATAGGTGTTCTTTAAGAAACCAACCTTGCAACCTTGATCTGTTATTTTATTTTATTTCCTATAATAAATATGTGTGTATGGAACTCATCTAGGCTGCTTCTGAAGGGAGTGTCAAGAAGAGATTCCTTGCGGTGTTGACATGGACCAAACTTAGCATGTGTTTTGTATACTTTCTTCTGTCAGCACAGTATCACCTGATATGCATGATATTTGGTAGCTAATATTTATGTAACTCTCTGTGTAGACACAGCAAACACCAGACTTAACTGAGTCACACTGAGATAGTGCTCTAATGAAATCCGTTTGACTTGTTTATGTGTGCAGCTTGTGCGGGTCCATCTGATCTTCTTCTAGTTTTTAAAGATGTGCCAAATTCCTTACAAGGAACTGAAGTGCTTTCTTTCTTCAGGGCAATCACTTATTGAGAAACAGGCCTGAGGGCACACACACCTGCCGTGTTAATACGTCACATGTACTGCAGCTCCCTGTGCAGCAAGGCTGTTGCATCGCCAAATTAATGTGCGGAAGTGTAACATCCAGTAATTATGTTTTATTGTTTTGTTAAACCTTTGTCGGTATAAACAAATGAAGATTTATATCCAGTGAGATGTGCTTCATTGAATAACCACTATACAACTGTTTAATGGTGGATTTTCCAGAAGGCATTGTAATTCATAGCAGGGCAAAGACCTGTATTAGAATACAATGCTAGTGTGACAGCATTTGTAGAAAATTAAAGCCCAAAGTATCCCATAACAGTTCAATTTCTCATTCATTCGAATGAAACAAACCATAAGTTCAGGCTAATGTAGTTATGCTTGATTTATCTTGAACAATGTGTTTGATCAATAAACAGATAGTGTGCTTGCCTTCAGGCCATGGCCACATGGAAGCAGACAGTTGAATTATCCTGGTTAGAGCTAGTGCACACTAGAACATAAGTAAAAAAATTGAAAGTAAATTATACAACATATCAGAACACTTGAATAGCTCTGCCCTCAGTCTACGGCTGTGGAAGAATTTAACAGGCATACTGATATGGGAAGAAATGTTTAGTCACTCTGTTTCTTATCAGTACTGTACAAATCTTGGGATAAAGCCTATCCTTAGGTTAGAGAGTTAAATGTTGGCATACTAAGCATAGGGTAAAACTGACTTGCATATCCAGAATTCACCCATGGCCTAGTACTGCATGAGGTGCAGCAGATAAGAAAGCCAGCTCATATAGTGAGGTGGCTAGGGCAATCTGTGGCTATTGACGCAAAATGACAGCAGATGAAAAATGGATTAAAATGGCCAAACACAGACGTGCCTCCTCCGCTCTGCAGGTGCAACAGCTGTTCTTTTGCACTGCAGTCTTCCCTCAGGAGTACAGGCTGGAGCTGCAGCTTATTAATTGAGATGCGTTAGAGTTATTTTTATCAGTCTATTATTGTTATTTGAAACACATTGGCTTCTGCTTTAAACATTTCCTTTAAATGCTATTGTTTTTGTTTAATGTGTGCTGTAAGTCACTTTGGATAAAAACATCTACCAAGCAATTACAGTATAGACATAGCCATAACTATGTAGACCAATAGGCTAATACCATATTGTATATATGATATAAATATAGGTTGAAAAGGGCTTATCCACCTTTTTCTATACTATACTGTATGTGTTGGCCATAGTGGTAAGTAATAGTTTCAATAGTTTCAAATTAGATACCACTTGCTCCCCAATACAACTCAATACCAAAATCACACACTAATGAAGATGAAGAGTATCGGTTGAAAAACTCAGCTAATACACGCAGGTATTGGAAGACACACCTTAGGCACTGTGTGGCTGCCACAGAAACTAGCGAGCCATGTTCTGTGAGTGCATTTACTCACAAAAACCACCATGAATATGGTCTGAGGGATGTGAATCCGCAAACAGAACACACCTCCATAATCATATGCTGTACAGTAAGTGACAAAAGAAGCCTCATCTGCCATCTCTCTCTTCCGTTTTCAGATATCTTTTAGACCACAGATAAGACTGTTTGCGTCTAGATGTATTATCTGTTTGACGCATAGCTGAGGCAGGGTGGTATTTAAGGTTTCTCAGTGTTCATACCACACACACACACACACACACACACAAACACACACACACGCACACACACACACACACATGCACGCCAACACCCACCCTACCAAGTGAAAAGAAAAGAGACTGAAAGATTATTTTTGTTTTCCCATTTTTTAATTTAGATCCTCTTGACTGTCGATTACAGCAGCATCTCTTCTGGCATCACTCTGTCGGCCCCAGTAGGGCCTACTCACTGGCATGAAATTGGAATATAAAGAAGGTAGTGTTCTTTGATCCCAAAACTAGAGCATCGGAGGGGATACTGTCCTACATGTATTAAAGCCAAATTAAGGAGCTGACGTAGTAAAGCAAGCAAAGCTCTACTGGTGCCAACAATACTGAAATACGATATGTTTTGATAATGTTAATACAAATACAAAGATTATCCCTGGAGACTGTAAGGTCAAATTTGTGCCAGAGGGCGTAGGTATCTGAGATTGTGTTTGTATTACTTTTTGATCTTATCTTAAAGACAGCAGGCTTATATATTGCAATACAAGATTATTCCTTTACATTAAAGGCACATCATTTCTCTCTTGTAAGATACGTTTTGTTACTTTGCCACAGGTCTTAAGAATATGGTAGGCTTGACCTTTATTTTAACACATGCCATTATGATACACACCTACATGCACCTACAGTATATTTACAGCAACAGAGATATTTGTGGAAGATTGGACTTTGTGTCCTCCTTACCGTGACGTAAGCCTACACAGTAAGCTTAACATCCCTCGCTATGCCTGGCCTCCACTGTTGCCAGGAGTTGATGGCCATGCTGTCTACTGAAAATGATATGCTTTTTTTATATACGCCAGCAACTATTGAAAATCCTGTGACTTTGTATATTTCTGCCCCCTGCACTCTCCACCCCCCATTGTGTGTTGGAAAATCAATAACAAAGCTGGCACAACCATGCCATTCACAAGTCATGACAAATTCCTACCTTAGTCATATCGACAGAAACCAAAACAATGTGACGAAAAATCTAAAAAATATCACATCAGAATCCATCAGATGCTATCTTCTCCTAATCCTGAGCAGAACACCTTTTCACTCTCAGTCCTCCTATATATGACCATTCACCATCCAACTCAAATTGTATTACATCAATATTATTCATTGTTAGAGCGCCAATAGTAATTGAAATAGACTCAAAGCACTCTACAAAAGCCCTTAACACAATGGTTGTACGGTGATACAGCATAGTGGGATATATAGTGCTCATAAGGGGATATATAGTGCTCATAAGGGGATATATAGTGCTCATAAGATTAGTATTAAGATAAGGTAAAAGTAGGCACAAACACTCCTAGCTCATTTCATGACTGCAACATTTCACAGTAATGCTATTTTAGTGTTCGCTTGCTTTATCCATTACATTATCCCATTCCAAAGTGTAGTGCCATTGGAATGGTCCCAGTAAAGTCTTTGTAGAGTAGAGGTCCCTGTAAAGGCTTTCACAGTGATAGCTCATTTAATTAGCTGCTAGGTTCAAAATAGTTGTATATCTTTTCGAAGCATATATTGAAAAGTGATTGGACAGCTTTCACTTTTATTTTTCAAGAACATACATTGTATTATCCATGTTCATTCTAAGTATGCCTACAGGGTATGATAACTCTTAAGTGATCTATTCTTGGTGGAAACTTCCCTGTGCTCTATTTTGTTTTGTTTTGTTTGAGCGAGAGAGAGAGAACACACAAATAATTTAAGTGGACTTAATATGGGAATGTACTGGGGAAAAGGGCAAAATCTGGATGTTGCATAACAATGCAGCACTAAATTGGATATACAAAAGGCCAAGGAGGGTACAGACAGTAGGCAGTGGGAGACAGTCACTTACTGCACCGCACATCATTTATTTGCACATTTGTGGCCACCTTTTGCGCTCAAATATAATGTATTTCAAACAGGTTTTTGCTTCTGTCTTTAAAGGTCCTACAACACACGGTGAGTTTCGTGGCCATCACCAGCTAGTTGTTACTGTGCCTGCTCCCTTTAGTGTTACAGTATACAGTATTGATCAGGCTAGGATGTTGGGTTTTAGTTCTTGTGACTGTAAAAGGACTGTGAGTGCAAGAAACATAATATATTTTCTTATGTTTAACTGTAACTTGCCATCATGATTTCATGCTTGCATTTCAGTCTGCTCGTTCCAAGTAAATGTGTCACGCTTAATCTTCTAGAGAAACACACATAATTTAATTCAATCAATATTACACAATATAAGTGCATTTTACTACCAACATTAAAAAGATAAGTAGGCTCATCAACATAGACCTGTGTACTGGCATTGCGCCACGGAACAGGTTGCATGAGTAAGCTTAGCTAAGAAATTAAGATGATGATACATGGAGCAACTTTTTGAGCAGTGTTGCAGCACATAACCACTTCCATGTTTTCTGTTTAGATTACTTCCCTATAGATGATTAAAGTAGGCTACTTTAGAAAAATGTTGGTCAACGTCAATGAGAGCATACCAGAACCAATACTTAAGAACAGCCCAGCAACATTGCTCAAAAAGTTGCCTTACCCTGTGATTCATCATCTTAAGGGGAGGTGATATTTCACAAGCAATTTGTAGATGTTATTCATCTCATGCAGCCTAGTCTACATAGTCTAATTTATGGCTAAAACTCAAACTCTGAAGGAGTATCCTCTTTATAATGCCACATTTTTGATACATTGTAATTCATTAAGTGCCTTGTTATCTTAATGTCTCATTTCTTACATGTATATGTAGGCTACTCACCTTAAACAGGATTCCAGAGTACTAAAACAAACAAAAAATCGCTTTAACTTTTAGCAACAGTCCTGCATCTTACTTTACAGTATACATTTTATAGGCTAGAGAGTGTCTTTGTTACCTGTACCAACAGGAGAACACTTTGACCTAACCCTCTCAAAGTGTTATTACAATGTTGTCACACATGATGTAATGTATAATACCGTTCAAAAGTTTGAAGTCACTTAGAAATGTCCTTGTTTGATCTTTAATGCAATATCTACTGTAAGTATACAGATGTCCATTATCAGGAACCATGCATCCAATGTTCCAAAGGCACATTCTGTTTATTGATCTGGTATCTTTTTAAAAGGCCAACTGAGAAAACATTGGAGAATCCTTTTGCAATTATAAACACATAAAGTAATCTGAAAACTGCTGCCCTGATTAAAAGATAAATAAAAAATCCAACTGATCTCAGGTATTCTGTCTACTATAATGGAGTGGAATGTACATTTCTAAGTGACCCCAAACTTTTGGGACTGCAGTGTATACTACCCCGCTGCAACACTTCAATATAATTAAATATCACTATGTGTGATGCCCTATCAGAAAAACAGGCATCTGCTCTATTGTTTTTTTACAGACTTTTTACAGAAACACATTGTTTTCCTTTTCTCTATTGACCAAAGAGCCCCCAAAGCCGGCCCATATAACATGCCATTTTACAGAATGAAAGCATGCCAGGAGACGTACCACATGCCATCTATCACTGATAAATGCTGGCAGGACAAAAGTAGAGGTCACTATTGTGGCGAAGGACAGACAATAAAAGTAAGTTCCTTTGATGAATGCAGTTCAGACGGGAGTTGTTGCCCTAAGTGTGCTACTGTATGTAAATCATGTCGCGGACGGGGTTATTTACTGTAAAAGTCACCTTTGACAGACATAGTCATAAACAAATGCAAAGGCATACGTTATCCAACAGGAAGAACTTGTCCTTCAGGATTGTATAGTGTTTCTATGTCATTCTAAAGCTCAAAACACCACCATGAAGAATGGATCAATAATCCAACTAATTTGAGTGCAGTAGGGAAAATGGTTAAGGTTAATGTTTCATTCATGTTTTGAAGTTGCAGGTATCTGTCCAAATAAGACCAACTTTATCCACGTTCATTAATCAGTCAAAATAATGAATATTAGCTTAAAAGACAAAAAAAAACGCGTGAAAGCTAGGGGACACGGTTACTTGGTGTGATAGGTTTGTGTCTTCACTCCTGGTAAATTAGCCACTGTGTGTGTGTGGAAGGAGGAGCCGAGACGAACACAGGGGGAGCGCTCCGTGGTGCGAGAGCACGCACATCGACAGGGGCTAATGGACAGAGGCAGAAGCCAAGAAGTCTCTGTTTCCACGTCTGCCTAACCTAGTAGCTGTTGGCAGTCTCTCGGCTTGTCAAGTGAAAGGAAGTGGACAGACGCAGGACCGCTTCTGAATATCAATGCTGAACTGGAGCACTAAATATCCGGAGCTTACGGGGATAAACTATAAGTGAGGTCAAATTTTCACAACGCACACAGCTCGGGTGAAGATAAGTGAATTGTTCGGATCGGAAGGAGGACATTTGGATAGTTTGACACCAGGAGAATGTATGCGACTTTTTCCTACTGTGTGATGCTTAGCGCGCACGCGGGCATTTCTGGCTATGGTTATCTTTGAAGACGGAGGACCGCAAAGAACTTTCTTTATTTTGGCTTGTTCATGCGGTTTTTGAAATGCACCATATCGTTTGTGGTCTTCCAAGCAATCTCTGGATTAACTACTGACTCTCTGTGGCGCAGCGCATTGGGTAAGTGCCCCTTACGAGTAAAGTCAGTCAACCTCGAGGGCTTGAAATGATTACTTATCAGCTGTATTTGGACCTGTATCTATGCTTGCATCTCATACTACACATGACTAGAACAATACCCCGAAACTAGCGATAAGGGCTAAAATAAGCTCATCCAAGCATGACCATATAGCCTATGCGTCTCAGAAAGCCGGATATGTCAAGGCTCGCAGTTTGACGCGTGTGAAGGTTTCTCTCTCATGCAACTACTTGCCGATAGTCTGTCAGGAAATTTTCAACAACATTTTCAACAAAATTCACATTATTGCGTTACCTACGAGCAATTCAACTTTATTCAATGATCTTATTTAGTAGGCTACCTCAAAATCGGCACTCCAAAAGTTAAACTGCATGTTTTGCGTTTGAGAATGTACAGAATGTAAAACGTGCATTTTAGCCTGCCAGTAATGATTGCGCCATGGTTTCAGTACAAGTACAGGTAAAAAAAAGAAAACTTGAACATGAAGACATGAAGTGGCCCTTAGGGAGTGATTTAACTTAATTACAAAAGACTGCGTCCTAATCAAGAATAAGCCCAACTTCATGACTTAATTGCATGAGGATATTGTTAAACGTTATTTCTCTTGGGTGTGCTTCAAATGTATACATGTATGACTGAGTGAGCAATCATGTACTCATGGGTTAAGCCTTTCTTGTATGTTCACAAAATCTATTAAACTGAAATGCAAAGCTGCAAGTGTACATTATCTCCCTGCCTCTCTCTTACTCACTCTCACACACAGACACACACACACACATACACACTTGCTCACTCTCTCTCTCTCTCACACACACACACACACACACACACACACACACACAAACAAACACAAGAAGACTACTGCACATCACCGTAACTTAAATACTGTAAACATATTTGCTTCTAGCAGATCTTCTACACACTTTCATAGCAGAAAAAGAAAAGAACAAACTACTGCAAATAAAGTAATAAGCAAGCTTAACATAATTGTGTTTTGTATGCTTTAATAATGGATATGTTGGGCATTATGATGTCAGCCTTGACAGCTCTCAGGTAGTCTCAGGGTTACCCAAGAGGCATTTTCAGCACAACTCTTCCTCCCTGGCGTTTTCAGGGTTAAACAGGAGTGGTGTGACCTTCCTCTGTAAATGCACAAGAGGGATGGAGTTTCCCTGGAGAGTGCCACCAAGGGTGTTTTTATTTGGATTTGTCTTTTTCCCTCCCTTCTGTCTCCTTCTCAAGGAATGCACACACTCTTGTGGGTTTAGTGGCATCCCCTCAGGGCAAGGACATCATTTTCTGCCCACAGCGCGGGGCATATTGTCACACACTAATTGGCCAGGGAACATTGCAGGGGCCATCTGCAGAGCTCCGATTAGTGCATGACATAATTGAGCATCGCTGATTTGCCCTCTCTCTTTGCCCCCTTGGTCTGCTTTTGCATAGCCCAGCTGCCTGCCAACCCCTCCCCTGTCCCCTAGACCCTCAGCCCCCAAGGCTGCAGTTTACCCCCCCCCCCCCCACCCCCCACCCCATTACCCCCCACCCTGGTGCACCGCAGAACAACCATCAGCTGACTGCTGTAGGTTACCTTCTTCTGCAGACTGCCTGCCTACTTGCCTGCCTCTGACCACAATATGAGTGAAAGTGAGAGAGAGGCAGTGTTGTTTGTTTAACTCGCACACACGCACACAAGAGGGCCTCTTTTGATTAACACACATAAGGTGTGTTCTGTTGAGTTTGGCGGTTTTGATAATGATGTACTCTCTGCTGCTGTTGTGGGATTTCTTCTCTTCTTTGACTTTTTTTTGAGTGCTTCTCAAGGGCAAGAGCGTGCCAGGCCATGGAAAGCCTGATTACAGACATCAAAGGAGTTTCTCAGAGTCACGTCTTGAAGACTGTAATCTTCACCTTTGTCATGAAGCCGCACATCTATGATCTCGGATTCTTGGCATAGATCAATGTTGTGAAATAGCTCTTTTAAGTGCAGTGAATGGAGGCAATACCATGAACTATAATTGTTTTTTCTGGTTCACAATACATTATTGTCTGTGTCAGTGTGAAATGAATGCAATTTACAATAGGTTGTAATGCCACAGATAGTTGTTTTGAAAGTTTGTTTTGTTATGGGGTAAGGTAAGGATGTGCCAATGAAAGATGTAGACATGATTTCAATTTGTCAGATTAATTGCTTGCCTGAATTTGCCCGTCATGGTATCATCTGGCCTCCAGGTGAAGGCGGCGGGCCTGTCGAACCTGCCTGCCACTTTGTCTCCCCCTCGTGCAATTTACCTCAATGGCTGCCTCTACAGTACGACAAGGCTTTAACAAGTCATGTGTCTTTCATTATTTAAAGGTCTCTTATTTCAGCACATGCGACACTGTAGCCAAAGACCTTATCAAACAACCTTTTAAAAGGCTTCCCGTGCTGAGGGAATACATCTATTTAGGCCTGGGAATGGAGCAACGGTGGTGGTGGTGCTGCGCCTCTCAAAGTCGGCAAATGTGAAAAAAGACATTAGAGGAGGAGAGGAGACGGGACAAGAGATGTTCAATGGCGGGATAGATGGGGGAGGAGGGGGGTTAAAGCCCCCCCCCCCCCCCCACACACACACACACACACCCCCAGTTGCTTCATGGGATTGATTTGCAAAGAGAGGTGCATCTGCTGTCTGCAGAACGTCTGTCCCGCGCAGCAGCATATTTGATGTCATCCGGCAGTTCTGACAGCTAATTCCTGTGAAATCATCACGCCACATTTGTCTAGCGGAGCGTCGGAGGAAGGCACGCCGGCTTAATCCCGGTCGCCTCCCCGCAGAAGGTCCGTGCCCACTGTAGTCAGCCTATTATTAGCACGTCCATGTGATGAGTGGAAAACCCAAAGTCCCCTCCAGTGGTGGATGCTGTGCGCTGCGCTTAATATTCCCTCTCGATATTCTCGATATATTACATTTCATCTTTTCTTTTGTCTTTTCTTTTCTCTTTTGGTCACGGTCAGTATTCATTGGGTCATTTAGGGGTCTGGGTTCATTGCATAAATCTTTAAATAGGAGATCATCTGTGCACGGTATAATGTCCGCATGAGTGGACATGGGCTTTGTGGGAGCTGGTTTTCGCAGCTGACAGGTTCTGATGTAACAGTCTGCCTGTTATTGTCTCCTCTGCGTCTGCTAAATGCGTGCGATGGTTGGCCATGATTACCTCGATGATGCATAATGGAGAGTGTTCGAAATCCCCCCCCCCCAGGGATATGAGCTGCTTGTCTCGCAGTCCCTTGTCATGTCAGTCGAACCCTTTCACCGTTTCCTGAAATATTCTTCCTCATGAAGCGAATTAAATTATAACGCTCTTTCGGTGGGCTAATTTGCAATGGCTGACCTTCTTGAGGTGACTCCAATGACAAGACAAAGTTGTTTAGTGGCGTGCGTAGTAATTGTGAGGAAAACCTCATTGCCAGCCAGTTCATTCGCTTGTTTCACTTCAACGTAATATTGTGATTTGGCAAGGTTACATGCTCATTCAAGAGAGCGAAGCTCACTAATCAGCTGCTCAGAATAGCACCCTATTGCAGTGACTCTCATTTGGGGGAGAAAAAAAGACACATTTGCATAGCCACAGAGCTCTGCACAACTCTTATGAAAGTGACAAAAAGTGGGCATTCTACAGTAGGTAAAAGTGGGAGTGCGTTATCCTCATAAACGCACTGTTGAAACAAGAGCAGTTAGGTGACTGCAGACCCTATTGTCTCTATTGTCAGTATTAAAGAGAAAGTGAAACTTAATGTCTTCATTCAGATAATCATGCAGGAGCCTCTACATTGTCTGATCATTTGGAGTAAATCCATTTTTAAGTTATGTGTGAGCACAGACACACACACACACACACACACACACACACACACACACACACACACACACACACACACACACACACACACACACAGATGGACTATCTGACAGACAGGGTAAGGTTAATAATGCTATTTTAATTGTCATTCCAGCAATCTTACATATATCGACAGCAAGTCACGCTAAAACGAACAAGAGTACTAATCCATCATGTGTCGCTGTCACTTCTACAGAACTAGAGTGTCGGACGGGGAAATTCCTTTGCTTTTTGTCCTCTGTGATTAGTCAACGTGTGCTGTCGTCACAGCGGCAGCTCACTGATAACGGGGGGGGGGGGGGGGGGGGTATCAATGATGCAGAGGTGTAGGCATCTGTGATGGATGTCCTCACCGTCTCCCCTGGGGCAAGTCAGCTGCACCCTAACATTTTAGACATTTTAGACATGCTTAACAGTCACTTCTCATGTGTCCAAAAAAGAATAGAAAGAAAGAGAAGAAGAGAAGAGGGGTTAGAGAAGTGGAACAGTGGTAACTGGTTTTGAATAGAGCTCAGTGTGCTGGGCATTTGATGTGCTGCAGAAATGGCCATGAGTCACAGTGTGTAGACTATACTAGATTACGGACCCTTCCAGGCCATGACCGTCGCGTCTTCAATTTAATCTGCTTTTCACGCGTTGTCAAAGAACGCTCACACGTTCAGCGACACTCTCTTGGCTCTCCTTACCTCTTCTATCCTCTTTCTTCTATCCCTTCTTTCTTCTCTGCTTTCCGCTAAACCATGATCACTTACTAGCGCAGTAAATGCTTGTTGATCAGTTAGCCCTTTTGCCAGCATGCATGAGAGGGCAATTCCAAGCTCCACTGGCTTCTGATGGAGCTGGAGACTCTTCTCTGTAAGTCACACATCGGCCTGAAAATAGGAGGAGGGATTTGTTATCTCCCAGCGGTTGTCAGCTAGAGTGAGATGTAGCCGTTCATTTGTCATTTCTTTCCTGTGGACGTGTGAAATTATACTCGTGTGTGTGACAGAGTGAGTGTGTGTGTGTGTGTGTGTGTGTGTGTGTGTGTATGTGTGTGTGTGTGACAGAGTGTGTGTGTGTGTGTGTGTGTGTGTATGGTGTGTGTGTGTGTCTGTGTGTGTCTATGTGTGTGTTTGTCAGTGTTTTTATGTGCCTTGTTCATCTCATTTTATTTACCGAAGCTGTTTTCAGCTGAAAGCAGTGAATAAGGGAACTTTGATAAGTGTCATCTTTCAACATAAGCGTTGCCCAGAGCTGTCACTGTATGATCCCGCCAGCTGTCAGATGATGAACGCGACCTATCAATGTTTGATTTCAGAGGGGAAATCAATCTGAACAAGCCATGCTGCAACATCTTCCTTGCCACCAAACTGTCTCCTGTTCCCGAGAATTAAGAAATAGAGCCTTAGAGGACCTTTTCTTATATATGATAACAGTGAAAATACAATATACAAACACGAGCACTGCACGGAACAAATGACACCCACTTGTTTCAGTAAAAAACAGATTATAGCACATTCAAAAATGTGCTTGTTTATGTATAAACCATTCTTCTTTTTCAACAGTGCATTCCAAGGACTATAAACTCTGTCACTTATTCCAACGGCAGCAGTGCAGGTTGAGTGAGCTGAATGTTAGATTTTGCCCACACTGTTTTGATATGCAGTAGTTGAAATTAAATGAGTCTAATTTAAGCACATAGAGGCAGAAGGGAGTGGGTGTGGTGAATCATTGTGTCTTTGTGTGTTGAAAGGGTACCCATAATTATCACTCAATAAAAATATTATCAGTGTGTACTGTATACTGTCTTATGGCTATTCCATCCCAGATGCAGACATTTTATAAAGCATACAATGTGTTTGTTTCTTTTTTTGTATCCACTGTCCTTTCCTTGTTGAAAATGTTGTTTACAGCATTGAGTGAATTCATTTATTTCTCTCACACTGCTTGTCTTTCTTCTGTCCACAGACACATAAGAGAGAAAAATGCTGGCCTGCGTTCTGCTTCTCTGCTCAGTTTTCGTCCTTGCCAGTTCTCAAGACGTCGGGGCCTCTGTGACCACAACGGGTGGATCTTGCGGGTCGCTGTGTTCCTGCGAAGAGCGCGACGGAGTTTTATATATGAACTGCGAGAAGAGAAACATTAGCAGGATATCGCAAATCAAAGTGCCATCCACTTTGCCTTTCCATTTGAATCTGTACAGAAACGACCTAGTGGAGTTGCAGGCCGAGGACATGGACAACTTCAACAATGCGATCACATTGCACCTGGGCGGCAATAGCATTCAGGAGCTGGAGCCAGGAGTGTTCGCCGCCCTGGGCTCCCTGAAGAAACTGCACATCAACAGCAATTTCCTGGTCATGCTGCGGGAGGACACATTTCAGGGCCTGGTGAATTTGGAGTACCTCCAGGCGGACACAAACTCCATCCAAGTGGTGGAGCCAGGGGCCTTCAGCAAGCTCGTCCGCCTCAAAGTCCTGATCCTCAACGACAACGCCATCGAGTTCCTTCCCGCCAACATCTTCCGCTTCGTGCCCCTGACCCACTTGGATCTCCGCGGCAACCGCTTGCAGACGCTGCCCTACGTCGGCTTCCTGGAGCACATCGGACGCATCATGGAGCTGCTGCTGGAGGACAACGACTGGGTGTGCGACTGCGAGATCCTCTACCTGAAGATCTGGATCGAGAACATGCGCTCGCAGTCGTCCATTGGCGAAGTGGTGTGCAGTAACCCGCTCCACCTCCGGGGGAACATTTTGACGAAAGTGAAACGCGACGTGCTGTGCCCGTCTCACGCGGACATCAACCTTGAAGAGCCATCCAAGTCCCTTGATATGGTGGTGACACCATCGTCTAAAGTAGCCCAAATACCCGAGGCCAAAGATGACGCAAAGATTCCAACACCAGCTCAAGTTCCCGAGATGTCTTGCATCCCCCAGTGTTCCTGTCACAATCATCCCATCGCGGGGTTTTTAATCCACTGTCAAGACAGAGGCATCCAAAGGATATCTGATCTTGGAGTACTTCAACAAAGCCCCACCAAACTTGTTCTGACTGGAAACATGATACAAAGGCTCTTGAAGTATGACTTTGTTACATATGATAGCCTAGAACTGCTAAACTTGGCAAACAACCAAATTGATTACGTTGAGAATGAGACATTCCTGAGTTTGAGTAATTTAAAGAAATTATATCTGAATGGCAACAGAATAGAGAAACTGACCCCAACTATGTTTGTTGGCCTCCACAACCTTGAGTACCTTTATTTGGAATATAATATGATTAAAGACATTCAACCAGGCACGTTCAATCCACTGCCAAATCTGAAACTGCTGTCCATAAATAACAACCAGTTAAGCACACTTCCTGCACAGATCTTCCGGAATGTTCCCCTTACGAAACTAAACCTTCGGAAGAATCTGTTCATGCACCTGTCTGTGAGCAATGTGCTCGACCAACTTGATGCCCTCGAGCAGATTTACCTCGAGGACAACCCATGGGACTGCAGCTGTGACTTAGTCAGCCTCAAGCAATGGGTCGAGAAACTGGACAAGGATACGATCATAGGCACCATCCTGTGCCAAACGCCCAAGAAGGCGGCCAAGGCCGATCTTAGGACCCTAAGGACCGAGGTCTTGTGCCCGGGCCTGGTCACTTACTACTCCTTGCCTACGGATACAGACAGCATCCAGACAACCATTGCACCAAACGGCCAAGCTCAGGGGTTCTTCAACTCCCTGATGGACACCGTTCCCCTGTCGGTGTTGATCCTGAGCCTCCTCGTCCTCTTCTTGACGGTCATCTTCTGTGCGGCCGGCGTGGCCGTGTTTGTGCTGCACCGGCGCCGCCGGCGGACCAAGAAGAAGCAGGCGGAGGAGCAGCCGCGCGAGAGCAGCCCCATCCACCTCCACTACAGCATGTACGGCCAGAAGACCACGCACCACGTGGCCGCCCCGCGCCACAGCACCGGCATGTACGACGAGACCTCGCACAGCCCCGTCATCCAGGTGTGCCGCAACCCCACCTACTGCGCCCAGCACAAGGACTACGAGTCAGAGCACGAGTACGACCAGGACGACGCCAAGCACCACCTGTGCCACAGCATCCTGGACAAGGAGAGCCACTCGCCGCTGAGCGGCGGTGGGGGGCCGCCCCACCTCAAGTTCAAGGCCGTGACGGAGTACCCGACCGAGTTCGTGACCCTGGGGGACACGAGCGCTCTGTACAAGAACGTCCTGGAGAGGGAGCGGGAGCTGCAGCAGCTGAGCATCACGGAGTACCTCAGGAAGAACATCTCCCAGCTGCAGCCAGGGCTGGACATGCAGGTCCCCGGGCACCACAAGGAGCTCAAGCTCATGGAGACGCTCATGTACACCCGGCCCAGGAAGGTCATGGTGGAGCAGACTAAAAACGAGTACTTTGAACTCAAAGCAAACCTTCACACGGAGCCCGACTACTTGGAAGTACTGGAGCACCAAACAGCTTTCAAGTGAGGTAATGACAAAGAAAATAAGTCAAGGAAATGTGTAAAATATATAGAGAAAAAAATCTAATTTCTTGGTTTCATGTTTAACACTCCAAGTGCCTTCTCTAAATTATTCTGCGGTAAAACTGTACTACCTGAAAGTTCTTGACATTTTGTTTTCAGCTTGGCAACTTATGCTGAGCCACACAGGGCAGACACAATGTTTAATTTATTGTTGTTCTTCTCCTTCAGAGAGTGCACTGCTCCCAAGGGACACTTAGCCCTAATACCTGTCTGTGTTAGCCCAGCAAGTAGATACATGGTGTCATCACATTCTACTTATGGCAAGGGTCCAGTTTTCCATGCACTCTTCCTGGGCACCTCTTTACAAGTTTTTTTTTAACGTTTAGCCATAATGCGCATGTGCCACGTGCCACATAGTTTATAGAATTCCAACCGTCATGCAGATGTGTAAAACCTCATTGCTGAGCTCATTCATTTGGCTTATTCATGAACAAGTTGCATTGTCCTCATGGTTTTTCTGTTGCTTTTATACTTAGTGGTTGGTCTGCAGAGTCTATTTATTTTTCAGTAACGGCTGAAAGAAAGACACTTATTTTATAAAAAGATTCAGATTTTTTCCCCCTAACAGCTCTGTGTAATTATGATAAGAACATTGCAACTCTCAGAAATGTCATTTTGAAGACAGTGCATGACAATCAAATGTCCTTTTAAAGAAAATATATCAGTTTTCCTTTTGAAAAATACCTTTGAAGGATCATTACTGGTTTGTATTGATAATGCTTATTATGATGATTTTGCATATACAAAGCTATCTGACAGTTTTCTCACAGCATGGGTCCTATCCAGGATGTATTTTCACATCATTATTTGGTTTGCAAAAGCCAAGTATATTCAGCCTTGAAAATGTTGTACTGTACATGAAGGGTTCAGATGCAAAAGCCTCTAAATGCCACCTACGTCAAAAATGAGATAAAGATGGTGAGTGAATGCTCTCCTCACATAGTATACGTTAATCAAATAATTTAACTTCAAAACACATCAAATAACACTCTCTTCCTGGTCTGAAATATCGATTTCTATGCAAAAACCTATAGGAACCGGATTTTAAATGCTCATTTAAAAGAAATGTGGTCAGACGGATTTAGAGGGTTTTGCATCTGAACTCTTCACATGTAAGAGCACCATAGCTTTATTTTGTACCAGTGTAGATTTTAAAACTATTTATTCTGTACATACTTGTATATACAATCACATTTATATGTTTGTGTGCCTTTAACGTGGTACAGATGAATTCTTGAGAAACTGTAAATAAAGATTTACTATATTGAGTGTGACACACCTTTTACTGTCTGTAAGTGATTATGGTAGGTGTGAGTCTGTGAGATATGATTACAGTAAGCTGGGGACATATATAGCACTCTATATAGCACTCTTCAAACCCTAGAAAGCATCTTGTCTTCAGTTGCCACATTATATCATTACCAGATGGATATTCACACTCATTTTGTGTCATGTCATGAAGAAGGTATATAAGTCCTGCGTGTCAGCATCACATGTTGGACCCTGACAGCTTGCCAGAGCAAGAGAATGGCATGTCAAGCACCTCTGGATACAGTCATGCGAACCACCATCCAACCATCAGCCACCCCTCCACCCCAGCAACACCACCTCCTCCCCTTCCGCTCCACCCCAGCCGCGCTCCGCTTTTTACCGCTGGCATTCTTAATTACCACTCAACAATGAGTGCTAAGATAATTCCTCCCCTTCCACTTCACAGTATTCTTATCCTCCCCATCACTTAAGTGGCTGCTGGGTCCTCCACCACCATGCTTTGAGCAGGAATAATTGATGTGTTTTGAACTGAACTTCATGGTCGCCTGTGCAGAGGTTAAAATAAAGGTTTAAATAAAGGGCTAGCAGGGGTTAGCATCTGACACCCTCCACCCACCTACCCGAGAGGAGTGGGAAATGGATGTCTAGAATTGTCGAGAAATCCATTCTGACGTGCCGTGTGACACAAGCGAAGCAAAGTGCAAAACAATGTTCACTTTCAGGAAATGCTTTCCTAATTTGCAGTGTGTAAATGACAGTATCTGCTTAATATTTTAGCATGGAGAAGGACAAAGCTCAGAATGCACATCTTTGAAATACTTATCAGGGGTATTTCTGTATGAAAATAAGAGCCAAGGGCTACAGAGCACTTCAGTTTGTACTTCAGATATTATGCTACAACGCACCAAGATTCAGTGATTCCATATTACGGAAAGAGTTGCAGGACTCTTTCTGTTCTTCTTTGTCTCGCCCACTCTCCTCAGCGCACAACGGTCAAATTTGTGGATCCGTCTCTTCAAGTTCTGCTGCAGTGCCTCAAGATCCTGTATCCAAACAAGGAAAGCGGGTTGAGGGGAAACTTTTTTTGTCTGTTATTTAGGTCATTAGTGGGGAATTTGAGATATTTGACACTAATTTGACTAATGCTCCACAGTTTGTGAAGTCATGCACTGTGGAAGTGTAAAGGTTCTGGGTTTTGTTTTATTTCATTCGGAGATGAGATGTCAAAGAAGGTTCTGTAATTTATTTAGCGGCGGACTGCGCTGATAATAGATTTGGAATGTTTTTCTTGTCTTAAAAATAGTAACTATCACCTGGCTTTGATAGATTTCATGATTACAGGCTTTTTTCAACACAATCCTGGCTGCAACTTCTGGAACACAAATACTGTTTCAAATTGTAAGCATATGAACATAAAAGATTTATAGAGGACAGTGGATAGTCATCACAATATATTTTCTGTTATGTGCTTATACAACTATATACAGCTATGCAGTTTTCTTTTTGAATGTATAATAATGGTAGATTATCATCCATCTTAATTTATAGATGTATTCTACTAGTAGATAGCTATAGCTGATGCTCTTTGGAAAGTGTTTAACTGATAGCACAGCATGTAGCCACTTTGGCTGTATGCTGGTGAATTGCATGTGCTTCTGCATAACATGGTCTACTGCTAACATTATCGCTACTAACATGCTGCCCTGCAAAACATCTCTCTCTCTCTCTCTCTCTATCTATCTATCTCTCTGTCCCTTGTGCTTTCAACTTTGTAAGCTGGTAAGCACATGTTGCTGTGAAATTGTACTTTTGCAGATCATCTTAAATCCCAGATCAGAGAGGTCCCTCTGTTTTTGGCTGGTGTTTAAGGCACAGAACACTGAAGGATGACCAGAGCCCAAGCTGGCTTTTGCAGATAGGTCTCCATTTAGGTCCAGATAGGTCTCCATTTAGGTCCAGATAGGTCTTCATTTATGTCCAGATAGGTCTTCATTTATGTCCAGATAGGTCTTCATTGATGTCCAGATAGGTTTCCATTGATGTCCAGATAGGTCTCCATTGTTTCACATGCTGAAAGATTAATTAATTAGTCAAAAAACTACAAACTTCTATGGAGAGATTCTAACTTTGGGGGACACTTGGTTTACTCTGTTAACAGTATCACAAGATCCAGTGTGCTAGACCAAAATAGCACTTTCTCTGTGGTTAATGAAAATCCCTTTAAACGCATAAAAGAGGCCTATAAAGGAGCTGTTATCCTAATATTATTTCTGTGGTCAAGATCTGTGGACATATAATAGTTTAATAGTGCGGTTGTGTTGAGGATAGTGTTGGGACTGTGGTTTTGCCTTCTTGTGCTACTGTACTCGGAAAAGATGTTACAGTAATTAGCAAAGCAAGTGTGGGAGACATCCTTCATAATTCATTGCCTGTTCTGTCTCGAGGTCATACAATTGACAAAAACATTGAAGCTCCGGTGATTGTGTTTCATCTCTGCGTCAATAGGACCAAAAATGTATCTTTTTTTCTGGATGACTGCTCTCATTTCACATCCAGGGGGTCTTTCAACTGCTTCAATTATTGATTGTGTCTAATCCACATGTTGTTCATTTTATTAGGTGCTTTAACAGTAAACTACTGTGGGGTGGCCACCTAAAGTGTTTTGCAGAACACATTCACATTACAACCTCTGCCACAAGGAAGTTGCATAAATTTGTCATGATCTTTGTAATGAGAGCGTGTGGTATGCCAAAAGGGCTTCGGATTTGCTTGTGGTGGTTTCAGTGTTGCCTACCTTCAAAGCAAAACTTCACAGTAGGTGTGCAAATGTCTCAACAAGGGAAAAACAATCCTTGTGTTGTTTCTTTGCTACCATACATGCCGATCGGTATGCACTTCAAAGGGTTTAACATAATTTAAGAATCTGGTAACAGACCAGTTTAGTGGGAACACTGTCAATCCGTAAATGTCAGTTTTGATTGGATAATATAGGTGGTGTGACTCTTAAGGTGCACCAAATATTTTGGGTACTTAAAGAGGTGTGTGAATTTTCACGTACTGTACGTGCATCACAATAGTCCATGACATAGCCTGGTTATTAGACGCAAGACAGGAAGCAATGACACAAACCCATGAAAAACTAGCAGGATTTCATGTGTCCTGTAACTCAAAAGACAACCATGACTTCAACTGTGACTAAACTCTATAGTGTACTTATGTGCTGGGACACAATGCAAGGCACGGATTAGTGAGGCGGGGGGGGGGGTTGGAATCTATGTCTTAGCGTACGCTTGATCGATCCTGCCGTTCAGGAGTAAAATAGACTCGAGTGTTCTGTAATAATACAAGCAGAGCATAATGGCCCGCATAATTACACTTTTCATTCTACGCGACTCAAAAGCTGTGCACGCGCTTGCATCAGAAAATAGGCCGGCAAAAGATTCCTTTCTTGTCGTTGATGATGTCACTGAATGTTTTATGGCCTTGCCCGTCATGCCACTTTCTCTGCCAATTCCCCTTTCGTCCATTGATCAAAGTCACGCCAAGCCAGCATGCAATGTATCTTTTTTTCTCTCTCTCTCTCTCTTCAGTCAGTGGTGTGTTTTTTGTCTTCAAAAAGATGGTGTGCCAACCAGGCTGGGCAGCATTTGGGCATCCTCTGAATCTATGGCCGTATTGTGGACTCTAAAAAAGGAGAGAGGGCCGAGAGCATGTTGGTCTGTTCCGCTGCTAATCAGGCGCCTTGAACTGTCGGCCCTCTCCTCGGGCTACTCCCACAGACACTCTTGTGCCTCAATTAGGAGTCCTTTTATGCTCTAAAACTTGTTGCATGTTATTAAAACTTGTTTCAAGTTGCTATTCTGTCATTCTGCTATCATGCATTTCTTGTCTATGTGTCATGACATTGTCAATCTCAATTGGTCTTATTTTTTTTCTGTATTAAAATGTTATGTTGAATGACAGATGGGTGTTTATTCTTCACTGCTGCCAATCCTTTGTGGCATCTATTATTTTTGGAATGAGGCTCTAGGTGCTTCTTTCATGGAGAGGAACTTTTTGACCTTTAGCGTTAATTGAAAAGCATTCTTTTATCATGCGATCAGCACTGAGGCTCGTCCTCGGCTTTCAGAGACAGTCAGCTGCACGTCTCGCCTAAAGGTTATCTGCGAATTCATCACCCCCTGGTATGTTCTCAGAATTTAAACACAACGTCCTCTCAGACAGTTGATACTTTTTTTTATTCAGAAATGTTAAATCCCAGTTACTCTGAAGTTTTGTCAGCAGCTAAAACCTGACACCCAGGCCTCCCGTGAAGTATTAGCAAGTTAGCTGCCGCTTGTGTGGAGTCTTCGGCCTCCTTCGTCGGGATGTGCTCTTGGAACGCGTGCAGCTCGGAGCTGATGTGTCCCTGCTGTATCCCTCCGACGTGCAAAGTCAAAACAATTAAGTCATTTTTTTCCCCTCTCCCCCCACTCTCCTTCCCTCCATACCAAAGTGAGAATGCAACTCTTCACAGTTTCCCTCTTGAGAGAGACAGACAGGAAGAGAAAGCAAGTACGAAAAAAAGAGGCGAAGCTGGCTGTCCTACCCCTGTGCCGTCCAAATGCGCTCTAGAGTACCACAGTCTTAATTGATGTCGTCTCTCCCACTGCCTGGAGCTAATGTAAACACAGGCCAGACAAGTGTTACCTTCCCTGCCTTCAGTGGCTGACTGGGGGAGGGGGGTGCAAAGGGGGAGAGGGTGGGGTGCAACTCCTCGTGTCAGTTGGCTTGTTTAGAAATGGTCCATACTAATCTAGCCTCATTCCCAAAATGTTAGGACCACACAGATTGCTACTCATAAGCACATGCACACACACAAACACAGTGACACAAACACACACAGAGACACAAACACACACACACACATACACACACACACACACACACACACACACACACACACCGCCTACACCTACACATGCACACTCACACGCTCACACACATGTGCATGCACTCTCTCCCATGACTCTCTTTTTGATTTATTATTTTGTTGTATTTTATTTTATTTATTTCATTTCCTCCACTGACCTGTGCGGTTGTTTGGGAGAGCAGTGCGAGTGCTGATAAGGAAGTGCAGCATGACTGCATTACCGGGCTGCAGTGCCTCACAGGCACACAGCTCACTGGAGCCAAACAAGCCCATGCTCAGTTTAATGCCTCAGGGAGGAAAAGAGCAAAAGAGAGGGAGAGATAGAGAAAGACAGGAAGAGAGATGGACAAAGAGAGAGAGAGAGAGAGAGAGAGAGAGAGAGAGAGAGATAAAAAAAACAGAGAGAGAATTTGTGTGTGTGACAGGGAGAAAGACAGAAAGAGAGGTGTAGAGTAAGAAAAAGAGAGAGATGCAGGGAAGGAGAGATACTGTACAGACAGAGAGAGAGAGAGAAAGGTTTCAACATGAAATAAAAAAGGGAGGAAGCAGAAGAGGAGAGTGGTGGGCGTAGGTGAAGGGGACTCTGATAAGCTGGGGCTGCTGTCACCCATCTGTGTGGCTCTCTGTCTCTGGGCACACAGCAGGGGGGAGAGAGGGTGGGCGCTCTGACAGCAGTGGGTACAGCGGGAGTGGGCACCAGCAGCACAACCACACACACACACACACACACACACATACACACACCTCTCTCACACACACACACACACACACACCTCACACACATACACACACCTCTCTCACACACACACCTCGCACACACACACACACCTCACACACACACACACACACGCACACACACCCATCCCACACACACACCCATCCCACACTCTGTTATGCACATCGGAGGCCCCACCACCACTACTGCTACAGTGTCTGCTTAGTCACACACCGATTACACCCTCCACACACACACACACACACACACACACACACACATACACACACACACACCTTGTACCCCCTCTCCAGCTCCTGCACCTCCACCCCGAGCTATTTTTAGCTGCCTCACTGCACCTCTGAAATGATCTTCAGCCACGTTGCTCAATTGGGCAGACTAGATAATGCCGTAGCCCTGTCTCGCCAGCCTCCCCTCCTCCCTGCACCCTCCCTCATTGCCCGTCTCACCCCTGCCCATCAGTGCGCTTCTCACAAAGTGTGATGGGAACAAAATCAATTCCCCTTGAATTTATGTAATCATGTGAGTGGATGTACTTGCCCCAACTCTTTCTTTTCGGCATGACCCCTCGACTGACTGGCCTCGTTTAGCTCCTACCAGACTCCGCTCTCCATCTCTGTCTCTCATTCTCTCACATATTTGTCATTTATTTATTTCTCTCTCTCTCTCTCTCTCTCTCTCTCTCTCTCTTTCTCTGTCACTTCTTCTGTATCTGTGGCCAATGGAGTCCTCCCTGTCCTGTGCTGTCAGGGAGAGCGATGATGTGTGGATCACGGATCGCTTTACCGCTATTGTGTGCTTTTTTTTCTCTCCTTTCTTTCTTTGCTCCATCTGTCACTCATGAGCTGTCGGCAGCGTCGTTTTACACATCAGCCACCTGGCTGTGAACTTTGGCTGCTCTGCTCAGAAACAAACATTGTGGGTTTTGTGTTTTGACACGGTTGGATCAGCAGCACAGGAGAACATGAATGTGACTTTGAACTCAGCTCTGGTCTCCACATTCACGTTGTAATGAAGGGCACCATATGGATTTGCGTGCATGAGCAAACAACACAATGTACTTGGCATTCCAAATTAACAAATATGTAAATAAATAAATAGACTAATGAAATATTTATGGGTAAGGCTATTTGCACCCTGGTGCAATAAGAAGTGAATTCTATTCGTACCCTGGTGCACACAGCAATGTGTCCTATTAGTACCCCGTCTTGTACAAATATCAATGTATGCTATTCGTACCCTGGTGCACACAGCAATGTGTCCTATTAGTACCCCGTCTTGTACAAATATCAATGTATGCTATTCGTACCCTGGTGCACACAGCAATGTGTCCTATTAGTACCCCGTCTGGTACAAATATCAATGTATGCTATTCGTACCCCGGTGCACACAGCAATGTGTTCTATTAGTACCTTGTCTGGAACAAATATCAGTGTATGCTATTTGCACCCCTGTGCATTTAATCTGGCATATTGATCACAATGTAATATTTTTTTTTTTTTAAAAACAAGCAACATGTTTTTTTTGCATGCTATTTACACCCTGGTGCATGAACTAGCTAATTGTTGCAATCAAAACTTCCATTTGAGAACTGATTTCTTATTCAAATTGCGCGCCTTCTCTCCAGAGACGTTGGTACACATGCACACTCACTCCGCCAAAATGCATCATACGGGAATCGCACCCCGGTCTCCCGCGTGCCAGCTCTTGCCTGTGACCACTGCACTATCTACTCTGACAAGAAGTTGAGGTTTGCAGGTAAACTTATAGTTTATAGGCCTGAACGTCATATTCACGAAATTTCTGTTAGCTAACAAACTGACAGTTGTATGTGTTCTCTGAACAAAGATTATGAAAATAAAACACAACTTTTCCATCTCAACTTTAATTTGAACAGATATTAGTGCTGAAACCGTTCAGAATTCTTCACTTTCTGCTGACGAAAAAACGAATGTCGGCCATGTTTTTTGGGCACGCGAGCAACATGTTTTTGTTGTTATGTAACAGGGTGTGAATAGCCCAGTTGTGTGGCCAAGGCTATTCGTACCAGGGGTACGAATAGACACTCCGAATATGCAAATATTTATTGTTGATGTATTGGCCTCCTATATATAACAAAGGTCCCTATTTCAACCCATAAACACATAACACACTGTCTAATGAGGATGTCTAATTCTGTCAGCTGTAGGTGGGCGTTCTGTTACGCAGGTGTGTCTAGAATAACACAAATGGCAGCCGCGGTTCTGGCGTAGAACAAAGACACAGACCCCCTTGGGGCAACTTGCGCTTAAGCAAGGTCAAAAACAGAGAGAGAGCAAGGAAAAAATCACTGTTTTCACAGAAACCATGACACGCACACCAAGAGCACGTTTTCACAGAAGGACAGCGTCATGCGTGAAGAATGAGGGCTGAAGATGGAGGATAGCATGTGCATGTGTAGACTTGTGTGCCTGCAATGTGATGATCTGGTCATTAGTAATTAGTGTAATTAATGTTGATCCAGCATATGGCCACTTCTTTAACCTTGTTACAGTAATATGCAGTGCTAACTTGTGGTTAACTATTAAAGACATAAACATGCAGAAAAATGTACTGTTCAAGAGACCCTGAGGACCACTGACGTCATATCACTCTTATCTTACACAAGGGAAATCCATTCACATAGCACTTCCTACTACCATACAAGATGACTAATATGGGGAGGTCAGAGCAAAATGCTGAATACACATTCTGCATGTCAGTAAATGAAATTGAAATTACATTAAATATACATATATTTCTCATATTCATTCCTTCAAAGATGTGACAGATTTATGAGGAGTTTGTTACTGGACTGAGCAAGTTTTAACAAGCTAGGCAAAGATTATTCTGAAACAAGCAGTTTTTTCCCCCTTTCCATTTGCTTGAATAAATTGTGGAGAGTTCAGTGATTATTCAAGTGGAAAAGCTACATTCGCAGAGCTGCTGGATTTGGAATGCATTGAAAAGAGAGAACATGATCAACATTTGTGTGTGTGTGTGTGTGTGTGAGAGAGAGAGAGAGAGAGAGAGAGAGAGAGAGAGAGAGAGAGAGAGCGATCCAGTTAGTGAACCTTACATAAAAAACGGTGTATATCCTGTGTATAAAGGGTGAAATGTTCCCATCATGGCCTTCTGCATGAAACATGTTCCTGTGCTACATCTTGTGTACCACTGCACACACATGGTGGCGGGCAGCAATGACAGGGCAGGCACCGCTAACCCATCACTGGCCAGGGACTGTATCTTGACACGTGATTAAATAGAAGCTACAGTATATACATCAGTCACTGACTCAGAGGTCTCCTACCGTGTGATTTTATGCATATTATGCTATGGATCTGCAAAGACCGGAAGGCATTGGGGAGCATGTGTGTGAGTGTGTGTGTGTGTGTGTGTGTGTGTGTGAGAGAGAGAGAGAGAAGAGAGAGAGAGGAGAGAGAGAGAGTGTGACTGCAACCAATAGGGCCCTTATGCATGAAATGTGTGCAACACGCTATCAGAAAGCCATCCCCATGTTCTGCTAACACATGCCAGACTATATTGGCTACTTGTCCTATAAGATAAAGCATAGCTGAGCCAATGTGTTATTCTTCATGTGTATTTCACACGTACCATGACATTGAGCGATAAAGACAAATAAAAAGGATATGAATGAATAGTAATTGGACTATTAAACTAACATATTTTGATATTCTACAATACCATGGCCATTGTTCATGATGAGAAATATGAATCACATATATCCACACATAATGTTCAACCAAATGCAATTGATATGAATACTGGTTCCATATTTCTATCTTGGAGTAAATGTAATTGCGTGGAACATCAGGAGTACTAGTACGAAATAACACAACTCCAGTGAATGTTTGATGTGGCAAGTAGCCAGCAAATCAAAGAATCTGTCAAAACCTGTGTAAATATGTCAAGTCTACAGTGGATCAAATTATATTTCAAAAAAGCACATATCTGTGAGGGATTTAAACTTATTATAAGGACAAACATCCAAGACTATTTAACATTTTACAAAACAAGGGATACAAAAGCAAAACATATTTGGCATAGTGTACTGTGGTAATTTTGCATTTGAACCTTCCTGTGCATTTGTCCCATATACCGTAC
The DNA here is from genome assembly GCF_018492685.1 of Alosa sapidissima. Classification (NCBI taxonomy): domain Eukaryota; kingdom Metazoa; phylum Chordata; class Actinopteri; order Clupeiformes; family Clupeidae; genus Alosa; species Alosa sapidissima. The sequence goes on along the minus strand of NC_055979.1, from coordinate 6,036,305 downwards.
ATGCTACATATTTTTTCGCAGATCATTGCCTATAATATAAAGGCTTACTGTGAACAACCTGTCCTCTTTCATGCGCTTTCAATCGCTGCACGAATATCAAAGTCTCCAATTTGCCAAGTGAGTTCAAGCTCCACTACAGCAGGACCTTGCATCCCCTGACCAAGCCTCGCCAGCTTCTCGCCCATCTCGGGTTCCATCCAGTATGGTGGCAGATGACTGCCATTGCCACGCTGTGCAAATTGGAGTTGGAGAGCTCCATCCTCTGACCACCCAACCCTCAAAAGTGTACCTGGCAGCTATCTCCACCTGCCACTCAAGCTGGTCTTACCTCCCGCTTCCTAAAAGGTGCACGCCACCTTAGACCGCTCTAAGGTTCTAACAAGATGGGAGAAATGGTGCAGGGTGCTGTAACGTATGCAATTTTGGGTGTACCGGGACCCTGTGGGCCCATATGAGCAACCTGGAAAGGCATCTCTATTGAACAGATCTGCTTAAGAGCAAGATGGGCTCCAGATGACACCTTCAGATGACAACTTTGTGCCAGTGAGTGTACAGGACAACCATACAGTAGTACTCGTCAGTGTTTTGCGTTTGCTACGTCGTCAACTTGTGCTCACAGTACCAACCATGTCTGCGCTACACTCTGGTTATGAGTCGCATGTGTAAATACTGTTCAATATTCATAAACTTAAATTCTTTTTCTTAAAACCTATTTATAAAGAAGTAAAGCTGAGACCAACTTTTAATATGGAAAAACGGCAACTCTTGAGATAAGAGTCCCGTTGCTATGGTTGATTTCAACTCTCATGCACAGGCTTGCTTGCAGTTACCTCAGTGATTAACTGCTGAGTGACAGGCCAGTGCTGGGGAGTAGACATGCTCTGCATGAGTACCGCAAAGGACAAGAGATAAAGAAATAAAATAAAGATGAAACAGTACCGTTTCATCAGAAAATAATAAAACAGTTACAGAATCCACTACGGATTGACACAGTATCTTTTCAAAGTTTTTAAAATGCATCTCTGCATCTGACACATAGACAGAACATAATTTAATTTGATCAACAATAAAATATAGGCCTACATTTAGTTTAGATTTCAACAATGAAAGGTTTTGGCTATTATTGGTAACATTATTGCTCAATTATTTCCTCACGACTGAGACCTCATGTAAGTGACACTGCTCATGCATTCAAAACATAGTGCCAAGGAATGATTCAAACTGTTGCTTTCCGAACTTTTGTGAATTTGTCTTCTAAACTACTTCTAAGCTCTCCCAGAGCTATACTTTTAGAACTAATATGCTTTGTGAATTGCTTTTAGAATTAATATGCTTTGTGAGTCTTAAAGTCACTTGGTGTTTTGAGTTTCTCTTAAATTCATCAGTAAGGAGCTACTGTTAGCCTTAAGATTATTTGTGAATACAGGTCCTGACCAACCAATCCTTGCACTACTACACTACCTTTCCCAGTGAGCAAACAATGGATTCAATTTGGTCATATTAACAGATTGAACTGCACCAACGCCTTCATACTGTAAATTGCTACCATTTCTAAGCGGAATCCTGCTGCAGTTCTGTAATAGGTGTTTCACTACAGCTACGCAACTGAGAGCCATTTGGGGGCTTTTTTCTAATATGAGAGGTTGTCTGCATATCAAGTGTCACATTCAAAAATAACACTCTGCAGAGAAAAGTGGTGGCACGGCCACCCAAATTGCCTTAGTCACCCGACGTGCACCCTGTTATCAATAGTGCTTGTATTACGTAATGACACCATGTGTTTCAGGGCTGTCACGGACTATGTTTCTAATGGGCCTCAAGAACATCACCCCTCATTCAGCCACCGAGGACTGAAACCCAGTGACAGCGTGCAGCTTTCTCCCCCATTGGAAAGACTGGCCCATGGCTGAATAATACTGGCCTAGCCTTTATTCCATCACGTGAATTTTCACACCACCTCTCTCTGTTTTTCTTATCAATCTCTCTCTCTCTTTTTTCTCTCTCAATGTTTTCCTTTTACATAATCTAAGTAGTTCTTTCTCATCATATCTGTCTTTTTTCCATCTCTCACCGTCCCTCTGTCTTCCTCTGACTCTTGTGATTTCTGCCCCTGTCTCTCCCCCTTCCTTACATTGCATTCATATTTTTATGACACTCTCCAACTGAAAAGTGAGCAAAGTCATATCATGGGAGGGATTCTGTCTCCCAAAAACAGACAATGAGGTCATTTACACCTGTAGGGTCTGTCAAAAAAGAGTATAGCTGCATTGCTTTGTCAGATGACACTGAATGACAGGTTGTGTCTCAGGGCACTGAGCCAAGAATCCACACATCAAACATCCCTCTTCACATAACAAGGATGACATACAGGAGGCTCACAGGAACGAAACAGAGGTTTACAGAAACAAATTTCATGGTGTCCACACAAAAAAGTCACGCACTGTGTATAATGTAAGAGACCTTTTTAACTACTTTTCAGGTATTAGATTTACTGAACAATTACAAATTAGATTAGTGATGTGGTTTCTTTATTAGTAAATTGGTTTATTTTATTAGAACATCAGAATGTCTGCTTCCACATTCCTGTTTGGACTTTGCACTATTTTTGGAATATTCTTTGATTGAGGAGTAGAGGGATAAGTCATACAGACTGTTGACAGAGTTTTTCATGTCATGGTTCGAAGACCATTTAGCTTGTGAAATGAAAACAAAACGTTTTCAACAATGTCTTCCATGTTTGGTTCAATACTGTAAAATTGTTGAAAAGACATTTTCTTGGTCGGCCTGAAAAATCTTTTGCAAGCCTTTGAGACAGACCAGCCACTGGACACATTGCTTTGATTGCCTTACAAGCTGGACACCATTGTTTTACAGTTGTACGTTTTGGCCATCAAACGTGGCTTCTCAAAAGAGAATGGGAAAAATCTTGCATCATATCAGGTGCTGCATTTCTTGTGGGCAAACGTAAATGGAGAAGTGCCCTGTTCCAAATTAGGCTTGATATATCCATGGCAACCAACCACACTTGGACAGAGGAGAACAGCTCATCTCTTTGCTCTTGGATATGTTTGTACCCTCCAGGGTGACAAAAACAGTAATGTGCATCCATTTGAATCTGAGCAGTAAGCTAGTAAAACTAGGGACCGACACGTTTCAGAATAAAGAGAATATAATACTTGGCTTGAGCCTTTGAACATGTTTTGAAGTATTATCCTAGATTTGATATTACATTTATCATATTGTCATGGAACAAGGGGCATTAACAGATCATCACTGATGTGCTCCCACACCAAACCAATGGCAATAAAGTCTATATTATATAACCTGTACTGTACTGTATACCCAGTGATCAAAGCTATACTAGGGATTTTATTGAAAATGTGTTATGCATATAGCATATAGAAGTATTGTACAGCTCAGTTCTGAATTTCAAGCAAGTGAACATGAAAGCACATGTGAGCATGGGTAACCATGCCTGAGATGTTCAAGACAACTGGGAGTGGAATTTGCAAGAGGCTTTAGAGAATTACTGGACTATATACACACGTATTCAAACAGTACAGTCTATTGGTTGAGCAACATTCAGTGTAGCAGTGTAGCTGGCTCCAGCTGAGTCATCATCAATATGAATTATAATTATTCCTAACTTTACTTACTTACTTGTTTAATCATTATTGAAACCTGATTTGCTCCTATACAAGTAAATACCATGGTTATCTTGTTATATATTGTTAATGTTCTGCCAACAAATATTGAGTTTATTTTACTGTTTTATTATTTATTTTTTAGATATACTATTATTTGGATGCTGTCTGCAACCTTGAAACCCCTCTACAGTTCAACATATCCCAACGTAACTGAAGCAGCCCTTATGGAGAAGAGAGTCCTAACCTCTAGAGAGAAGAATTTATACAACTTGAAAAGAAAGTGGAGGCATTTGAGAACTCCCCTGTGTGTGTGTGTGTGGCAGTCTCAATTGCCCTTGCATGTTTTGAGCAGGGACAGGAGGAATGGCGCGTCCTTTCGTATAAACGTACACAGTCAAGGAGCTGTAAATATTTTAAGATGATGCTCCTCCACTTTGGGTTTCATGGGGTATTAACGGAGCCGGACCTGGTGTGTCGCTTGGGGGTTACAGCCAGGGTAAACATCTGTTATTTATTTATGCAGCATAAAGGATTTTTTGCACCCTTTTGTTTTCTTTCACTTTTTACCTGGAAATAATTAGTGAATGTGAAGAATGTTAATGTAACTCTGAACAGTGTATGTACAGTCTAAATAAATAATTTGTATTAAAGAGTATTAAAGAGATACATACAACTTTATTGCAGTAAATGTACTGCTCATGCTTTTGTAATTCCCTGATAGGAATTGTATAATAAGATTTATATTTACATTTGCAATATCTTATCATGACATTTTATGTTGTTGTAAATCAGGAGAGCTCTCTCTCTCTCTCTCTCTCTGTGTGTGTGTGTGTGTGTGTGTGTGTGTGTGTGTGTGGGTGTGTGTGTGTGTGTGTGTGTGTGTGTGTCTCTCTCTCTCTGTGGTGAGTCCTGTGACTGAAAAAGCAAAGGGATGGTTGACTTTCCGTGACCTGGAAGAGATTACGGCAACACACACGGCGTGGAGTGTGGAGGAAGGAGCTCAGATTGTTGTGGTGGAGATCTAAGGCCAGTCGGTGACCAGATGTCCACAGAGAAATCTCTGTGCTCAATTACCTTTGGGCATCTGGAAACCACACACTCGCACACTTCTTCCTTTTCTTCCTGGCGTGCTGTCTTTTCCATCTCTCTAAATCTCTTTCTTGGAGTGTGTGTGTGTCTGTGTGTGTGTGTGTGTGTGTGTGTGTGTGTGTGTGTGTACGTGTGTGTACGTAAGCGCTTTTCATCCAAGCCATCAAGCAATCAAGCCAAAGAATAAGGGCATGTTAAGCACCAAATGGACCATTATCTTATGTAAGATGTTGTGTTATATGTGTAATGCTTGATATGCATATAGCCTAACAAAACAACTGGGATAGGCCAATTTGTTGTCAGGTTATCATTTCTATTCCAAAATGTAAGTGAAGGTTTGGAGAGCATAATCTGATTATCAAATGCAAATTGTTTATACAACACAAGTGGAACTTTATCATGTACGTCCTGATAGGACAATCTGATTACAGGGAATTTGTTCCACAACCATTATTAGGCCAATAATTCAATTACCCTCTTGATATTATCTGATTATAAACTGTGAATATCTTTTTTTGACCACTCCACTAGCAGACATACACTTCTATGGCAAGATTAAAAGAGCCCTAAAAATAAGAGACAGCCTTGGAGCGACCATGTCCTGCTTCCTCTCCTTGGGCTGGGAGATGAAATAAATACTGTAATATCGCAGTCGCAGGAGATTAGATCTCTGTGTGATGATCGCCAGAGAGGCCCAAGAAGTAAACTCATCCCAAAGAAAGTTTACAGTGGCCCAGATAGCACAGGTAGCCTGTCACGGCAATCTAAATAAGAACCAGTGGAGGCAGGTCTGCCTGCACGAGCTGAAGTGTCTCATTTGCTGAGAGCGCAAACAATTTGAAACCAGGGAAGGGGGGGTTGTCGAAATCACAGTGCAAAAGGCGGCTTCAGAAAAATGAGCTCCCAGGCTCCTCGGCTCATGCTTCCTGAGTCATGTATGTATTGAATTTCAACCTCGAAAAACTTGTCGAAATCCGTCTTCCTTGTATTTACCTCCAAAAGGGTCACATTTGTGTCTCTTTGCCTTCTTTGCCAGTGTTTGGACTGAGAGGAAGCTTGTGAGGCCCTTGCCCTGAAAAGACACTTCAACTCCCTGGAAATGACAAACGCAAGTCAATGAGCTTGTTTCTCATCTTGAGGTCCTTTTCCACCGTGATGAATTATCGGAAAGCTTCGGAGAGGAGACTTGCTCCAAGCATGTTATTGACCCTATATACCCAAACATCTTGCTCTCATGCCTCCCTGAATATGGGACAAGGTCCTTTTGTTTATTCTTAGCCTCATTGGGGGATTCTTGAACCGCCTGTACCTGTCCTCAGCATCTCTGGCTCACACCAGAGCCGGAGGCTTTAGAGGAGAGCCAAAAGACCAGAGTCTGGAGTGCCAGCTCGCATCAGCACTTGACAGTGTGCAATCTGCCATGCACAGAACCATGTGCTACGCGACACGTCATACTCTCTCCAGTTAATTCACTTTGGTGTAACGATTAATCATTTACACAAACATTGTAAACATTTCATGAGAGTAATTATAAGTATACTCCCTGACTGACAATATGCTCTGAAGTAATTACCAGCATTCACTAAAGAAGCTGTTGTCTGATGCAGTTAGCATTGTCACATGTATGATGCATGTGGGCTGTTATAATTCCACCTGTCAGTCTGGTCCTGTGCTAATGAAGACAAATGGGTAGTGTCATGCCATCGCAGCATAAGGAATGAACACATGTTTACTCGCGCTAACACCTCAACATGCCAGCGTATGACCTGTACGTGTACACACAGGCAAATCAGACACAGTGGGGGAGAGTGTATAGCACACTAAATCCCCTCATTTGCAACAAGGCAACTCAGTGGATGACGCATTGCTGACACAGCCACACACACACACACACACACCGCCTCAGCGGGGGTGGAGGGAAAGGGGGGTGTTGCAGGTCAGGGCACTGCATGACAAGAGTGACAGCGCTTGACCCTGGTCCCCCCCCCAGGGAGGTGCACCTTGTCGGGTGCAGGCCCCAAGCGAAGGCCCTCCATCACCAGTGAGGCGGTGAAAGTGTCCGCGTAGCTGCAATCTGATAAACTGTGCGTGAGATTGCTCTCAACAGATAAGGTCCGCACGGTGGACGCTTGGTGTCATTTCCAGCTGTGGGGCTGTGAGCGATTGTGGCTATTTGAAAAGGGGGGACTCAACATTTGTCTGTCTTTTCTTTTAAAAAAAAAAAACATTTACACAGGTAATACATCAAAAAATTTGTCAGAAACGTTTAAGTCGCTGGAATGTTTTTGACCATATTTGGCATGTTTTCAAGGGGCATGAATGAATTATGAACGTTAGACAGCACCAACCTCGTGAAAGTGGTAATGATTATACAAGAGAAAGAGAAAGGAGAACAGAGAGAGAGTGAGAGCATGAGGGAGAGATAGATAGCATAGTGAGTGGTCTAAACTGGTCAAATCTCAGACAGAGGTGTTAGTTGATTTAAGTACAGCTCTCTGGAGCGGGCCCAGGTACCTGGCTCACTTTAACGAGGCTTCCTCCTCATGTAAACTTGGGCCGGGGCGAAGTGTGACCCCCCGAACCTCACGGGCTGGAAAACCAAAAACAGACCAGGCTCCAGGACTCTTTTCGAGCACTGACTGACTGCAGCCCCCTCCACTCTAGAATACAGTGCTAAGCCTCCGCCACACTGTAAACATCATCCCATTTTGGAACCATTAAGGGCAGACACAAACCAGATGGCTATCTGCTCTTCTTCTCATAAAGGAATCACTGCATGGTGAGTTACCATCACTTTTCTCGGATTAGTTACATCACTGTTGTCATGTGAAGTAAAAGCTAAATGAAAAACATGCTGTTCTTTTTCTGACTCTGTGGTATTTGCTTTGTAAGGAAAAGACAACGAGGTATCAACACTCAAATTTGTTGGCATTTAAGATAGACAAGTCAGATAGCTGTCATCTTTTCTCCTACCTACTCCTTGCCATGTTTGCTCAAACTAATCCGCAACCTTAACGTGTCAACAGCCATTTGGAGAAGACAAATACTCGGCAGCCATGAGCTCAATGTGTTTATCTGGAAGCCAGTCACAGGCCCCATGGTTTCATTTCCTGCTAAACAGTAAGGCCCATTCATGAAGAAATTCGTTTGAAATTAACCATGGCCCCAAATGTTTTGTCCACAGGCTGATGTAAGGCAGACATTCTTATCTGATCACACGAATATCTGCAAATATGAACACATCTTTTGATTCACGATCACTGTCACCAGAATTTTATAAATAGCACAATTATTCTTTCATTAAATGGAGGGAAAAAAGAGAAATCCCCTGAGACTTGTCCAGTTTGACATCTAGACTTCGCCCGGGAGCAAAACTCAACAGCATAGTAAATTCAAGCCACAAAATCCTTCCCTGTAATAATATCCGTGTTATCCCCCTGTTCTCTGTGGCATGTCTGACCAGCCGTCCATGCTGTGATGCCCTAGACTCGGTGACACAAGATCGCAACTCTAAGGTCAGCCTTGGCCAGTAGCGGAGCGTGACTAGAGATCTAAGTGACATGGCAAATCAGACTTAAAACTGAGCTCCACTTTTTTTCTTCTTCTTTTTTTTTTTAAATGTCTGACCCCTTTGTGACGAGCTGGGCAGCGGGTGACGGGACATTGCAAGGACACTACAGGGCTATGCGCACGACAACTGTGCATGTTTGCAGTTTATGCATGAATCTTTTTTCCCCCTTTTCTTTCCTTATTTTGTCTTTTAGCTGGAGGAAGTGAAGTGACCACCGAAAAATATCACTTTCTGTCTTGTCAGAAATTGTGCATATCAGTTGTAGTGTGTGAGAACTAGCAATAAACAAAACACGCTATGAGAGAGACATGCTAGTGGAATGTGATCTTGCTCTGTGCACTGTGATTTGCCTTCAGTCAAACAGTAAAGGTCAAACAAAATTCTATTACACAAGGAGGTGGAGGCACATGCACCCTTCTATTTAGCTAGATATCAGCATCCCCTTTTAACATAACCTCAAAGAAAGACTAATAAAGGAAAATTGTGCTGTATGCAAAGAGATCTGGAGAAAATCATTCAACCTTTCCATGGCTCTATTTTTGAATCAGGACTGAGCCATGTTAAAAGGGCCTCGTAACCTTTGAAATAAACCCATTACACAAGTGAATCCTTGTAGCAAACCCACAGGGCCTGCTTTTTGTTCCAACTGACCCTGCGAACAGAGGTGTTAATTAACCATTCTTGATTGTCATTTAAAGTTGGTGGCTTTAATTTTAAAGGTTATTCTCATCTAAAAGTATCTGCCCCAGATTTGTCCGTTAGACTAAAAATAATGAACACAGTTAAGAAATACGTGGCATCATCCTGATAAAATTATGAATTAGCTTGGTTGTTAGCTGGTATAATATGATAATGAAGCAAAATAAAACAAATCACTCTTGATATCAAAGAACTGGGTAGGGCACAGGCAAATAATCTGATTTGATCGCATGTGATTTTGAGGACTTGTGTTTACTTTCATGGACTATAAAACTAGTCACAAGGTTTCTCAGTTGCTACTGGGAAGAGTGTCCAGGGTTCTGTGCACAAAATGCGTTGTCCTCTAGGTTTTTTTGGTCTGCAATTCTGCACCCATAGTAGACTTTACCAACATATTAGCACTGACAAGCACCCAGTGGGAGCAGTGGGAACACACAATTTAGAGGCCATTTTCTGTCAGAATCGTGGAGTGTATATGTGAAGGGGGACAGAGTGAGGGGAAAAAAAAGGAAATGATGGCTCATGCAGGTTCACAGCAGCAAGGAGAGTTTTCCAACCACATCAGAGAAATGCTGACAGTCACAAACACATTAGCTTGGTGCTGAAATTAAAGGCAAAAACGGTGAATAACAAAAGTTTTCCCCAGCTTTGGACATCCGGCACCAGCCATATTTCCAAATGGCACGGCAACAAAGCAGACCCAGGGAGACCCACAGATGGTTCTTCAGGCCTCTGGTGTTTCTGGATGGCTTCAGATTGGTTTTGCACTTTCATGATAAACTTGAACAGTCTCTCATCACACTGTGAAGGTTACTTAAAGGTAAGTGAGCTACCACTCTGACTGGAGCAATGATACGTGTTTCTGCTCAACAGAAACTGACACAAAGAGAGAACATTAGAGCTAGCTTTTTATTTTTAGGTTGGGGTCGTCGCGATTTCAACTGAAAAAATGTGATGATACAGAAGGTTGCAGGTTGATAATAAATCATAAAGCAGAGGTGAATTATAGTGGTATGAGCTCCGAGTCTTTACCGAGCGTGTTGCGCAACAGTATCTTCCTATTGTTCTAGTGGCAACCTGTATTATTGGTGACACAAAGTGATAACTGAGAGCTTTAAATGCCTTTATATGGGGAAATTCAATGAAGTGTAATTCATTTGGAGGGGTGTTTGACAAATATGATGGGGCAGCTTTACAGCAACATCAACAAATCTAGCCAAAACATAAACTTGAATAGCAGTGTATACAGTAGCACGCTTAATTCATTCCTTCATGTCTGTGTTTTGCCATTAAAAATTAATAAATTAAATAAAATAAATAGATGACACAAAAGCAGAAATTGAAAGGGGGCTCAAAAAGCTTTACTACTTACTCTTTGAGCCATAAATAGAAGCCTCAAACTGTATCCTGGCATATAATTCTATTCCTCATAACTACTCCACTGTAAGAGCATCAAACACCTCAGCCTAGTGCTGTAAATGTGTTGGCAAGGTTAATAATAGCTAAAACATATCATAATCCATAACGTAAAGAGAGGCAGACAGGAGGTCCACCAGAGAGCTAAATTCTGTAGAGTAGATAGACCTGGACAGACAGTGGAAAGAGAGAGAGAGAGGCACAAGTACAAGGTCACATCGGGATGTGATGTCCTTTGTCCCCCCTTGACAAAGGCAGTGGGCATGGAGGCTCTGCCTTTGTGAATAAATCAAAATACGTGTTTGACCCAGTAGTGGACATTGTGCCCTAAATATTTCAAAGTCAGCAGTGTGCACTCCTGTGCAGTACAAGGCTCTATCTGTTTCAATTTCTCTCCGAGAAATGAGCTCCAGTGTGGTTGGCGGATTTTCAGCCCTATGAAGGTAGAGATGGCTGTCAGAGATAGGCCTGATGACTCCATTGGCAATCCCTGTCAGTCAGACATGAAGGAGAAAAGAAAAAGAGCTATGCGTCAGTAGGGGTGCAAAAAGAGGTAACAATAGAGTTCAGAGGTCAGGAGGACATATCAAAGAGGTTGACGACTATGTCCACCTAAGGGGGTTTAAAACTACAGATCTTACATCCATAAATGCTGTTTTTAGCATTTGCTTTCAAGGTTATGTAAAACCTGTTAACAAGTATTATACTGTATACTTATATAATAAACATACTATAAATACACAATACGTGTTCAATGTAGCCTTCAATAAGTTTTCAGTAGACCGAATTAGTTATAAGCATGATAGAAGAGCCACTATAGATTTTCCAACCAATTTGTATCTACAAACAAGTTACTGCAAGCTGTGGTATTTTGTTATGATTTTAAACTGAGGTGTACTCATCTTGGGCACTGAACTGTCCAAGACACACATTTTACTTAAATGATGTGGTTGATGGCATTAGCTGTGCAAAAAGGTAATTGACACAGCCACTCAGTATTAATGACTGTGGTTTTTGTTGGGAAATCTCCATTAAATTGGTGCTTTTTGAGTGCAGTAGCAATTCTCACAAAGTGACAAAGTACCAGTTGGAAAGGTCATCTTTAAATGAGACAGGAAAGTCCCTCATTCACTTTCATTATTTTGGAGCCATGCAGTGAAAGAACAATGTGACCAACTGTAATTTCAAAGTTCCAGAAAAGGCATAGTTAAACTTTGCAAGATACATCTTTGTGAATCCATTGCTATCTCTGATTAAAATTCTCATAAACCATAAGGTTCTGGCAAAATAATAAATTAATAAAAAAAAAACACAATAGCTGAGCAGCATACTGCACAGTGAAAGTCTTGTCCCTGAGGAAGGCATTTGAGGAGCTTTTTCACAAACACATTTGAACATTTGTGAAATGTTGTTTGATGCTGTCCTCTCCCCCCATCCAAACCCACACACAGCCCTGGGGGGTGACGTTGAAGTCAGAAGCCTCTGCCAGATGGTCCGACACTCCCTCTCAAGAAGCTACCTCTCTCTCTCTCTCTCCCTCTCTCTCCCTCTCCTCAGCATCTCCAGGAAGCATCCCCCTTTAAAAAAGGAAAAAAAAAAAAAAAAAGACCCGACTTAACTTCTGAGACGGGTTTCCTTCTCTTTCAGAACCCACCCTTGCTGCAGACGCTGCTGCGGCCGGCTCCCACTTCCATCGGTTGGCATTAGAACACCGACCACTGTCATGGCTCTACCATCTGTGTCAGCCTTGGCTTCTTTGAGGCTTCTTCTAACTACGTGCCTTCAAGCTGTTGTTGTTTACCAATGTGCTCTGTTCTGTTCTTTTTTGTCGGAATTCCAACCGCCTTTCCCTTAGAGGCCACTCCAACAATAACATTTTTCATGCGTTCCCTGTCAGGGTAGCGACAAGGTTGTGTAATGATTGGAGTGTTTAGCTAAGAAGAGTACAGTTGGAATTGTTTGGGTTAGAGGGGCTGCTAGTCATTTGGGCACCTCTTCTGCTCCTCTACGACTGCAGGGTCTGAAGTGATTATATTGCAATACTGCGAGCAGGAGAACAACTTGAGGGAGAGGATTTTTTGGTGCGGATTAAAAGCCACATGAGTATTCATTTTTTTCAGTTCTGTTAATTAGCATCTTGTTTTTTTTTTTCTACCCCCCTCGCTCAAAGTCTGAAGTGGGACATTTCGCTTTTTGTGGCAGAGATGTTTTGCTTTGAACTTCCCTCAGCATTGACTGTGCAGCATAGCACACATAGTCTATATATGGATGTAATAGAAACAATTAGGCAAAATGATAAATTAAATCACATAAAACACCAACATTCCCCACAGAACCGGTCTCTTCAGATGGAATTTGGTGTTGGTTTTCTCTAAAAAACATTTCAGCCTTTTTATTTATGTTACTCTCTCTATCCCTGCGGTTTAAAATACCTTGCAACGATAATAAATACAAGCCTATAAAAATAATGCAATAAAGAGTAGAAAACACATTTATCCATGTGTCCACAACCAAGGGCAGCTTAGGTAAACCAGACACTAATATGTCCTCACACAGTCTCTCCTCCTTGGTTCATTCCCTTCAGCTTAAACCAGTGTTTCTCAAACTTTTTCAGACCAAGGACCACTTAATCAATAAAAAAAACCTCACGGACCACCTAGCTAAAAAAAAGAGTAGACCTACTTAAATAGTTACTTACACAATAGGCTTACTCACTGAGCCACGTAGCTTATTTTCTTTGCACCTTGCTTATTGTGTCAGAGGATTCATATGATTTAAACTGGCATAACTTACATAGACAGTGTTGCAGAACTGTTTGGATTTACATACAAGTTGGTTCAATATGGCAAACAATTCATCTATATTATATTTTACCACGTCTGCTCGCGGACCACTTGGGATAGCTTGCGGACCACCAGTGGTCCCCGGGCCACACTTTGAGAAACACTGGCTTAAACAAACAAAAGACACATCCAAACAATGGAGCCTATGTCGTGTCTCTCCCTAACGTCTCGGTAGACTTGAGTTTGTTTGCCAGAGATGATTGAGACACCGTGGTGAGCTGCAGGGAACACACAAGGGGGTCACCATGAGCTAAGACGCAAATGTGAATCTTCTCTTGAACAGCATGTACAGTATAGAAGATACTATGCACATAGTAAACCACTTTGAATCTTCTGAATGGCTGTGAAAAATGACTTTAGAGGAAATCAGTGAAGGAAACCTAGAGCTATGTTTTGTCCTCATCATTGATCATCTTAGGGACAAAATAAGGAGAGACAACATTTTGTGATGGTGAGCCATGGGTTACATTACATACAACAACTTTGATCATAAAAGTGCACTTCAGCAGCCATACATTTGAACATAAATAACCAGAGGGGGAGACCAGTGTGCATTCACACTCAAACTGCTGGAGTCAGGTGGTCTCAAACAGCAAGACCAAGATGCTGTACCTTGCAAAAAATGTTGCCTCACCGCTGTATCTCTGCCGCGTGGGGCTGAACATTGACTACCCTGTCAGGGAGCAGGCCTGAAGCACACCGTGGAATGGCCCTGTTTTTTTTTTTGTTTTTTTTTTAAGTTTTGCAGCAACCAAAGGATTTTATTTTTAGTCACAATGAGTGAAATGCACTTTTCTTGAATACTATTTCAAACAGTTACAAACCTTAACCCCAGTTCAATATCAAATAAGTAACAGAAGATTGACACACCATGATGTTCCAGTGTGTTTCTATGGGCTTAATTTTATCCCCGACTGCGTAAGCAAGAAGCACCATTGTTACAAAAGACCATTTCCTGTGAAGGCCACCCACACAGATGACTCGACCATCCAATACACCAATGCCACGAAATGTCATTCAGACGAGCACAAACTCCGAACAGGCCACACAATATGAAAGTGCAAAGGCACTGTCTTATATGTCAGTTCTCAGAGAAAAACAAGACGCAAAGGTGTCGCCTAAAGGCGAAGCTGTAATTCCAAGCTGCATTCCATAGATTCAGTATCCTGTCTACTCTTGTGTTTCACTTTATTCGGAGTGACAGGGATAAGCATTAGTACAGAGACTTGAGTCCTCAGAGTTTTGAAATTTTTGTTTTAATGAAAATGGGTTACATGTTGTGCATGTATTTCTCAATGGTGCCTTTTTTCTTTAGCAAAATAAATGGAGCCAAGATTCTTGCTGTATTATTATGCACTTCACCAATACACAGAAAGCTGGAAGTTGGGTAGGAAGCTGAAAGGGGATGCTCTGAAGGGGCAAAAAATGTCACTGAACAAATTTTAATTCATCAGAGATCAAAGACTTTTTATGTTGTTTTCAGTAGCCCTGCTTGGGTAATGCTAATCTTGTTCCTCGGAGTAAGTTATGCATGGAGAGAGTTGCTTTGCCTTTATATAAGACAAACTTTTACATTTAACCACCCTGTGGCATTTGGAGCACGACCATGGCTGTAGTGACCAAATATATAAAAGGAGCTGGACATGCATCTAAAGACCAAAGGCTGATCAGCAGAATAGCTAAGAATTCATGTGAATTACACTGTTTCTACAGAGTAGGTATTATTGCCAATAAATCTGTAGAAGATTTGCTCTGCACACAGGAAATTACATAATTGTTGTCTATCAATCTAAGGTATCTAGATATGAATTATTTTTTGTGTTTTTCTGCTTGTTGTTTTTTTTTATATTCCTCATTAAAATCACAGCCTCAAGCGGTTGTTTTGGGAAAATAACTGTGTGTCACCCACAAAATACTTTCACCACAAACTGTCAGACATTTTCATTAGCTTCCTAAAATCACTGCCTGGACTATTATTCCATTTTCTTCATTTGTATAGCACACATGGTACATTTATTTGTATACATGCTAGTGAAAATTGTTGGTTTGCTAAGAATTATGGTAAATTATTGGTGTTTGAAGATGATTACAGTATAGCAATAATAGTTATCAAAAGAAAATACTTGTATATTGTCTCTGTGGTTTAGAATGTATGCACATAGTCTGCCTGTTTGTTACCTCCAACAAATTATCCACTTTTTATGTTTTCATTTAGAATACATCTTTACCAAAAGCCTCTTACTGTACAGGCAGGGTACACATTTTACCAGTGCGTTCCTGTTCCCTGAGGAATAAACTCATGACCTTGGGATTGTTAGAGCAATGCTACGCTCATTTATCAACAGGGACACTGTTTGAATATCTTTATTGCCATCAATTATTAATGATGTGCTCATCCACTCACCCCAACTGGAATGCACATTCCCTTGGCCGACCCTTCCTAACCGTCTGCATTGATAGATCACATAATTTTCAGTGAATCCTGTGTCCAATGACATTCACCTTCTCAGTGCAGTGCGGGTGCAAAGGACACATTTAATTTTGTGAGACAGAGATAGTCACACCCCTAACCAAACCACAGGCCAACATGGAGAGTGTTTGTGAGATTAATGCAGTAACAGAATAGGTAGCTTCAGGAAGAGAGTAATCATCTTGATTTCCTGATTTGTGGTTTTCCTACAGTATGTTCTGTACAACGTGTTTGCTATGCTGTTTGTAAGGTCTACTCTGTGTTTGGTTTAGATCCTGGCGCTCTGACGAAATGCCGAGTCTATCGCCAACACACCTGTGGCTTCTCATCAGTCACAGTATTTAAAACTGTCAAGAGGATCACTTATCGCGCCCTATAATGCCCTTAAAGTTCTGATCAAGAATCCAAGTTTTCTCTAGTTTTGATTGGCTGTTTTTGCCTAATATGACTCTGCCTGAATCTCTGTGTTTTGCATGTTTTTTTTTTTAACTGTTTGGATTTTGAACTGCACCTGCCTGTTCTGTGCTTGTCCAGTCCTCAAACTCTTTGTTCATTACCACTTTCAGGCCCTTGCACTTTGAGATCTTCCAGCTTCTTTTTTACTCTTGCTTGGAGTGACTTGTGGGTTACTAAATCTGAACTGCTTTTAAATATTGATCTTTGTCTGCAGTCTGAACAAAAGATAGGTTCTTTAAACATCAATGTTTTTTCACAGCCTTCATTTATTATGTCTGCTTTTTGGTCCAATAATCCCAACCCTGGCCTTACCGGCCTTGATATAAAACAACATATTAATGAGAGAACTATGTCCACATCCTAGTTTCCTGAAACGTTCATAACGTTATGTTGTTTGTAAGTTATACCTCTCCACTGCAAAAAATAACATTTAACCAAGTGTTATTAATCTTATATTAAGATCGATGGTATTGTTTTTAGTATGAAGAGACTTACCTAGCACTCAAGATCATTTTGCCTTAATTAAAGAACACTTCAATCAAAACAGTACCATATTAAGATTAGTAAGACTAGAAAAGTTATATTTTATTAGATAAGCAGTTTTGCAGTATATCTTAAGGTTTTCATGTGATCTGTAAAATGTTCATATATGTATACCTTCTGTAAGTCATCCATTCACAAGGTTGCTTGTATAAGGTGGTCTGGACCAGAGATGTTGTATGTGATGTAAGAGATGTAACAGTGTGACATCTGTATTATATTTAGCTCATCACTGCCTTCCATTTTTATCAGAATATTATATATTGAACATGTTAGTCGTCAAGTTTGATACCAGTTTATCTGATAGATGACTGCAATGTAACCTACATAGTGACATACCTTCTGGTATGCATGGTATTACATCTTCTGAGATGTAACCTACATACATCTCATGCCTTCTAGTACTGTGAAGATTAAAAAGCGACTTATCCCCCCTGTACACAATGCAAATGCTTTTGTTGTGCAGGTGAAGGATTAGCAACAGGCAAAAAACTATCTCCAAGAGCTATATCTACTGACAAGGTAATGTTTCTCTCGAGCTCTTTGAAGTCGCATGGCTGGTTTTCTCAGTAGGGACTCGCTACGTCTATGCAGAGCCATATAAAGGTAGAGTTGCGATAATGGGTGTTCAAAATTCGTTAAGGTCACCTCACGTTATTCATGTAAACTTCAAAAAGTTCCCGGAAGTGATTGACAATGGATTAGAATGCATTAAATAAGCTACTGTTCAATGATAGACAGAACCACAATTTTGGGTAATTGACAGACAATAAATGCATTGATATACAATATTTATAACACAGTGTAATTATTGTGTAAACTGTGTAGTTATCCTACCATTACAACAATATTAAATTAAATTCCAGACCGTAGCCTGCTAAATATTGGAAGGTGACCTTTTTTTCTCCCTTTTACGTATGTCACTTAATATTAATTTCTGTACAAAACCAAGACGGGAGATTCTTTAGAAAACGCAATAGCACCCACCCCATAAGTGTAGCCTAGGCCTATCTAAAAATTATTGTTATAAAAAAAATGACCTAGTACGTGACTCAAGAGCTGTAAACCGTGTTTTTGAGATTTTAATTTTGCAACGAGACACTGTAACACAGCTAGTCTAAGTCTAACATTAACTTGTTTGAGTTTTCTCCCCAACGTTTTCTCTGGTAGTTTTTCACTGATCTGAGATAATGAGCGAACTACCTTAAGTAGCTAGCATCTCGGGAGAATAAAAAAAAAGTTTAAAAGTTTTTTAACATCTCTCCAGTGTAATGGTGGGCATGGTAAGTTAACCGTAGCATTACCTACACAGTAACCCCATGGTAATGCGATGCGAGTGATCATAATAACATATAAAACGTGATATAGTCCTTGATAAATAACCAGGCTGTGAACTCATAAACAACAGCATTTTGTCACTGTTTGTCATTCACCGTGCTGTGAATACAGCATTAAGATGCTAGGCTAAAGAGCTTGAGATTCAGAGAACTTGCATGGTTGTGCTCATCCTGTCAGAAAATAGCAATTTGATCAGTGATCATGCATCATATCAGCGCAAGCTTGAAAACTGGTTTCTGGGGATGGGGTTTACACGATCCTTCACTGGGCTAGTGCCTGCTGTGTTAATATGACCGTGCTGATGCTAACAGCTGCAGCTCCCCCAAATCTGTAGGTTCTCGTGCATATTAGGCTAGCTTTTGCCAATGAAAATGAATGCAACATAAAAAAAACAGTAGGCTACTGCTCCTACTGCTAACTAAAGAAACGTTTACGTTACTGTAAGGAAATTATTATTATCATTGTATAACTATTTGTGTAAGCAGAAATATTGTTGTGCTGAGTTCTAAGAACAGAGAGTTCAAGTTAAATGTTGTTGTGCTGAGTTCTAAGAAGTGTGGACCCAGACAGACAGGAACTGCAACCTGTCTGTGTGTGTGTGTGTGGGTGAGATAAGAGCAATGAAGTCGCTATGTCTTGCTTCCTATTTTCTGTGTGCATCTGTACAATAAAAGACACAGCTTTTGGGCTGCAGAGTCAGAGACTGATGGTGTGAGGAATTCTTACATTAGCAGGCTCTCCTCTTGGTACCAGAGTTTGTGGGCAAAGCCATACTACATGTTGTGGTTCTTGTATCTGCAGTGTTTCCCATACATTGACTAATCTGTGGCGGGGCGCCACGAAATAAAAATCGGCCGCCACAGATTAATATTCTATGTTTAATTTAATTTAAATTAAATATAAGGTCAAATCCTTGCATTGCCATTGAGCTGCGCTTTTTACGCACGCAGCCTTTCCTTGCCCTGCCCCGGCCCGCTCTCTCTCGGTAGCCTGCTGCCACTCCTCTGCATGCATTTAACAAAATATTCACGATTGTTGAAGGATTGTTGTTGCCACATAGAAGCATTGCATAGAAGACGTCTGGCTAAATTGCTATTAAATCCGCTTAGCATCGTGACAAATTTATTCAAAACTGCTGCATTGAAGTGAACTCTGCTAAGGTCTTATCACAACATAGTAGGCTACATTGAAGAGACTAAACTAAGTTAAGTTATGAAATCAAGCAGTATCTCAAAGCTAACGTTACAATATTGTTTGGTTGTCGAATTTAGCATGCTTAGCCTACTTACTGCTGCTTGTCAATTTCGTTGAAGGGCTCATTTAATTGACTCTGACACTGAATGTTTGCAAAATCCCGATATAAATGGAAAAGTGTTTCCAAAATTCAAAAGTGCTTGTCACAAGGAGAAGTACGAACCTTTATTTTAACTATGTAGAAAACGTTATGAATTGCATCCACACATCAGCAGCCTTTCAACTGTGTTACAATGGCAAGGGTTCCCTCAAACGTCTTAAAGTGACAGGCACTCAATTAGACCTATACACTACCAAGACGATCTTAATACCCCCCCCCCCCCCCTTGTCCAAGTTAGCTAAAAATCCTTAGCTTAGATGAGCATTGCGCATACGTTACAACTTGACGTGATAGTGAAGCTAAATGCCCAAGAAACGTCACGTCATAAAAGTTGTAGGCCTACTAAACGCAAAAACTTAATTACAGCTTGTTCGTGGTGGTCTAGTGCTGCCTAATTGAAATGGGATAGGCAAGGGTTATCTTATATTCGGCTATTAGTGTGGCACATTTATTGGGCTTTTAGCCTCTTTTAATTTATTTGATGAGGAACTGATAAAGACTGAGCAGCAGAAAAGTCATAGTCGATACATCAATCGTTTATTACAGTGCATGAAAATGCACTGTACTGTTCTTCCTAGGCAACTTCAACTTCTTATTACAGTGCATGAAACTTCGTTCAAACTTTGTAACGTGGGTCTTCAAACGGACCAGGTTGCTATGTCTTTTCAACTTTGAAACTTTTATACTTTTTAAACTATTAAAGAAAAACTTTTTAAAAATCCCCATAGACTTAACATTACCGATTGTGACATCATAATACGGCCATTAAGCAATTATCCTATGGCAGGTGTTCAGGCCACCTGCAGCCTCAGGCTTTAAGCATACAATCTGGGTCAATTAAAGGTGCGATTTGTAGGATTGTTACCGAACGTTCTGTAGGCCAAAATCAAAACACTGGTGAACGTTCTCAAGACTACCAGACGCGAGCCCATTCTGGGTTGCCAGATGTAATTAAGACTTAGCTAATAACGTTAGTTGACCTGCAGCTGCTTTAACGTTTCTCCAACTATGACCCAGCTACACATTACAGAAACAGTGAAAACAAAAAAATACTTCTCTAACCAATGTAACATATTTAGCTGAAGTTAGCGATGCAGATGAAGTTTAGCCTAGGCTACCTATCGTGGAGAAATATGGCCAGCTCTGCGTCAGACTTGATATTCTTCGTTTGACGAAGACGTCGCCATATCAGTAAGCTCCTCCGATGTCCACTTAATTTGTTTCTTGTTTTAATTTTGGAAATTTGCCTGCCTCTCCTAGGCGTTCATGACTACAACTGACAGCAAGTTGACAGTTGGCCTTTGCTAATTTGGCAACACAAATAGGAGGACTCGCCAGCCCATTATCAATATGCTATTCTAGAATTAATCGTTCAAAACATAAACGAAAATTCCAAGAGATTCCGCCCCGTAACTCATTTTTTTTCATGGGTTTTACAGGTTATAGTAATGTTGTCAAATAAGCCATTACTTCAATTCATCGTGTTTCCTTACTCTCTGACAACATATGGTGATCATTTTTGGAATGGTTACCATTTATTTTCCAGTATTTCCTACATACTGGACCTTTAAGACTACGCATCCTATTCAACTGTTTCCTCTGCCCAAAACTGTTTCAAAATAAAAGTCCCCACTACAATAATTCACTGTTAAACAATTTAACCCATTAAACTACTGAACTTTTCCTAAACAATCATTAAACTATCTATCTATTAAACTAGCTGTCTATCAACAACTTTTAACTTGTCATTAACTATGTCAATACTTGTCATCAACTATGACTCCTACCCACTGTAGCTAGTTAGCATGTTAACATTGCTAGCATAGTTAACATATTTAGCAAAACTATTAGAAACCATTAGATAAGTAGCATGGTTAGCATGTTAGCATTGCTAACATAGTTAGCATGTATAGTAAAACTGCTAGAAAATGTTAGCTAAGGAGTATGGTTAGCATGTTAGCATTGCTACATAGTTAGCATGTTTAGCAAAACTGCTAGAAAACATTAGCTAAGTTAACTAAGTAGCATGGTTAGCATAGTTAGCATTGCTAACATAGTTAGCTAAGTAGCATGGTTAGCATGTTAACATTGCTAGCACTGCTATAAAACATTAGCTAAGTAGCATGGTTAGCATAGTTAAAAATCTTAGCAAAACTGCTAGCAAACATTAGAGTCATTCCAACTTTCAGTTATCGTCAAATATCTACCTATACACAGCCATTAAACTATTTGAATATCAACATTCATTAAACTTCCAGTCTATCAACAACTTTTAAACTATTTACCTTCAACTTTTAAACGGTCTACTTTTAAACTATCATTAAACTATCTATCTATTAAACTAGCTGTCTATAAACAACTTTTAAACTATCTACATTCAGCTTTTAAACAGTCTACTTTTAAACTATCAACTTTTATTAAGCGATGCAACCACCACGTCTGTTCTAGGATCACCGCAGTAACCAGCTCTGTATTATCTATTTTAACTATACATGATATTTTACTATATCACAACTTTTGCATTTTCATGCATTGGTAATTCCTTGGAAATTGCGTTTCTAGTTATTATTATTATTCGGATGAGGCAAAGGAATGTACATCTGAGTCTGAAATGTTGGCTATAATTGTTAACTTCCGGGAACTATTTGAGGCTTCCATTAGCTGCCATTGTTGGAAAAAATGGAACATTAGCGTCAATGGAGTTGTCGCAACTCTACCTTTATATGGCTCTATGCTGTATAGCTATGCTAGGTGAACGATTCACCTATTACAAGTTTGTTTACCATCAAATTGGCTTCATAAAGTTGTAAATCTTGCCTAGTGTGCCTTTAAACAAGGGAGTTAACTTAACCTGAATGTCAGCCGAACTTAGCTGACAACATTTGAGGTCGGGAAGTTTGGTCTGGACTTGTTCCGTTGTGGAGCAACTATGACCAAACCAGAGTTGAATCAGGGTTCGGATCAGAACTCCTGAACGTTTTTTTTTTTTTTCAGAGCTGAAAATGCAACTGTGTTTGACAGAGGACAGATGTAGGTTGCTATGACAAAATATTAGCTTTCAGTATGGTACGATGTCTTTGTAAGTGACATTTAAATAAAAAGTGTTTAATTCTTCTCGGATCTAATTTATATAGTATATTTAGTATTTAGTTTTGTTAGTTTTTCTTATCTCCTACTGTCTCTATTGTACAGTGGAGTTTGGTTATATGTTTATACTTATATTTACCATTTCTGCTGTAAGTGCATGTTGTGTGTGATGTCTGTATGCTACTGAGACCCCCTGAATTTCCCCTTGGGGATCAATAAAGTATCTATCTATCTATCTATCTACTGTATCTATCTCAATCTTCCTAACGGAAATGCTAAAAGGTAGACATTTAGATTTTGCTATCATGTCTAAATATTGATAGCGCAATAACCAGAAAACAATGTTAAGGAATTTGTGGAGAAGAAGGCATTTGCGGAGAGGAAGAAGAAACTTTATGTGTTTACCGAATGCTAAAAGAAGCCTTGCCTCGTCTTTGAAGGATTTGACTCAGCAGGGCAAAGTTCTACCAAGCATGAATCCTTGAGGATCCACGACTTTGAGAAACAGCATTCTTTAATCCTTCACCAACACACCAACTTACTCCCTAGTTACAGTATATCGACACCTCACCATTCACAAACAGGTAGCTCTCTCCATTTGTTCAGGGCTCACTTCCTGTTTTGTTAAAAATGCGACCTCTCCAACTTGAACCTGGCCACTTCCGATTGGTCAAGCAATTAAGAGCATGAATGAACAGGTAAAGTAGCCAAATTCTAAAATTTAGGGGCAGCCGTGGCCCACTGGTTAGCCCTCTGGATTTGTAACCAGAGGGTTGCCGGTTCGAGCCCCGACCAGTGGGCCGCGGCTGAAGTGCCCTTGAGCAAGGCACCTAACCCCTCACTGCTCCCCGAGCGCCGCCGTTGAAGCAGGCAGCTCACTGCGCCGGGATTAGTGTGTGCTTCACTTCACTGTGTGCTGTTTGTGTTTCACTAATTCACCGACTGGGTTAAAAGCAGAGACCAAATTTCCCTCACGGGATCAAAAAAGTATATATACTTATACTTAAAAGATTAATGCATGTGTGTGAATGTAATTGTGATTTTCTGTTGATTTATTTTAATATTTACTTAAATATACTTTGTTTGTTGCTATGATACTGTAACATTTGTAGCCTATGTAAAATACTGTGTAATTAGTGGTATTGCTATATCTGGTAACAACTGCTAACAACAAACAATTGCTAACAAATGGTCAGCAAGTTGTTCACATGAGTCCTTGGTATACATAGTATCATGGGCAGATCGTGTCCTGGGAAAGTATGAATGCAAAAGACTAATAGCAGCTTTATCCTTATGGGTCTATGGGTCAGACAAACAGAGTAGCATCTGCAACCACCATGTAAACATAATTTTGAGAGAATCCTCAGCTGTTGACAGTTCAACAGGGGCATACCGTGCAAAAGAGCTGTTAGCATATACTGACCCGCCCTTCCACCTCTGTGTTTCACATAGCTGGAGCTCTCCTATGGTTGAACCTCAGTACCTGACTGGCTCGTTTAGCCCTCTGAGTCATCGGTGTGCAAGGAGCTGTAATTCATGGTGACAACACTCAGTTCACCGGCAGCCTGTCCCCAGGACTGTGCCGCATCCTTGGCATTGTGTGTGGCGTATGACTGCACAGCGAGAGCAGGGCCAAGATGAAGGAAGAAAACAAACACACACATTTTTGAGTCATAATTGGAATTAAAAATGAATGGTTCCAACTGTGTGTGTGTGCACGCACCCACAAAGAGCGACACACATAGGCACACAGATAGGCACGCACACATCACACACACACACACAGCGGCAGACAAACAAAAAGTATGCAATCATTGCTTCTGACGTAGGCGTTTTAAGTCGGTGATGAAGGGACATATTAATTTGTATGCTGTCTCCTCGCTTCATATTTAATGCTTAATTGTTTGTTTTTGCTTTTGATGGCATCACAGTGGGGGCTGCAGCTCTTTTAATGGGCAATAACATACAGCATAATATCTGCGTAAGTAATGCCCATCAGTGGAGATACTGTTTGTTTTTTCTTTCCTTTTTTTGAGTCCAGATTCCAGATTAAGGACAGAGAGATAGGTCAGGGTAGTTTTGCCAGGCTTGCACAAAAGAGTGGGTTCTCAAGCCACTTCCTCAAGAACAAGATGACATTACCCAGGGCTCTGTTACTCCCACCCCCCTTTTAGTTGAGTACAAAGTTGAAACTCTGCCTAATGACCAGAGGGCCGGCAGTTTGGCGTAATTCTCTCATAAGCC
Source organism: Alosa sapidissima (assembly GCF_018492685.1). Taxonomy (NCBI): domain Eukaryota; kingdom Metazoa; phylum Chordata; class Actinopteri; order Clupeiformes; family Clupeidae; genus Alosa; species Alosa sapidissima. Next base: position 6,011,551 of record NC_055979.1, on the reverse strand, counting down.
TTAATGCATCATGTCACCTGTGAATGCTTTCTTTTTCTTCTCTCTGTTTTGCATTAGCTAGATAAGAAGTGCATATAAGGTAAGCATTTTTGCAAGGCAAAGCACATTGTGTGGTACCAGCAAACTCTTTTGGGTGGCTTTTTATAGATTTTTCCATCCACTGAACTTGATACTCATATTGCAGTTTATAGAATACTGTTGAAACGGAACTAAACGTATAAATATTTTCAAAATTATTTTATTATAAAGACACATATCAGTAATTCCAAATAAATATGTTTTTTTCCCACTAGCTGGGAAACAGCTGTTACAGCTGTGTACATACTGTACATAGACGGTATCTATTTAAAGGAAGCCAAAAAACATCAAGGACAGGGCTTACAAAGAAGCCATGCTCACTCCCCAAGGGAACAGAGTGCGAATCAGACGGTGCGTTTGACGCCATATAACCTTCACACGTTAAATGCGAGCGCCGCGCGTGCTTTCAACCTATTATGCCACTCTCCTTGGTCTTCTGCAACCCCAGAGTGACGTATCCTCCTCCTACATGGCCGCAGCCGCACTTACAACTAGTTTGTCGTGCTTGCCAGCCTCTTATTATAGTGCTCTTGCTCTTGCACCAGGTGGAGGACCTTCATGCAATATGTTGCAATAGCCTTACATCACACCAGGGTACCCAGAACCCAGGTCAGAGTGTTTAACAACACACATCATGGTCGCTTACGCATGACGAGAGAGCCTGGGAATGTGTCTTCCTATATACGTATTGTACAATAATGAGCATGGTAGTTGTGTGTGTGTGTGTGTTGGGGAGATGGGGAGGGGGTATTTATGCATGAGTGCCTGGTTAACCACACATGTAAATACAATTAAACACATTCATATTCAGGTCAGTGTTTCATCCCAAGCAGATGCTATCACAGGTAAGAACAGTGTATGGACATGCAGTGCAGTCTGTATATTCAGGTGAAGTTACTTCAGCTGGAACCATGCATTTCCTGGTTACTGTGTGTGTCTGTGTCAATCTGTGTCTCTCTCTCTCTCTCTCTCTCTCTCTCTCTCTCTCTCTCTCTCTCTCTCTCTCTGTGTGCGTGCGCGAGAGAGAGAGAGAGAGTCTAATTTGACAACACATCACATTAGTATAAATACAATTCAGTAGGCCTAGGACTTTGATGTGTAGAAATTAAATTAACTGTAAGCATTTCATTGCATGGTTCTTCTTTTCCTTCCATCTTTTGGATATACAGTAGGTATGGATAATACCTGGATTTTTTCATGGAATCAGTGCACTTTGAGCATAATCCCAATTTTTAAAGATCTAAACAAACTACAACATTGTAAGGATGTTTTCATGCCTTCATGTATTTTTCAGCTGTTGCCATTAAACATTAAAGCCTTGTCAAAAAGGACAAAAGATGTGCTATATTATAAAGGAAAAGCCTAGCCTGTCTTTTTCATAGTTAATAATTCAAAATAATGAAAAGCACAGAACATCCCGGAAGCAAGGGCTGCCTGCTCAAAGGTGTGCATCATGTCGAGCAAACCCAGTGGGGCAGAGAAGTGCTGACACACACATGGCGAGGTGTCAGAGTTACAGTACAGAATAGCCCCACGTGCTCACACACAGTTCAGGATGGCCTCCTACACTGACACGGGAAAGACCAAGCACTGAAGGCAGAGGTGTTAAGATAACGTACGTAATAGTCTTGCAATTTCAGGTAATTGCATTTGAATTTATTGACATAGCAGAAGATTTTTTTATTTAGTATGGTTTACTGTAGGCCACAGGTAAATTGATATTATTACCGGATGTGTGCTCCTCAGGAATTAAACACAGAAGATTGGCTTTTTTTGGGTTTTTTTATCTTGACATATAATGACATAGATGACATAGAATGGAAAAACGGTTTTACCTCGGCTTTGTTGAATAAGGAGAGGTTTGTGCATGGCCACAAAGCTAAAAGATGGGTGGGATCAGGAATTGATTCAATCTGATTCAAACCTGGGTCACCCTCGGCACTTGGATTCAAATGTGGTACGGACACTGCAGTCACCTGTGCCACAGTGCCCCCTGACATTAGTGTTTTTAGCTTCCTCAGATAACTACTGTAGCTGAGGTACAGAAACAGTATTCTCTATATTGTATTTACTTGATTTATTTACTCAGTTATCATAATGGAAACTACTAAATTAAGCACTATTTTCCAGTTCTATTCACCAATTGAAATTTAAATGATTTATGGTGAAAGAAACTTACATGTAACCTCAGTCACACTGTACACCTTAATACATCATAAAAGTATTTTGGAGACACAGCTTATCAGCTTGAGTGCATTTTCACAAATATCTGATTATTAAGCCTTACCTTTTCATCTGCCTGACATGTTGATGTCATTTCAATTTATTTGGCTTCTGCTTTGAAAACACTCGCATGGGTTAAGAAGCTCATTATTTTGTTGACGATGTCTTTTTTTCACCACACTGCAGCCCTCTCCAGCTTTTCTCCTTCAATTAGTGGATTTGTTAAAGCCATTTTAATGGCCGCCATGTCTGTCATGAGTTTCAACCTCACGAGTCGCTGGAAACTGAATACAAAGTGGCGTACTCCTCTTACGCTTCTTTATTTCGGCCATCGCTTATACCAAAGCGGCAGCGAAAGTGGTCACGGCCCAGCCAACGTTGACCAGATCAGCGAACACAAGTCCTGCAGCTGGCTCTTGATATTCAGAAAAGCATGTGTGAAGTTGGGGGGATGGTGTGTGTATGGGGTGGGGGGGTTTGGGGCTTCAAAGCAGTAGCCTGAGTATCACTGGGGTGCTATTATGAGCCAATAAGGCTTGTTCTGAAATTGAAAAAAAAAATTAAATCAAGAGCGCTCTAATGGTGAGTTTATTATTAGCAGAGTTCAGAGTCTGCTTTCTGTTGGAGTGTGTGTTTACGGGGCTGCCATTTGTTAATTCATGCAGGTCCTGTGATGATTCCCATTGCAAATGTTATCCCCTTTTTGCTCTGGCTACGCTTCTTACTGTTGAGGCTCATCTCTCTCTCTCTCTCTCTCTCTCTCTCTCTCTCTCTCTCTCTCTCTCGCTTCCCCCTTCAGAACACAGCGGTTCTAAGCAGATTTCCGATGCAGGGGGAAAATTAAGCGCAAGCAGATTAGGTTGTGGAATATCACTGTGGCCCAGGCCCCTCTGTTCTCATTTGTTCCAAAGCATGCCCCCCATGAAGCCATTGAGAGGTAAATACTAGATGTGGTGGTGATGGGGGTAGTTGAGGGAGAAAGACACCTGAGACAGTCCATTTCCCCTCAGCTACACAGACAGTCAGGAATGAGTCGAAATTCCTCTGAAAATGACAGTGTAGGGGGGTGGGGGTGGGTACGGGAGCTGGTCTCTTTGAGGCTGAGATATCCCACTGAGTTTTCTGACTTTGTTGTCACAAACAAGCTCAGTCGATGATAAAACAGCCATCTAAGAGCTCTGATGCTTTTGTTAGCACAAGACAGCCGAAAAACGTGAGAAGTTTATTATAACCATTCATTGGTATCTCGCCGTCTCCACTGAGATTCGGGGATTTTTTGGGGCGACTCTGACTCTTTGTCCAATTACGCTCTGTGCTTTCGTCTAAACAATTAAATAGACATGAAAAGACACCTCAAGAATGTTTTTTTCACTCTGTTTCACCAGGTAGGTCAGGAGTAGAAGCTTTTCCCACTGAACATGCGCTTTCATAAAATATGCATAAATTCAGTTTGGCATGTGAGTGTGGTATAAAGAGAAACCAGTTCACAAGTTCTACAAGCTGCCAACTCTCCCATCTTGCCATGCATGCATATGTAAACCCCAGTGTTGAAATATGATCTCAACAGAGACAGCTGAGCTGCCTTCTGCTAATTGTTTGACCCATGGCTGGAAGGCGGCGCAATTGTTGCGTTTGTCGTGCGTGTTTACCTCGCACACAGCCATTAGTCACGCAATGCAATGTCTCACCCTTAACACAGGGCCCGTCAGGAGTAACCTCCAGTGTCAACTTGTCAGTGCTTGCAGTGAACCCTCAACTGCCGCTGGGTTGGCAAAACTTCACTCACTCGTGCCTCTCAGTGCTGCTGTGTGTGCTGCTGGTTGGATTCCAGCAAGGCGTCTGAAATGGAATGCTGACCCACTTAGCTTTTGTTGTGTAGCAGGGAGAAGATGAGGGATCGGGGCTAAGGGTGGTGGTGGGGGTGGCAGGGAAGAGGATGTGATGCCTCTGCACTGCGATGCCACCTCCCCACCCTGGCATAAACTGGCACGATTTCACAAAAGTTTTCAAGACCAAACGGCGTCAAACGCATTGCACCAGTTTCTGCTTGTGCACATTCTCTTCCAATAGGTGGGTTTAGCTGAGATGGAAAGCATTTTGACATTTTTGGCATCCGTGTTGCTCTCTGGTGTGTGTGTGTGTGTGTGTGTGTGTGTGTGTGTGTGTCTCGACCATCTCCTCCTGCCCTCTGAATGACTCCACTGTGGGAGCCGATTAACAATCCGCTGGCCACGCACACTGGGACGTCCGTGATCTTGCCCAACCCACCCCCCACCCCCTGCTGACCCTAACCATGTTGCTAAGATTAATTCAAGATAGCGGCCTATTCGATACTCCCTCGATAGCCACTATGTGAAAGCCACTCCAGCCACTCCAAGAGCAGGCCAGTGTGAAAGTGTTTCACATCCAATGAATCCAATTCATTTCCATTATACATGAAAGATTGGGTGGAAATATGACACTGACATTAAGAAGTAGCAGCATGAAAAGTATTTTTGTCGGCGTGCCTGTGTGTGGGTGTGTGTCTGTGTGTGTGTGTGTATGGGTGAAAGTGGAGGGGGTGTGGGCACAGATTAAACTTTTGGAGGCTTTTCAATCTAGGTTAATCTCCCGTGCCACTCTTCGGCGCTTTGCATCTTTTATTTCTCTCGCTCCCCTGGCTTATTTGTGCGGAGGGAAGGGCTCTGATCCTTAAACGGTGAACACAACAGAGGCAGATTGAGAGAGGAAGAGGACGCAAAGGCTGTGGATTACAAAGCAAGACAGATGGCCAAGATAACAAGATGTGCTGACCATATCCCTCAGCAACTGACACACAAAGCAAGTGGAGTCAAAGAGCAGCAAAATTCTCATTATTAAATGATTATGCTCATTTCCATGGAAAAGGCGTAGGCGACTCCAAAAATGGCATAATTTCCACATTTTTATTTCACAATATGCTTGGCATAATTTTCTTTTCCACTGTCATTTCTACCTCTTTCTTCCTCTTTGTTATCTGTGCCCCCCACTCTCTGCCTGGCTTTCTAGATTTACTTTTGTACTTGTAAAGAGTTGAAATGTAATCTTTGCATTATTAAGGGAAATTACAAGTCGTGTAATTGCATCCATTGAATTAACTACTTCATTTCACACAAGGCATTGTCATCCTTTGTAAAATCACATTGCATTAGAAATGTTCAAGCATTGTGGATGATTATGGGGATGATACTATCCATGCACCTATGACCGATAACCTACATTGAATAATGATTTGAACTGACAAATTTATACACATATTCACACACACACACACACACACACACACACACACACACACACACACACACACACACACACTGACACACACACACACTCACACACACACTCACACACACACCCTGAAAAACAGATGTGCACAGTCTTGTAGGAAACAGGTCATAATGTGTGTGCTCTTTCCAGATCTTGGGGATTTCATTATTAGTGTGAAATGAGAGGGTTCATTCTCCATGGCTTTATTACCTTGATGATTTTTGACTGGAATTGATGAAACGGTTACAATGTTGATTTTCCCTTGTTTACAAAATCCATGGTTAACTCTTCGTTAAAACGAATCCCCCTCTGACTAGTTTGACAAAGAACACTGGCATTTTGCTCACAAGTCATTGCAGGTTGTAAGTATTGGGTTCCTATGCAATTACAGCCATTATGCAACCTCACAAAGGTGCTGTAATGCCAGACAGCTGGCCTCTGGCAGGTTGCACACAAAAACAAACTCCAGAACAATGTTCAGTAATGAGAGGCAGTGTCTCTGCCCCAATCTGTCCACGTGGGAGGATCCAAGCTACACTAAACTTTGACCTTTGAGGTCAAGAGGAAGTTACCAGCTACCTGAGAAATACCTGAGTTTTGAAGAGTCTCCCTTTATCACTCTGTTTTCTGCTCCTGTAGTCTTTCCATCTGACTGAGCGCGCAGGCTGCCTTACAGGCAACAAGACAAAAGCTTGTCTCAGTGTTCCACTGACTCTTGGCTACATAACAGCAGCATTTGACTTGAAGCAGATGGACCTCGTGGGGGGAAACCCTCTCGTGGTCTTTCACTGCTTTCACTGGAGAACACGATCCCCACTGGTCGCATCAGTACGATGCTTTATTCCACTCCACTGGGCCTGTTGGTGGAAGGGAGTGATCCATTTATATTCATCCCATGCTGCGCACTAGTTTTGCGAGTTCTCCATGTGGCAGGGAGGGTGCGGGCTTATGAAATGCAACTGATTTAAGCCAAGATTAATTTGGAGATCACCCCCCCACACACACACACACACACTCCAGTCCCTAAGGCAAGGGGAGAAATAAAGTTGTGCTAGCCGTAAAATGGATTTCTGATTTGGGTGGCTTTGGTCTGATCTGTTGGCTTTGTGTCTAAACAATTTCGAGGCCGGGCACACACTCAAAAAAATTATATTTGAGTTTCTTTGTTGCTCTCTGAAATTAATCAGATGCAAACTGCCTTTTTTTTCATACTCACACAAAAACACACACACACACACACACACACACATTTAAACAGGTAGATATGCCTACATATACACACAGACACACACACGCACACACAGAGACAAACAAACACTCATAAATACACACACATTAAGAAAATGAAATGACAAATCCATGCTGGGTTAGAAATGTCAATTTTCTCAGTAGCACTAAACGGTTCTTTGGCTGCCACAATTCACTCTGAAAAAAAAAATAGGCCTTTGTTTTTCTAAAAAAAAAATGGATGGAATCTATTCTATCAGAACACATCAAAACCCTCCATTCATTAAATTAATTGGCCGCGAAAAGATAGTGCCACTGTTGTGCGACTCCATGAATCGGCATACTTCAGGATGGGAATGAGATATGACTGGCTGGCCTTTTGTCACCGAAACAGAGGAGTGGGAGAGCTCTTATCACCTTCTGTGATCTGGAGCCTTTCACTCCCTCTGTGTGTTTTTCGCTCTCTCGCTCTTTTTTTTCAGGAAGTTTCGAATTTGACTCAAGTCCGTGGGAGGGTTGACTCTATTGGCCTCTGTCTGGGTTTGACGGACGTAACTGTGGACAGGCGGTAGTGTGTGTGTGTGTGTGTGCACATGGGGGGGTTGGGGTTACGGAGGGAGTGGGAGCCACACTGGGCATCTTCGTGTCTGCGTGCCTACTACCTTCTCATGCACAAAAGCCCCCAGTGTTGCAGCCGGAGGAGAGTGGGGAGTCCCGGCTCACTTTACCCCTGACAAACGGGGGACCATCAGCAGCCTCGTCCAGACTGTGTCTCTCTCTCTCCTTCTCTCTCTCTCTCTCTTTCTCTCTCTCTCTCTCTCATACACACACACACACTCTTTCTCTTTGGGCCAGACAATGCTGCTGTCAGATCAAAGGGCAGGAAAGGGTTGACACTCACATTCAAGTTCATGTGTTATGCCAAGAGATCGGTGGGAAGGGGGGTGGCAGAGGGAGGAATGAGAAAGAGAGAATGAGGGGGGGAGAAGGAATGAAGGGAAGAGAGCGAGAGTGACAGACAGAGAAAAGAGAGAGGGGAGCGAGAAAGTGAGGACAAATAGAGAGATGCAGCGAAAATGACACAAAGTGAACAAAAAAGCACCAGAGAGACACAAAGAAGTGTACAGAGAGAGATAGATAGAGAGAGAGAAGAGAGATAGATAAAGAGAGACTGAGAGAGAGAGGAGTAAACTGGGAAAGGATGGAGACACATGAATACGAACAAACACATTTCACATACAGCGCATGTAAAGAGACACTTGTCCCTTTCTAGGACAGACAGGCATCCCTTGATGTGTGATAAGCCCAGCGGATCTGCCCCTCATGACCCCTTTCCTCTCTATCCTCCCACGTCTTTACACACACACACACTCTCCGTCCTTATTGGGGTTTTAAAGGAGTACCCTCCGCCTCACGCCCACCACCCCCATCAGCCTGTAGTGAAAAGGTATACTCTTCTTTCTGGGGGTATTGTCCAGTCAGACCTGGTCCCTCTCTTCTCTCTCCCGTACGGTGGGAGAACAAAAGGGATCAAATGTTTAACAGGCGCCGCTCGGGGACTTGGGGCGATCACATGACCATCGCTGCCGGGCAGTGATGAATGGGGCTTAAAACCACCAAACTGGCCAAGCATATGGCTCGCATCATCCAAAAAAAGAGAAGAAGAAGAAGAAGAAGAAGAGGAAGAGGAAGGGACCACTGACTTAGTTTCCCAACCAGATTGTGTGCATGCAACCAAACACTTTGTTTCCCCCACGGAAACACTGTCTAAACTCTATACCCCCGCCATTGTTTATTAGGTATGGATTGCTTTAGCTAAATTTGGCCATGGAATGCTGTCCCTTAATGGGATTTCGTTAGAAACTACGAGGTAAACACTTACATCATCTGGCTGATAGAGTAAATCAAAGCCTCTTGTGTTTATACAGCGCAGAACAAGCAAATAAAGAACCAGGAGAATGAAGTACATCCTTCCTCTTGTTACATTGTAAGAGCCAGGCAGGGAAGAGCTATTAGCGTCGCAACATATGCCTAAGTCCTCCGACTGCAGGATCATTAAGAGGTTTTATTCCAGGAGGGGTGCAAAAGGTAACTGTAATTTAATACAGCCCACCTGGCCTGAATCTGCGCCAGTCTTCTATTACGCCTACAGTGCTTGCAGTGTTTGATGTCTTTTCATGTACTTTACCATTCTAAAGACCCAGGATTTATTATCCCGACTCATTGTAGGGGCAACAACAGAGGAATCTTGCCAAGAGACATATCCCTCTCGCACAAAAAATATGAACAAGCGAAACGGCTGTTTTGTTTTGGTTGCCCCCTTTTGTTCTTTGTTTGAAGCTTTTTGGGTGATTTTGGGTGCTGCAGACACGCACTCCACACAGAAAAAGGAGGAGGCGGAGGAAGAAGCAGCAGGGAGCAATCTGTGTGGCAAATGAACCCGGGACAATCGGACAGGCACCCCGGAGCAATGCGCACTCATTCCAGCCGTGGCCTCAGTGATAGAGAGAGTAGGGAAAGAAAGAGAGATACAGAGTACATAGAGAGAGAGGGAGAGAGAGAGAAAGAGAGAGAGACAGAGTAACTGAGGGACTGTGAGGCTTGTGTACAGATGTTCTCCAGATCTCGGACAGCGGAAGCTGCAGGGGCCTGAGCCTCGACAGCTGGGCTGCACTCAGGAGGAGAGAAGATGAGAGAAGAGGAGAAGAGAGAGAAAGAGAGAGGGAAGAGAGAAGGCAAAGAGGTCTCTCTCCTTTATCATGAACTCACCCCCCACTCCCTGTTTCTTATCCTTCTCTCTTCTCCCCCTGTGTGTTCCCCCTCTTCTGTTCTCGTGACATGAATTTGGAGTAGTGAAACAGAAACCTGCTGATACCCCACAGTAGAAGATGGCATTACTAAAACATGTATCATTGCAAACAAGAGTGTTGTCACTTAGAAAGCACATTTTGGAGGCACAGGGGAGTGTGTGTGTGAGTGTGTGTGTGTAGGGGGGGGGGGGGGAGTGCGTGTGTGTGTGTGTGTGTAGGTCTGGGATAGCAGCGAATATAATGGAGCACGCCGCCATCACATGAATTTCGTCAGGGGTGAAACTATTCCATGTTCACCACGCAAGAGATTTTTCAGAGTCTTCTTATGTGCCCCCCCACCCCACACACACACACACACACACACACCCCAACCATCACAATCATACCATCACACCCCCATAGCTGTGTTCAAAACAGCCTTTTTTCTTTTTTATTCTGTATTTTTTTTTGGTGTGATTTCGTCTGTGCTGTGGCACAAGATGCTGACGCAGGAGTAGCAGCACGGCGTCATAAGCCTGCCGCAGCCGCGCTGCCGCCTTTTCTCCCCAATTAAGGTGCTCTTCACTCAGCCTGGGAGAGAGACTCGTTAAGCCTCCCCTGCCCTCGGCATATGCCAGCAGCTTGGAGCCAAACACCTCCAGCACACACACACACACAAAAACACATAGATACACACATTCACACTCTCTCTGTGCCTGTCTCTCTCTGCCATTTGAACCCACATGATCAGTGCTTCTAGCATTGCTTGCATACATGCGTGAAGACACAAGCGTTGGTGCTGGCGTTCCCAGCAAGGCTCCCAGACATGCACTCCGGATCAAATGGACGTTGAAAAGCCATCAGGAGCCTTTCGTCGTACTACAGAGAGCGATATCGTGCGTGCACAACTTGTGATCTCGGCGCCGAACTCTATCGTATGCAAATGTATTTTGGGATATAGCTTCCACAGATACGTGATGCGATGAGAGAGCATGCAGAGACATAAGAAATAAATTAAATATATTAAATAAAAATGAGAAAGAGCAGATCTCTTACTGTCAAACCTTTTCAGTTTTTTATGTCAATGACAGAAGGGGGACTGCTGAAATATGTGTATGTCTCCAAGTACCGAGCAAGATGGAAATGTTTAATCAATGATTCATGTGCAAATTATGTGCAGGGGGATTAATGGGTGTCCTATTTTATAGAAACAAAAAAAATCTAAGCTTGTTAGACAGAGAGAGAGAAAAAAGAGTGAGGGAAAGAGAGAGAGGGAGGAGTGTGTGTGTGTGTGTGAGAGAGAGAGAGGGGGGGTTAGTTTGTGCTGTCTTCGGGGTAAAATGATCTCTGCATGCTAAAGTTTTAATTCCAGCAGTGTGTCATGCAAATATTACCTGCAAATCTGAGGGCTGTTTTTCCCTCACATAATTGGTGCTCCACATACGAGTGTGCTTATGACTGCAGAGACCTTGTCAATTGTATTGCCGGTGTCACATAAAAGTATAAACAAGGCTTCAAAATGAAATTGAAGGGGAAAAATAATAAATAAAGTCACCTAAGAATTACATGAGGAAGACTCATAAATTACTATGCATGCTGCTCTCTACTCTTAAGTTGAACGAGTAAGTTGAGAGGCTGAAGTATTGAATCACATTTTTTTTAAACAGAGAAATAGACGTGTGTGTGTGTGTGTGTGTGTTTGTGTGTTTGTGTGTCTGAGTGTCTGAGAGAGAGAAAGCCGTTTGTGTGTTATGCATGTGTGTTGTTGCCTCACAAGATACATTCATGAGAGACTCTCTTTTTTCCTCCTTCTTTGTACTTAGCCTGAAGGAAGTGCTGCTGCTAAATGCATTCAGACAGTTTGGAGTCCAACTAGCACAAAAAACTGCTAACTTTGAGCTGAATCTGAATTGGCCAAACACAATGGAATTAAAAGTCTGTCAGGATGGCCAATTGCATCACTAAGTTTAGTATTCAACTTCAAATAAAGACATGAAACCATGAGCTTCCATTTAGGCTAGGAAGCACTTCTCAGTGGGACTGTTAGGGACAGGAAATTACTAGGTCTGTACATGGTAGCTGTTAAGGGCATTTCAAAAATCGGTCATTATATACACACATACCAGGTCCAAAGCCCCTATGTCGCTTTATTTTCACTCTTTTCCCTTTGCCTTTCTTCGCCTGCAAGAATAATAATAAGAACAACAACAAAAAAACACCTGCTCAGCTCATCTCAGCTGTGAGTGCTCTCCCTTAAGTTCCGACGTATAAATAGTTTGGGATAATGAGGAGGGTGACATTTCCACCTCTGCGAGATTAAAGGGAGCTTTGTTGTCGTTGTGTATTGCCATGCCTGAATACGCTAATTATGTGCCATTTACCAGCGTTGCACACATTCAGGAGTGTTTGGTTGTGGTAACAATTTGGATGAAGGTGTTTATACCGTGGACTGGGCCGAGGCGAGTGGGGGTGAAATGCACTTTGTGGTGACACAGAGACTGTCTTAAACCTAATGGATTTTACTGGGTGTCACTGTGAAGCAATGGCAATGAAGTAAAGGCAATATAAAAATGGACAGCACCCCTGCAGGATTGTACGAATACCTGGAAAATAGACATATATATCTATGTTATTTTTAATCCCCCAAAACATTTTGTATCCCAAGTTGGAGGAAACTAAAACGAAAAAAAAAAAAATGTTTAGTAGAACCTCACTAAGTCTAAGATCACTTTTCAGGTGTGCAAGGTCTTTGGTTCTTTGATAGAGTTATTTCTGAACACCAATTGAATACAAAAGCATACTACTGATAAATGTATTCCAGTTGAACATGGATGAAAATGTTGAATATTTTCAGGAGGTTTGCATCACACTTTCCAAACATTTGCCATTTGGCCTTCACTCTGCATAGTCTATTACCTTGACAGCATTTTACCTGTTCTGCCAAAAAGAAACAAGCAACCTTGGCATCAGTTCAAGCATTTCAGAAATACATAATGTACCCTCAACCATGGTGTTCTATATATTGCAAAGCCATCAGTGATAACTTGCACTATGTTATATATTGGGTGGCCCTTCTGCATTCAGAATTTGTATTTATTTTACATAGCCATGCCATCTGATCTACTGAATGTGATGGTTGAGCTTGTCCCATAAATAAATGATGTGGCACACAGTCTAGATGTGTACAAAGAGCTCATTTCATTTTGACCAATACATTGTGGTTGGCTGCCATGAGTCTATAACTAATCAACGGTAGTCATGGAGACTCTTGTGACTTTCAGTACTGTAGATGCTTCACCTTGACTGTACTGTAGCTTGAAAAGTCTGTTTCTATACTCTATTAAAATGTCAACCTTCCATCTCAAAGGTATTTATAGATTTCAGCCATTGATTTACAGGCAAAAATATCTCAAACAGATGGGGTATATTTATGTACAGTAAAACCTATGTCAGTTTATTTACAGGCATTCTCAATTGCATCATTTTTATTTCTAGTATTTTTCACTAAATACTAAATAGTTTGATTTACAAACGGCAAAACAGATATTCATAGCTTTTGAAAGTTAGGTAAATTTGCTCAGTTTCCCGAGCTCATAAGCTCACAGTGTGTCATTTGCACAAAATAGCAGCAGAGTTAGGGGACCAGACATCGTAGTGGCAGTGACTAAGAACAAGACAAAAAAGAACGTTGAAGAAAAAGGAAAGCTTTTTCCCATACTGATGGGAATGTTTACATTGCCGCAGAAGTCTGTAAGCATTCCATTCTCATCCTGTGATTTGGCTGCCAGTCTAGATACAAATCCGAACATTATTATGAGGGTAACAATCTTTCAGTCTAGATGCAAATTTGAACAGTGTTGTAATGGTAACAATCTTTCGAGTGTCTACACTGCCTGGAGCCTCCTACCTAACCAACAGCCAAGGGGATACACTCCTTATGAAGAGATATCATCTGGTTGTTTTCATGTCAATACAGGTTTGCACCTTGTGACAAGTGGACCAGTAAAACTACTTACTAAATGGTTAATAGTGTTATCAAATCATAGGTACATGTACATCTCTATTATCCATATCCATTACTGAATAAATATGTCTTCAAATGTATTAATATATGTTGTCTTTGCATATTGAGTGATTGAGTGAGTGAAATCTACATACATGCATATTAATTAAAAGTAAAAACAGGGCCTAGAAATCAGTGTAGCCTGTGTGATACAGGGTGACCTGAATTGGTTATTGTTTACATCTCTGCCAAGCTGAGCCTTTGTCGTCTTAAGCTTGTGTAAGTTTACAAGAGCCATTTTTAGTGCTGGAGATGGTATCTAGCAGGACAGAAAGAAGACTCTCTTACCCTTAGAACAGCACTGTTTGATTCTTTTGAATACATTTTGGTATTGTTTCCCTGTATTTCTGAAAGCATTTCAAGTGCAATAGAGGACTAACAGTCTAGTGTAGTCTGGGAATGTTGTATAGTATTTTAGACTGATATAAATTGAGCTATTCATTACCATACAGAGCCTTCCACATTTATTGGCAACCCTTGTAAAGATGAGTAAAGGGAAGTCTCACAATGAAGACAATGACAAGAAATTTAATCTTGAAGCACAATTATTCCAGAAAGTAAGGAATAATTGCCCTCCTTCATAAGGAAATAAATATTTTTAGGATGGAACCACATGAATTTTTTAATAATTAAAATTATCTGTAAAAGCTCACTTTTCCAATAAAAGAGCTATCAGTCTTCTCCTATAACACCTAATGAAGTTAAAGTACAAATACAAAGTAGGGGATTTGAAAGCATTGCTCAGCATCGTCCAGTTTCTCAGCATCATCCAGATGTCTAGGTCCTCTTTTGTGCATTCTTCTCTTAAGCTCACCCCACTGGTTTTCTATGGAGTTCAGATCAGGGAACTGAGGTAACCATTGCAGAAGCATGATTTTGTGCTCAGTAAACTATTTTGGTGTTGATCTGGAGCTACGTGTTGGATCATGACTCACTTTTAGTGTCTTGGTAGAGGCATTGGTTTTGATAAACGGAGTGTCTATTTACACCCCTGGTATGAATAGCTTTGGCCACACAGCTAAGCTATTCACACCCTGTGACATAACAAAAAGAAGTTGCTCACATGCACAAAAAACATGGCTGACATTTGTTTTTTCGTCACCAGAAAGTGAAGAATTCTGAAAGGTTTCGGCACTAATATCTGTTCAGATTAAGTTTTAGATTGAAAAGTTATATTTTATTTTCATAATCTTGGATCAGTGAACACATACAACCGTCAGTTTGTTAGTTAACAGAAATTTCTTGAATATGATGTTCAGGCCTATAAACTATAAGTTTACCTGCAAATTACATTTGATTGTGGAAGAAGATAGTGCAGTGGTTATAGACATGGATTGGCATGTGGGAGACTGGGGTTTGATTCCCGTGTGATTCATTTTGGCAGAGTGAGTGTGGATGTGTACCAATGTCTCTGGAGAGAAGGCGAGCAATTTGAACAAGAAATCGGTTCTCAAACGGAAGTTTTGATTGCAACAGCTAGTTCATGCACCAGGGTGTAAATAGCATATAATAGTACTATATACACCAGGGTACAAATAGCATCCACTTCTATCTATACATTGATGCAAACAGCATGAGACCTTACTCAGAGTGTCTATTACACAGCTGAGCAATTCACACCCTGTTAGGTAACAACAAAAAACATGTTGCTTGTTTTTTTTATTATTATTACATTGTGTGATCAATATGCCAGAATAAATGCACAGGGGTGCAAATAGCATACACTGATATTTGTACCAGATGGGGTATTAATAGAACACATTGCTGTGTGCACCGGGGTACGAATAGCATACATTGATATTTGTACCAGATGGGGTACTAATAGGACACATTCCTGTGTACACCAGGGTACGAATAGCATACATTTATATTTGTACCAGACGGGGTACTAATAGGACACATTGCTGTGTACACCGGGGTACGAATAGAATTCACTTCTAATTGCACCAGGGTACGAATAGCATACACTGCTAATTGTACCAGGGGTGCAAATAGCCTTACCCGATTTTAAATGCCCAGGTACAGTATTTCATGGATTTCAAGCTCATAAGCTCAATAATAGTTTTAACACGTATGTCTTTGTTCAAATGTATTTTTCTCAGAATAAAATTGCTTTCCTTCAAGGTTGGATATGTCCTCATTGTTTTCATTGTGAAACAACAATAAACCACCATAAGATCATTTTTCTATCTTTTTTGAGATATATGAGTAATCTTTACCGGGAGTTCCAAAAAATGTGGAGGGCGCTGTCTTTGCTGCGGTCATCTAAAATATATAAAAAACTGCATAGGGATGGATTCCAGTTGTGTAACCACAAATGAAATATTTGCTTGGCTAGAGAGTTCTATCTATAAACAAAGTGGCAATAGATAATTACCAATGACAAAGCAGTTTTGATAGTTCATGTCACATACTGATACAATTTTCATGTTAAAAAAAGTTGTGGTCTGGAATCAGACAAAAAAAGAACTAACAATCATGCCTGAGGAACTGTCTAATTCACAGCAGGCTGGTTGACATTAGCCTGAGAAGCAACCTCCCTTTAACACATTGCATCTGGTTTCTATCCCATGTGATTTACGGCACATGGTTAAATACAGGTTAGCACTGCTTATGTTGCCTGTGAATTGACACCATGACCATGGTTTTCTCTGTATTGCGGCTCAGCATCTGAGCTTTTGAATCACGGCCTATTGAGAACTCTGACAGTTGTCACAGGTGACCCGATGGCAATGCCAGCGTTATAATGGCTGATGGCTGACTGAGAAAATGAAAAGCTAAAGAACATGGAAGGAATCAAGGCCTTTATTCAATGCATCGCTGCTTTTTCCTTATCCTTTCTCTTGGTGTTACTTCAAGGGAGGGGGTTTTGTCTTAACTGTGAAATATGACATGCGATACATGTCGCTTATATATCTATTTTTGTGATAGTGTTTTGTGTTAACAGCTGGTTGCAGCTCCAGCGTATGTCTCAATAACAGCAGGATAGCAGCTCACTTTCTATACCCTTAATCACATTGGAGGTCACAAGCGGTAAATCGGGGGTTAGGTCATAAGCCTTCTGCAAATCACCACCATATGATGAAAAATTACAGCATTTAATATATGGACAGTGTCTAATCAAGCACAGCTAGAGATGGCAGAAATTGACTCTTCAAACAAGGCCAAAACATATGGTAATGGCTGCTTCCACACACCCTCAATTAACAAATTGATCTTTATCTTGAAATGATCAAGTCAGTAGTTTTCTAGCTGGGGCAGACTGAATGGAAAATTGACTCCAGAAAGCCCGCTAGTAGTGTGGAGTATACATGTAAACAAGCATGTGCAGAATGAATTAGGATACGCTTGCTCTAGTTACATTTTTAATGGTGTTAATTATCGCAAGTTAATGTCATTTAACAAGTAAATAGAAACATGACAGCCAGTGGAAATAAACATTTCTCTATATTTGCTTGTGTGTCTATCTGTTCAACTAGGCTGATAAAATGAATAGCGAATAAGTTTGCATAGGATGGCACAGACGCTCCTCAGGATGAGAATTACTTTGGCCATCAAAGGTTTAAATGTGTATTGAACATTTAGGACAGAGTGGTGAAGCAGTGGTAAATATTACGAAAGACTACAATTAATCTGACTCCATAAAATTAAGAAATTGACCTCAAATAATTACCAAGTAGTTTATCAACTATAGCAGAGTAGTGGCATGGCATATGAGAAGAAGTATATAAATGGTGGGTGAATTAACAATTTATTTACCAGTAAATCATAAAGGTAGATATGACCAATATCACTTAACATTGAATGTAAGGTAAAACTCAGATAGGTCAACACACTGTAAAAAAATAACAAAAGAACAAAGTAAGCTTAACCAAATAACAATCTTAAATGTAAATACAATACATCAAATATAAAGAAAATAGCAAACCCTAAAAAATGGAGAGAGATAGAGAAAGAGTGAAAGAGAGGGGGAAAGAAAGAGAAACAGAGAGAGAGGCCAAAAGGTCAAAGAAAAGAGAGAGAGAGACTTCCAGACAGCGGTAGATCAGAATAATTACGTTCTGATCTAGAGTGTTCTTCCCCTTATATCTAAAACAACTTAACATACAGTATTAACATATAGACAGCATGCATCTGGAATCACCAGGGCATCTCTCCTTTAGAGCAGGGGGTGTTGGCACATCTCATCAGAGGGCCTGTTCTAGAACTGGCAATACTGTATTTCTCGCATGTAGACTTTTTAAATTATATCAGGCACGAGCAGATTATAATTTCTCCTTTGACAAAAATAGTTAGAGTTGATGTATTTTCCTGTGGTCCAGGAGAGGCCCGGGCCTGAGTTAGGCCCTCAGCAGGGTGACGAGAACCGAGACCAAATGGCAGCTGAAACCAGAGACTTTCTAATTCACTGTACAGTATGTAATGTAAAGCTGATTACAAAAGCTTTGTCAATATGAGACTGTTCCACTGGTTTGGTATGGTATGTAAATTGCTGGCCTTACATGTTCCACAAACAGAGAACTTCATGTGTTGGGCTGATGTTATTCCTGAAGCCAGGGATTTGGTATCGTTATTATTTCCACTGATTACTTCATTAGTTTTTGTTCATTCTGGTGTGATCCTTCCCACCAAGTCAACTGGGAAAACAGCATTTTAGATCCAACGATTCATATTGATCACATAAAATTCCCAAACAGCAAGACACGCACACGCACACGCACACGCACACGCACACACACACACACACACACACGCACTTATTGGACACATTCATTGAGGACTTATTACATTTGATTTGATTTAATTTTTTTCATCCTCTTTTTATAGCCTGCACCTCGTGGGTGTACAGTAGTTGTCACATGTAATATAGCCGGGAGAGGGGAAAAAAAAGGGTCTTTCATGTGCATTTTCCAGAGGGATTGTGACAGGAACTGCAATGTACACACAGCGTATATTGCCAGAGCTTGTGCATAACACCCCTCACCTTGGGCACATGAATCTGGGTCAGAAACGGTTCAAACCGTGTGTGAGTAAAACCGCGGTGTGGCAATCATCCCAAATAAGGAAAAACCTGCAACTTGAAACCTTTTCTACTCGGGGAAGCTCGATTGGGCAAACAGTGAGTGAGGAGCATATCAACACCATATGTTTAAATGCACCCCCCTTTCGCTGCCTCGCTGAAGTCAGACTTCAAATGAATCAGTCTAAAAATAATAACAAAGCCAGGGAGAGGGCATTAGATCCCCATTAACTGAAGCTATATGTAAATGAGACTATTTTATTCTGCATCTTCTGTTGCTTTCAGGTTATTTTTGAAGAAAGTGACTTATTATGAGTCACTTATAAAGTGTTATGTCCCAGCTGAATATCCCTCCTCCAGTTGCTCAAGCCGTAATTAAACCACAGGACAATTAACAATTTTAAGTAAACAAGAGAGCAACTTGTGCTGGAAAACGGTGGGAGTGATCTAGACGTGATTACTTCTAACCATCCTGTACCTGATTTCCAGGTTTCCATATTAAACAATGAAGTGCAGTACAAAATGTGCAGTAAAAGGTAATAATGGGCATAGCAAATAAAGGTTCTGAAAACTGTGTATGAGTATTATATGCATTGCATATATTATATTGTATTTCTGTTTGACTTACACTGTACATGCACATACTGTACACCCGTGCACACATTTGCATGCACAGCAAACCTCCCTCTTCCTCTTCCTCAAACCCAAACCCACACACACATGCACACACCGATAATGTATGAGAACCAGGGCTCTTTTCGGAAATACTCTGTGGTTCCTTGCCAAAGGTCTCTCACATATGTGGGCTGACTAAAACCACCGTGTGTGTGTGTGTGTGTGAGGGAGAGAAAGAGCATAATCAGCTTTCTCTGGACTGCAGCATCTCATAGACAGAGGAGCTTAGACACGGGGCTTGAAAACCTTCAGGTGGCATTCTGCTGATTACTTTCAGGTGGTAAATATCAGCCATATGAAAGCTGGAGCTGCAGCTTGAAGCAGAATCGTAAGGAATATCAAGGGAGAGCAGTCTGCAGATATCTCAGCCTGTCTCTTATCATGCAGTTATGTTTTAAAGGTCTTAAGAAGTTAAAGGCCTCTCCAACTTTGAAGACTGAGAAATATAAAGTTTCAGATAAAGAACAAAAGAATAAGCACTGTGATGACTGATTCAGATTAGAAAGGTTTTTTTCTGTAAGAACTCTGGTGATAGCAGCTGAGGTCATCTTAATTTGCCAGGTGCATCTGAAACTTTAGGGAGATACAGAAAGATATTCACATTTAGAAAGTACTGTGATAATGGATGAGTTTGAAGGTGCTTGAAATTGCAAATATTTCCCTTCAGAACATTCAGTTCTGGGTCTGTGGGGCAAGCTATGCTGATCTATTGATATATGGTTACACATGGTATTCATCTGCAATTATAGTTATAAAGCTCTAAAACTATACCATAAAAAAATAAGAGGGGTGTGTTACGATTGTGGGACGCCCTGCTAGCAGGGAGGTGATGTCAGTCATGTAGAAAACACGAACATAAATCCTGAGCCCCTAAAACAACCCTGTCAGTAAGCATGGTGTGACCCTGCACTGTAACCATGCACTTTATTTTATAACACACAATTAACTGCACGGGGAAGGATTTTAAAATGTGATTGCAATGCTAAACTGAAATGGCAACAATGGCGTCTGGATTCACAGAGAGAGGGCTTAAAACTCATCTTCAAGGGGACAACTGTGACCTCAAGACATCTAGAACAGATTTGGATTTATATAATAGCCGGCTATCTGGCCCTCCAGTACTTGCAAGAATCTTTATTCTCGCCTACATGTATGACATCAGTGACAGTTCTTTGTATAGGAGAAACAGGCAATGGCTTACGGCGCAAGTGGTCGAGGGGCACACAAAGTTTTAACAGAATAAATCCCCCTCCAACTGAAGAGTCATTCTGGGAGAGTGCAGTTTGTTTAAAAAGGACAATCCCCAGGCCTCAGTTTTTCTTGAGTGTGTGTGTTGCACTAAGGCATCAAGGCAATACTGCTGAATTACAGCTAAACTCTTAATCTCCATTAAAATTTCATGCAGACGGTCTCATGAGCTCTTGTTTTGATTCCTCCTATCAACACAATTGAGATGTTATTGTATGATACAGAGGATACATCACCCATCTGTTTGGCTACGGCTACAGAGAGTGTCCAGTTACCATTGCAGGTCTCTTGGACATGCATGATCCAGTACTGTGTGTTTTTTAAAGACTGGTCTAGTGACTACTAGACACCTTTCAGGTTTGTTTTTTTCCCTGAGTCTATTTTTTTACGTAGGTCATGTATTCATAACAAATAATCTTCAGGCCACTAGGGATTGTCATGGCCACAATATAATTTATATAGAGAGGTCACAATAAAAGGTACCTGACATTGAAAAGTGCATGGAGGTGAATTAGAAAAAGACCTGCACTTAACAGGAAACAGATTGCTTCTGTCAGCCACATGGCATTGACCATAACATTATCTGAAGTATATACAAATGTTAGAATAAAACAGAATGTCTGATTAAGGGGATCCTTGCAAAAGCATACTCTGGTACCAGCTCTCTTGCTAAGGCACAGTCAGGCCTGAAACCTAGTGGAGGTTGTACTGCAACTGACAACTGGATGGCAGGTCCTCCAAGGCACTTTTACACTGGCAATAGCACAATTCCCAGATGGGAATTATATGGTGGCATCACTTAATACCCTGGATTATACCACCAGACTAAACTGCAGGTATAATAATCAATTTAATGGTAACACTTTATAATAACTAAACACAATTCATCATTTATTAAGCCTTGGATACTTATTAGTTAATGGTTTGTTCATCATTAGTAATTTCTTGTTCATACATAATTTATCATCAGTAAAGCATTTGTTCACACAGTTAGAAATGGTTTGTTCATAGGAATAAGCCTATCCAAAAATATGTTTGTAAGTACATGATTTATACTTAATAAATAATGAAACAACCACTTATAAATGAAATCATTTTCCCATTATAAACCAGTTGCAAACTATTACAAAATGCTTTATTCATCATTTGTAAAGCATTGCTCCTATGCTACGAATTACACGGGACAGAAATATCAGTTTTGGGGGGGTCAGGTAATTTTTCTGATATTGTGAAAAAATATTACAGTTGGCTACAATACAAGTCAACTCCTATTTTCACTAGGAAAAGTTTCATGTAAAGCGATTTCAGACACCCCTATTATGGACCGTACCATTTTTAACCACCGTGGCACTAAAAGAGATAGAGAACGACTTCAACTTCTCAAGCAAGTGTCAACGACGTTGAATGACCAAACGCTAGATTCCTCCAGTAGCCTAAATTCGGTTTGCTGCTGACGTGCATGGGTAAATGTAAGTTGCTAGACGTCTAGGTTGTTGAAAATGTGCTATTTTACAACCTTCATGTTGTAGAATAGACGTGTTTTGTTCTTTCATTGCTCATGTCACGTCTTCATACATTTAATTACCGGCTACTATACCTGCTACTTACTTACCCACTGAGGCTAGTAAAGTGGACCTTGGTTAGTTACCAAGGTTAGTTAGCAAGATAATTCTCTATTTAAATAATTTATTATTTTACATTGTGGTCAGGTAAAATCGATTGTCATTTCCAAGGAGATGAACTCCAGTCCATAGCCTAGGTGTCCATTGATTCTCATTTTATCTTGAATAAATTATTGTGCCCTTTTGAATTAGTTTGGCACAGATCCTGTGTTGTTTTTATTATGCACAAGAGGGTCTGATGTAGCTAAGCCTACATAACATTAGTGAAACCTGTGGAAACATAAAGAGCCAAGTAGCCTAGGGTAAATAGTACATGCTAGTATTTGAATTTGTTTTTAATTGGTTAGTAGGCCTATTGTTTTTACATTCTGGTTATCGGATTCTTGTAGGTTACCGCTCTGTAGTTCTTATGTGGTAGTATGTTTTTTCATAGTAGGCTATATGCTCCTTAATCACATTAAAGATTGCTTAGGTTTCACATATCTCTAGGCTGTTGATTTGACACTGACTACCATAGACTATAATGGAAAATTGGTTTCTGTTTATACAGTAGGCTAGGCTATATTAGAGGGTTGTATCTTACCTCCAGGTCTTATGAAATCTAAAAATAAACCAAATCAATATGTCATGAAATAAGCAATAGGCTTCTTGTAAAGGTAGTACTTTTACTAGTAATTAGAATGGTATTTCAGTGCACTTAACTTCTAACTTTTGAGAGTTGATCAAAACAGTTCTCTTTTGGATATAATAACAATGAGATAGTCTGTAGCCAACTGATTATCAGTTTGTCGCATGTTTACACCTTGTATGTGTGTTGCACAACACATGTTGCACTTGGCGATCACGATGGGGATTGATATGGACCATGATGGTCATAGAAGAAGTGAAGGAGCAGTACCCCCCAATTATGGTGGGGTAATTCACACTCTGCAAGCGACGTACACATGACAATTAAATTGAAGGCCACTGACACAACAGTTAAAGCCAGGAATCGAACCCCCAACTTTTCAGGCTACTGCATGCTAGTTCAGCTCCTTATCCACTACTACACTACCTTGGCCCAGATAAGAACACCTACTGTACGACTATGCAAGAGTTTCTGTTGTCTTGTTAAGCATTTATTAAACATCTGTAAACTATTATTAAAAACTGTATTCTTTGTTTGTAAAGCATTATTCCTACATTAATTCTCATCTGTAAATCATATTTGTTCATAGTAAACACGCATATCTATATTATATTTTTGAATTGACTGTTTTAATACCACTGGGCAGAGGTAGTGTAGTGGATAAGGAGCCAGGTTAGCATGCAGTAATCCATAAATTTGGGGGTTCAAACCCCAGCGTCCACCAATGTGGCCTTACCCTTTAATTTCATTGACATGTGTAAGTCGCTTTGGGTGAATGTGTCTGCTAAATTAATAAATCCAAATGTAAACTTTATAACTCATTTGTAAATGTGTTGCAAGGCATAAAACATCCTCACTTTAGATGAGCTCACAAAATATCATTAACTAACCACTTGTAACTCCTGAGTTAATCATGAATTATAGTATTAAGAAGTGGTTTATAAAATATGTATCCTCACCCTAACTAATCATTAGTGCATGTGCATGTAACAACAGTTACTGTTACATAATGGAAATATTACTTCATCTAAAACATATTATTGTATCATTTATTAAGTATTAACAATAATGCATTTAACATATTTTAGATATAGGCTTATTTACTATGAACAAACCATTTCTAACTGTGTGAACAAATGCTTTACTAATGATAAATTATTTATGAACAATACATTACTGATGATGAACAAACCATTAACTAATAAGTAACAAAACAAATTGTGTGTAGTTATTATAAAGTGTTACCAATTTAATCTCTTTGTTAATGGGTTATAGAAGGATTTTGTTTTCCAAACAATGCACATAAGACATGGGTCGGTCTATAGTAAATTCAGTCAATTGACTACTTCTTAATCTCAAGTCTATTTTTAAATACCAGTGTTTACTCCAGACACCTTGAATGACACGAATGACCTTTCAGTCAATTTATTTCAATATGGGTTTGTTTATTTTCTTTAATGGCTTTCCCTTGTAGTAAGTCAAGCATTACATAGAGAAGGGATTAATTCCATTCAAAACTTAATAAACTTGATGAGTTTTTAAACCCTCAGAGAGCCCAATGCCATGCCAGTGTCCTACCTGTTCACCGCCTTTCAAAACGCATTATCAGATTGGCATTGAAGTTTGCCTCCATATCGACTCTGACACTGTCAGCAGGAGATGAGCATTATTAATGAGAAAGGCCTGTTTTTTTTGTTTTTTTTTTCTAGACCAGCATAATTTTTGAGAATAAATGTAGACTCTCCATTGCATGCATAATGCATTAATGACAAAAAATCACCCAAGGCATTCTTGCTCTCTCTGATTGGCTGGAGGCGGCTGGGTACGACGATTGAATATGCTCAGAGGATGAGGAAATGTAATCTGGCATGGGATTCGGATATGGCTCAGACCATTTCATATTCTCTCCAAATCCTTAATGATTCAAAAAGCTTGCTCATATTAAAAAGTGGGTAGTGTGTGGTACTTCCACAGTTGGAAGTGTGGCACGGTATAATTTAATGATTATGTATGGGTATGTATAGAAAATGGAGATTGCTCAAGTACATTCTTTTGTACCAAGTCATTCTATGTGTTTGATCAATCTTTTCATCTTTCCATGGAGGCTTTTTTTGTATTTATAAATATCTTTCACTGCTCAACAATAATAGCACCTCTTCTCTTGTGCACTCAACCTTGACTGTTATTACAAAACAGCCTATCATAGTTATTTTAAAAAGTGTTACTGTAGGTGTTGCTCAGACACCAAAGGATATGGCTCCATAGCCTCACTATCATAACTTTGGCAGTTGTAGTTAAACATTAGGGTAAGAGCTAAATATGGATTGTGCACCTTACTTCTAAAAGTCAGTATTTCTTTTACCTGCTTTTCCGTAGATATAACTGAAGAAACTTCTTGCATAAGAGAAAGAGGAGCAGAAATTCCAAAGCTTGCTGTACGAGAAGAGCTCTGACTAATTCTTTCATGTCACAGAACATTTGCCGCATTATCTGCAGTGAATGCTCACTGGCCTTGACATTTATTGCAATTAAAATCATTTCATTTGCTTTGGGCCTCTCGTTTTAAAGATTAATCTCCTTTGACAAATCCTGCCGTTGTAGGTGCAAAGATGACACATTGAAGGCTCAGACTGGAGAAGTCCCGAGGAGACGGAGGAGACAGTCACTTGTTACTCAAATAAACCTGTTGCTGTACTGAGGGATGGACTTTCTCATTCTAGCCTGGGTGACTTTCTAGGTATTCCTGACTAAGGCATTTTAATGTACTAGTGAATATTGAAAACATTAGTTTGAAGGTTCAGCATACGGATATATTTTGACGTCTGAGGTGACGTGAGGACACAAGGTTCTCTTGGTGTTAAATTGATTTGACACAATCCCCTAAAAATAACAGATGAAGGTAAAAGAAGATTGTGTGTCGAGACAGGAGGACTGTGAAAAATGGCAAAGTCCTTAATCAGTGAATGCCTCTGCCCAACATTAAGGAAATAACTTCATGATGAATAGGGGCCAGCAAATGCTCCATATGTCATCTCAATAGTCCATCTCTCCAGCTTGTCAGGTGGCCTGTTTACTTGTTTTCCCCTCTATTTTTTTCCCAGCCTTTGGATGCTTCGCTCAAAGCATCTTTTTTTTGCTGGGTATGGGTGCTTACAGTCAGCACTGTGTTTTCAAAGGGATGCTTCTGAACCAGATCCAAATCTGGCTGAAGAGGAACCTCAAATGGTTTTGAAGCTTCCCTAAGAGGACTAGGCAATGGGCCACAGCAAGCCACGCAGAACTGAGCATCCAAATTTACCTGTCACCTCACTTTGTCCAACCCCACTGCCTCCTTGTGTAGGTGTCGACACAAACACTGTATAGCATCTGCCTTATAGGTGGATGATGAAACCATGGTACTGGTGGAGTCCTACACAGTCTTTGTTTGCTTAGGACTCAAAGCCGTTGTTATATGCTTGTCCTTTGACTATGCCGTATGCACCTTATTGAGATAATAATACATTTTAACATGTCTGGAGTATCAATAATTTACCACATTTTTGTCATCTGTGGAATACCTCCTTTTTAAATATTAATTCTACTGGACTTCCAAATTATCCCAGTTTTAACTCATGGGTACTGAATATTTCATATGGCACATTCAGCACTGCCAATACTCAGCCTTTTGTGCTTCTGCTTCTCTCATACTTTCATTTATGGAATGCTCTGTTATATTTCTCCTTCATCTTCCCTTAGTTTCAAAGAGCATCCCATAGCTTTCGGTTACTCCCATTTTCGTTTGGTTTGTGTTTGTTTGTTTGTTTGATAGAGAGTCAAATGGTTATATTGACAACAGTTGATTTTGTAGCATTTAAGAGGAATGTTCAAGATACATCTTTACCAAAAGGAGAAAAAAGAAGAAATACTTGATTGCTGCATCAACAACAATGTTTATCTGTAGTCAGAGTAACTGATCCATGAAGTGTTTACGTGACTTGAAGTAGTCACTTCTTGAGATGTCATACCTTAGATCATACTGGCATGTCTCCTTACCTTAGAATGAAAGGCAGTGGAGTTCATATCAGATTTCAAACTCTCAGATCAAAAAGGCCACAAACCTAATGTCTTTGAAGAGGCTTTCCATTCGTATCTTCTGAAATCCCCCAATCCCTGCCAGGCTTATCAAACCACAGAAGGCCTCTTGATGAAATTGAAAACCATCCCACCCCTTTTAAATTATACTTCTATGGGAGATATAGAAAACCACAGGTTCACGTGATCGCACAGCTGTACACATGGCTTTTCCTCAAAGTGATTTTAATGTGCATAGATATCTGCCAGCAGTGCTGTTTGTCCATGGTCACTCTGACACCCGCAGATGACACACAAGCCTCCGGCTGCCACTAGCACCGGACTCCGGGAGCAACCTTCTCAGTCGCGTGTCCTCCCTCGGTGTGCAGCATCCTCGATAATTACATTGATAATAGGGCACGTTTGTAACTATGGGGCGCAACCTGAGGACTCAAGATGCTCAGGCTGATGGACCTCAGAACTAAAAGAGAGGAAATGTAGCCTGACAAGGTCAACTCCTGCAGGAGGCTACATGCTGCCATAGTGAGAAAAAAGATAAGAGGAAATAAGGGAACACATAAGTGTGCATTGTTTTTCAGGGTGTGTGTGTTGGGTGGTAGGTCTCCAAAGGGTCACCGCACTGGTTGTGACAGTTTGTAATAAGAGTGCCTCAGGAATTTTCTTATTATTTATTATGTTCTGAAGCCCTGCTGTGTTGTTCACACAGTGAGGCAAACCAGATAATGGTCAGTGCAATGCTTTGCTGAAGTTGTTGCAGCATGTTTTAAAAAAGTTCCCTCGAATTCCACAGAACAGAATACTGTGATAAAGGGCCAAAAGCTGTCAGCTGACATTTCTCAACGTTTTAGATTTAATCCCAAAGAAGGCATTCAGATGTCAGATGTGATGACAAGCTTCTAGACATGACATATCTATCTATATTTAGCACATCTGTGTTCTCAATAGCAATGATCAATATGCAAACTCTTCACCCATATGAAAAGATAAATGTACCCTATGCCGACTTAATAAACTAAAATGTCACCCTTGTTGCAGGCCTGTAAGTTGCTTGTGTTCCTTGTGACCAAAAACAATATGGCTAGCCTGACGAGCCAGACCCACATTAAAATGTAGGGTCTAGGCACTCACCGTTCGCAGTGCTCAGTCCGAGGGGCGGGATAATCGGTTGTCTTTCAAATTCCCTCTGCACGCAATAGGACAGCGCTATGAGTCCCATGCATTTTCCACCAGCGGAGCTAGTTGGCTAGTTCAAACTTTTGCCAACTTAATAAAAGCTTAACTCATGTCACACTGTTCGCCAACAGCAACATTATCTTATTTGTTTTCAAGTAGCAGGGAATTCAAGCCAAACCGTTGCAACTCTGCCATCAATCATTATGTTAAGCCCGCCTAACGACTCTATACACGATTTGATTGGCCTCATAGAAGTTTAATTTTTCGAGCTCACAAGCCAACGGAGAGTTGCTAGACTAGCCCTAGCAGAAAATGTAATTTGCTGCCGCTAGGGTGCGTCTAGATTTCTAGGCTACAATATGGGTGCTTCACTCAAAAGAGCAAAATAAAACATTGCATGCCAGTTACCTGCAGGTTCGGATAAGCCATTGTCGTCTTCTGTGAAGCAAGCAGCTGTGTTGCTTCACGCCAACTCGTTAACAATGGCAGTCAGGCTTTCTTCTAAGAAATAGCCTGACTGCCATTGTTAACAAGTTCTATGCACCTTGTCCAAATGCACAGTGTTGTTTCAGCCCCTCAATTTGCACAGTTCGAAAGCACAGAGTTATTCAAGCAGCTCTGTTTGCAAAGTCCAAGTGCACTATCAACTTTGCTACTACTGTGACTAAGAACACATGAGCTAAAATGGCAACCAGGCATGAATTCACCACTTGACTGAAACTCAGGAATTACACCGTCACTGACAACTTAGTTATCTATCCGATAACTCAGTTATACTCCACTCCAGTGTTCTAGAAATGAAGCTAGAACCGTGTAAACTTATTTTTCTGCAGCGAGCTCAGACTAGCCGTCTGCTCACTTCCATCTGCTCTCTTCTTCTCCCTCCTTCCGTTGCAGGTGCAACAGGTTGTGGTTCAAAAGTCAACATAAACATCACAACCAATAAACATACAGAAAATGAATGATTCAAATACAGGACATAGTGCATACATATTTTTTTTTTATACATTTGTTAAATATATTTATATTATTTTAATGTAAAGAAAATTAAAGAAAACATAGCAGAGGGCTACATATAAGATGTTCCTGAACATGTTTGCATTGTGTAAAGAGTGAATTTGTTTGTACTACAAACCAAATAACCTGCATCACCTTTATCATAATGAACTGTCCAAGAAAATACATACATCATTTGAATTAGCCGGATATGAGGAGAGACACAGAATAAGTTAATCTACAATAAGAATGATCTCAGTGCAGTATGCCTCTGCCAAGAGATATCATTTATTACAGGAAATGTATTCACTGACCCATGGTGCTATGACATGGAAATATGCCGAAGTGATGCAGCTCCGTGTCCACATCCATCCGTCATTAAATTTTCATGTATGTACTGTATGTGTTAAAGATATCCTGTCACTCTCTGCCTTAAATATTGACATGCATGCATACAAACATACTTCCACATCTACATTACACACACAAACACACATGAATATACTCATGAGACTCATGGGCTGGATACACTCCCTGACACACACACACACACACACACACACACACACAAACAAACAAACACCGATGCCTTATCAAAGGATGTGTGTGTTTGTGTGTGTGTCTGTAGAGATGTGTTTGTGTGTGACAGAGTGCATGTGATAATGTGTTTGTGGGGGCAGGGGGTGGCATGTTTGTCCAAATTAAAAGCATAACATTGACAGCATCCATTTTTAATTTTCTGTGCAACAGGCTATAACCCTCCCAAATCCAAGCAGCGCGGTGTATGTGCTTACAAAAAAGAAAAAAAGAAAACTAAGCCCATTAAAGAGAGGAACATGGAGGCTTTCTGATTCCTCTTTAAAAATGCACCAACAAAGGGCTGATGTAGTGGCTTTTGGCTCGTGTGATTATAGACCACACATTCAGATATGGACAGCTCATTTAATCAATTATATTCCAGCTCATCCACGAGACAGCCTACTGCTTTGGCAAAAAAGAGAGAGAGGGCTTGTCACTCAAGTAGCAAAGTCGCTTACGCAAGTTGTGGCACCAGGGGAGACGGCAAAGCGAGGGGATGTGTTGCGCTCGCTCTCGCCGCTCTTGCCTACATTCCCTAGCCTTGCCTGCTCGCCTGCTTAAGGACAACACAAAGGGAAGCATTAGGCTCTGGATATGCAGGAGGAGCCTCAGCTCTGAGGCTGCTTCTCACGATCAGCCCACGCAGTCCACATCTCTTTCACCCTCTCCCCCTCTCTCCTTTTTTCACGCTCTCCCTTTCTCTCTCTCCTCTCTCATGCATGCATCTCCCTTCAATGTGAGCGATGTGAGGAGCCAATGAGTTAGCCCTGGCGGAGGGTGCATGACTCAGTTCCTTAGCCCTTTCACTCACTAATGGGAGCCCCCGAATGAAAACGCTATGAGTCATCCGCACCCAGGTTCATCGTAGAGCTGCACACTGATAGACTTATGTAGAAGCCCAGTGTTTTTTTCTCTCACTTGAACTAGATTGACCTGGTGCAGATGAACCTATACACCTCATCTAACTTTGTATCTAATTGTCCTTGATTAAGGTTAACACCGTCATTACAAAGCCATATTGTAAACCAAGAGGTAATAATTTGTGATGTGATGTTAAAATTATGTTATGTGGACCTATGCTCCTATTATGTTTTTTTTTATTCTAGCCTACAATTCATGTACATGCAATTAAAGCCATTAGGTAATTTGCATGTAGTAAATAGGAAATTGCCGTGCTTAGTTAGTTATTAAATATTGTACATTTGCTATTTATAGGCTCGTTGCAGACATGTTTTTGCTCATGACAAGTTTGATCTTCCTCCAAGTTCCAACTGGGACCTCATTGAAATGAAAATGTGCCTGAGTGTGTTGGAAACCCAGGATGTGATCACAGTGTGGGTATGCTGAATGAAATGTAATTGTGTTCAACAATAGCTCCTCTAATCCCTGATGATTTGATTAATTTAGAATGTGGAGGGGAAAATCCTGAATACATTTAGAAGAAGATGCTGCATGTTTCTTATACTATTCTGCCCCCAGATGATTCTTTTTTGAGCTTGTAGGAAGGATGCTACCAGTGCGGATTTAAAGCATAATACTTCTAAGTAATTTCCAGATGGAAAGTGACAGGGGTATTGTCAATGATGCAAGGTAGTGATTCATGTGGATATCAGTGGTGTGTTAAACAATCTTGTTTATTGGGAAAACAAAACCCTATTCTATACACAGTTTCAGAGACATGTGCGACATGACAAAAGGAGGTCAGATTGAGGTGTTCTCACTTTAAATAGCACTGGCCTCACAAAATGTTCCTCCTGCAAGAGGAGTTTATTACTTTTCAGTCGTTGTCTGATGTGTCCAATTGTGTTTCCGCCCACTGAAATATTCTGGAGGAAAATGGGAAAAGTCTGCCTCAGTCACTTATTTTGTCAACTTTGTTTACTCTAGAGGAAGTGTGTCACTGTCAGTGTAATGAAAATTTCAGTGGGCATTGAGTGTGAATGGATGGGGCTTATTTCAAATTAGATGCATATTCCTTGAGGCCCCTGAAGGATTTTGACCCTGAATAAAATAACTTATACTTTCATGTTCAGAATTCCAAAGAAACCGTTAAGGTCATTGGGTATCAAAAGTAATAAAAGTTTGAAAAAGAGATATCTGTCTTTGAGATTTCTTGAGGTCAGTTTGAATCGGTGAAAAGTGAAAAGAAAATAGTGATTTGGCCCAGGCTTACCAGCACATAGAGATAACAGACAGTTGGTATGACTGACAAGGATTTGTCCAATCACTTCACTCCATGCATCCTTAGAATAAAGAACATATTTGAAACACTCAATTTTTTTCATTGTCCATTTGATATGTGGTTTCATGTCATGTAAATTACATAATTGAGGGACAGAACATTTTGCATGGTCAAGGCACAATCAAAAATCATATAGGGAGAATTATTTGATTCCACTGCATTACACAGCTTGAGGGGACTCTGTCTGCTGTCATCAGGCATGACTGCACACAATATGGGGAAAGACAGCTGAATTTAGATGTTGGGAGAGAGCTCAGCAATGTGACTGTGAGAGGAAGCCTATTAAGATCAGTAACTGCAGACATTCAGACTCATCCCAAAAACACAGAAGCAATAGTACAGTTGTAACCTTTCCTGTAGAGTAGCTACATCAATCTTTTCCCTTTCAAAATGGAACTTAAGTCAATTTATGCTTGTTGCTTTCATGAATTCTTATCAGACAAGTCTAGTGTGAAGACCTTGTCATTACTAAGTATGTAAATGACCTCATACATGCCTATTAGTGACTGTCTTTGAGGAACTCTTGGCTTTAATTTAATGATGCTGGACAACCCATTTTCATGTTGTAGAAGCTTCCACATTAGTTTAGGGGATGTATCAGTCTCCTTGCGTAGATCTGATGTAACTTAATCATCCAGATGGAAAAGCCGAAGTTGTGCTTGCCTGATAGTGCTATGTATAGCTACTGCTTTCACTGGCTTTCATTTTTTTTGTGTGTGTGTGTGTGTGTGTACATGTGACATGTTTTCCCTGTTCTTATGACAGTGCTATGTTTGGAACAATCACCTGCATACTGATTCTTGGTGTGCCATGTTTTTGTGATTCTTTTTCATAAGCAAAGTTGAGTTAGCAACTAAAATGATTTACTGTAAGTGTGTGTCTAAGATTCCTCACCATCTGCTCAACTCCAAGAGTTCACATGTATCAACCCAGCATCATACTTACACTGTTTTCTTTCCCGAGGAATGAAACCCTCCAGAAAGCCACAAAAAGCTGAGCTCAAATGAAATGCAAATGTAGAACTTGCTTTTATGTATTTTGTCATTTCTTTCAGCATGGTATATGTTATCACTTTCATGCTCTGCATAAGGGTAGGTCCTGCCAGCTGGGTGCCATATTTACAACTAGCATTCCCAACATAATTTCATCTGCCTGTGGGATTTGACTTAATAGCTTCAATATGGCCCCACTGGTGCCATCAGTTGTCATTCATTTGCCAGTTCAGACGACAATGATGAAAACATGGTGTGACAGGGTGCAGGGAAAGCTTTCAAATAGTTAAATATAGCTCAGAAGGACCTATTTGGCTCTGGAGGAGTAAACAATAAGCCTGGATGAGTTCTCTATGACCTAGAGAGAGTTCACAACACAAATGTTCACATTTGCCATTAGGATTATTTTCCTCTCCTATCCATGGTATTCCTCCAAGTCTTGACAATGAATGCAGAGTTATGCTATGAACAACAGATACAAACATAATGCAGATCAAGCTGAGAAATCTCTGATCTCATTTAGTTTCTGGCCAGGAGTTAAATGGTATTTACAGGGTTCTTGATGTGGTCTTTGCAAACCAGCTGTCTGGAGCCAACACAAGGTCTTCATTCTCCCTCTTTTATGTGTCACCACATCTATGGCTTTTGGGCTAACGAAGAATGCCATTCATTCATTTAAACTAAACAGGAAGCACTTTCCTTTAGACTGCCCTGAAACCAAGTTTTTTTTGTCCTACTTCCTAGATTAAGCAAATCTCTTCAGAAACTGAATAATACATTCTCATGAATGTTGAATCTCACTCTATGTAGTGTATGCATCCTGGTATCCCTTGTCCAAGGATTGGGTTCCTCAACCATAACTTAATGTGCCAAGGGCTTACTATCACTAATGCAATGAAATGGTTTAGTCACATCAATTATGTATTCAATACAAGCATGTTTTGTTCTGAAGATGAGAAAGAAAAGATTGAACCCTACACTCAAGTGGTGCTACTGAACTTTGTATATATCCCCCAAAAGGCAATACCTTTGCATGACATATAAAGACATTTTTTCAATGTTATGCCAATGCTCTTATTTATTTATTGACAACTGGATCAGTAGATACTTCTGGCCAAAAAAAACAGGAAGTTCAGTTGCATATAGAAATCTAGGGTTCATACAAGTAGGGGTTAAGTCATTGAGAGACCTCAGACCCATACAGACCAGCCTCAGACGAGTCCAGGAAGTGACGTCAATTCCGGAAATAAGTACATAATTTACTTTACTCTTTATGGAGAATACAGAGGGAAAAAACGTGTTTTCTTTTACAGTTCATGGAAAAAAATAGTCACATTAGGTAGAAGCTTTTTATTATTATTTGTAATTCAAATTTATTTATTAAATAATCAATCGCGACTGACTGTCCACGTGATTTGCCAGAGTCAGCTGGGAGGAGCTTGTGACTCACGCATAGGAACTCACGGCAGATATTGCGCGAAATTTTGGTTTATGGCTATCGTTTAGATGTCCTTCCTATTCATTAACATGAACATGATGACTGACTAAATAAATGACTATGATGTTTAATAAACCATTGTAGGCATACATTTAACAAGTTATCATTATATCACATCAATTAAGTGTTTTCTGTAGGCTAGGCTAACTGTGTGACATGCTTTACACTACAGCATACAAATCAACAATAGGCTATCAACACATTTGCAGTATCACTGTTACAGAAATCACATACAAGAAGGCATCCTCTTGATTGTTTGTACATTTTTGCACATTCCAACATAAGGAAGCAGCATGAGGAAACTTGTGGTTTTTCTGCCTTATTTTCTAACTACTTTTATGAGTCTGCAGTATCACTGAGTACAGCTGTTACAAGAGGATCTGGCGTCCCTTTGTTATGATGCACTTCCTGCGACGGTCATTCGTCTCTAAATGACTTAACTCCCTCTCTTTCATACTAAGGGTCTGTTCGAAACGGTAAAACTGCCTTTTAAGATATCTAACTGGGGAGCGAGGGAAGTGCGGTTCAAATAATCGCTTGCGCCAACGTCTGAAGCAGCTGTGAAAAGTAAACAAACATGGCAGATGACATCGGTAATGGCTGCTGAATCTGTTTAAAATGTAATTTGTGTGACCTTATTTTGCTTAGATTTGTAGATTTGAGATGAGAAATAAACAATTTATTATCTGGTTATGCCATTGTTGTAACCATTAATAGCGTCTGGTCTGATATATCTGTCACCCGTAAAACTAATTTATACCGTTAGCCTGCTAGCTTACGTAAGCTAATTTAGTTTAACGTCCGGCCTTTGCTAACGTCATACCGTAGTGTTAACCAAAGATTCTAGAGTGCTACGCTCATTTTTAAAAGATGCATTTAATCCAAAGTCATGTCTAGTGAGACAGCTCTCTATGGGAGGGAGGCAGCAGGCAGCTGTCTTCCGTTTCGAACAGACCCTAAGAGTCTTTCCTATTCAGCACACAATCATTAACAGTTGTTTTTTTTAATGATTATTTATTTGAATTTGTGCTTACAGAGCTGCACCATTAGGAAGCCCCCCTGACTGTGGTCAGCACTTGAAGCAGTCAGGTTGGGGAATTGGTAATCGTTTGTGTCTGTCGAACTAAGTGCCCATGGCCTCACAGGCCCTTTTAAAGCACCGGCTTAAAAACAGCAGCGACTTTCAAGAGGCATCTCTCAGCGCCACAGTATGAAAGCCTTTCATACACAATTCTCGGAGTCAGTCCCATGGTGGTCCTCGACAGCACAAGCACTTAGGTCCCCGCCATTGCCAACGTGTCACCTGGGAACAGATTTTTTTTTGGTGGTGGGAGGGCTGGAGTGATCTGAGTGGCTGATCACTTAACAACATCACACCAGTCACAGCTTTAATGAGACCTCTCGTTCCCTCTGTGTGTGGCAAGGAGAACGTATTTCACCGCAAAGGCTTTCTTCTTCATTAGTACGGGAATACAGGTGAATGTCTCAGTGTATCTTCATGAAATATTTCAGATAAGGTGACAGCAAGCTACCAAAACAGCATTCCAGCAGTGGCACTCTCCCCAGAGGAAAGAGCATTTTAAAATAATAAATATCTTCTTTGTCTAGTCTATTTATCCTTGACACAGTTGAGACCAAATTAACATCAATATATTATTTTGACCATTGTTTTATTTCTCAATCTCAACTCCTAAGAAATCTTCTTGTGGCACAGACCGACTTAAATTAAGATCTTGAAATTCTCTTACTATCAGGGCAGGCTCTAGGCAAGGGCTTAGCCCACCCTAGCATTGTGTCTTGCCCACCCAAACAAAGTCAAGAAACAGTTTTTTTCTTTCAGTTGTGCATCTGCACAGTGTGCAGCCTCAAACCCAGCTTGGATGTACATGAGTTGGTGTTGAGTGTAATGGTATTGTAGTAGTGTAACTGATTGTGGACTGCCTTTTGGGGGATATAT
Organism: Alosa sapidissima; assembly: GCF_018492685.1. Lineage (NCBI taxonomy): Eukaryota > Metazoa > Chordata > Actinopteri > Clupeiformes > Clupeidae > Alosa > Alosa sapidissima. Next base: position 5,975,182 of record NC_055979.1, on the reverse strand, counting down.
ACAGTACAAAGTTCAGTAGCATATCACTTGAGTGTAGGGTTCAATCTTTTCTTTTCTTTCTGTTAAGTGGACAGTGTTTGAGAGCAACAGTTTTTCTCTGCAGTCAACTGATCAACTATGCTAACCTGCCTACATCTCATAGCCTAAATACAGCATCAGAGATGCTCTCAAAAAGTCACAACTGAACTTGTCAAGCGGTACAAAGTGGAGACAAGTCTCTGACATTGTCAATGCATGCCAAGATTGAGCAATGTTTTAGGGCAACCACATAACCGGTTCCATGTGTTCTGATTGAATGACTATAGTTATCAAAAAACTGATCATTAAAGTTCCCAAAATTTGAGGTTGGTATGAGAGGGTGTGTATTGTGTGTTTGTGTGTGGGCAATATACAAGTTACTTATCTTGCACTGTATCATCTTCCTGAATCTCAATGTTATGACAACAAGTCTGGGCAAATTACAGCAAAGTCAGCATCAGTCAGAGGCATTCATTGTTTTGCACTTTTATGATCACCAAACGCAGAGGCGGACAGAGTACACAGCTTCATTACTTGAGTAAAAGTACAGATACCCTTTGCTAAATTTTACTCAAGTACAATTAAAAGTACAACAGTCAAATGTCTACTTAAGTAAAAGTACTGAAGTACTTGTTTTTAAAAGTACTTGAGTATCAAGAGTACAAGAGTAGCCTACATTTTCTAAATATTGCATTACTACTGCCACAGTGCTCACATTTATGTACAGAAACGTCCGACATGGAGTTATGAAAAATGTTAATGTTAATACCTTGGAGAATGTAAAAGGAATTGAATGGAATTGCATTTTCATCTTTTTACCATGTTACCAGGGATGGGCAGTATTTCTAATATATGTATTTAAAATACGTATTTCAAATACAAAATACTATTTTGTAATTGAAACACTTGAAGTGAAAACTATCATTAACTTGTTCAGAAAATTGAATAGTCTGGCGAGGTGGGGCCTCAGGTTCCCGGGATGGACCTGCTGCGTCTTCATCCATTGTTTCGTCTATGGCTTCGTCTCTTATCTAAATCTGACCATGGAGTTGACTTTGGCGGAAAGCTGAAGGTGATTGCTGATAGGCTGTCTTAATTAGTGGCACTGCACAATCCAATCACGTTTGAGAGGGAAACAACAAATTGAGGGTTTCCGAGATTTTTCTAAGTAATGGGTACTCACAGTTATGGATAGAAATGTAGTGGAGTAAAGAGTACAATATTTGCTTCTCAAATGTACTTGAGTAAAGTCATGATTACTCCCCAAAAATGATACTCGAGTAAAGTACAGATCCCTCAAAATTGTACTCAAGTACTGTACTCAAGTAAACGTAGGCTATTGGTTTTACAAAATAATATTTGGCAATATCTTTAAACTACAAAATTACTCACCTTTAAAGTATTTTGATACAAAATATGAAGCCATTTACTTCAACAAAATAAAATTCAAATGACAAAATCCTGTACTATTCTGACCACACTGCACCCGCAAGCCATTTAGTTTAATTTCATGAAATAGCTTTTCCTCTATAAATGTATTATCAACCCTCACTCTCTCTTCGTCTGTCTGTCTTTTAAGGCTTCCACTGTATTATGCACTGAGGGAGTTATGGATGTCATCTTAGTCTGCACAATTTGGAACTTTGGAAGTTTCAGCATTTAGTTATCTAATTCTAATACATTAAAGATGGAAATTCAGACATCTTCAGCATCAATGGTATTGGCGTTATAAAAATGATAAATGCTTCATATATGGTTTCAGAATGCAAGAGCAGTAGCAACCATCTGCTGAAGAGCACTTGTAATAATGCACTTACCTAATAAGTGCACTGACATAATCATTTAATTATTACACACAATACAATACAATGCAATACAAAGTGTACACAGCCATTGGGAGACACATCCAGAGCCACCAAAAATACTGCTCTATTTTTACACTGTGTTGGTCTTTCTAGAAAAAAAGTTAAATACTAGCCTTATTTTTACATGATGGATAGACTGAATCTTTGGTGACTCAAATGTGGAGAAGGTGAAAAAGACTGAAAAAGCACTCTAGCTTAAACATTCACACCATGGGACTGTGTTGTCTTTCTTTCCTGGGGCAAACCAAAGACCTTGCTCTCTGAAACTATGAATGTTAGTATAAATCACCTTATGAAGGTGAGTCTTGTTTAAATGCTTACATGAGAATGTCATCCAACACAGTGATTAATCACTTTGTTTGGAGTGCACTGTGCACCTGTGTTACACAAAACAAAATATGATGAGCTATTAGGTAATACAGATGAGTAGAATCATGTTTCATAACAGCAGGCCTACTGAATGGAAAAACAAAGATGTTTACTCTCTTGCCAATCTATTGTCATGCCAGGTAAATACCTTTTGCCATGCTTGACTTTCAGTCATGTACCTATAACTTTTCCATTGACTCATTCCAGTGATTTGCACCCTACCTGTACTTCCATTGTAATTATATCCTTGACTTCCACTACATTTGCTCCAGAGTAAATCTTTCCAATTGTGTCAGATAGGTCGCATACCAAAAGTATGTTTGTATTTGTGCCACTGAAAAAAAGGTCAGCAAACATTTTCACACGTAAACAGACAAAATAATAAGTGTACTGAGGAGGCTGTTGTTTGTCTGACTTCAGAAATCGACACACACCTTTCCCGAGAGAGGGTGTGGGGGTGTCAGATAATGTCCTCTTAGGAGGTGAATAACAATGGTGCTAGACAGCTCAGAACATTCTAGAAGACGTGAAGCACACCTCTTTGCCAACAGAAAATGGCAGTTTGCTCCAGGCATTGTCGTACTTTGAGTTAATTTTGTTTGTGGTATTTGATTATTTGCATATAAGCTGGCATACCAGAAACAGTGAAGCATATCTTGAATGTTGGCAACATGGACAGGTTTGGACATGTTCCATTTAACTGCTACTGATGTGATTGGTTGATTCTGTGGCGAGAGACTCTGAGGTCAAACTAATGAATGATACATGCATATCTCCAAAACAGGTTGAAGTTGTTTTGGACATGCAAGAGATGCAACCTGCACTGTATTCCCCAACAGTGTTCTAAACTCAATAAAATTGCAGAGCTGTACTCAAAGCTGCCATATTGTTCAGGCACCACAAAAGTTTTAAGTTCACTCAACTAGTTTCCCAGTTATTGATTATTTTGACAAGATTAGCTCTTAGTGTATGAGTAGAACTGACCCCCAAACTCATTTCTTTCAAGAGTGGATTGAAATTACGTCTGACGTAATAAAGACGTGCAACTTCATTGGTTATGTTCATATCAACATGGCAAATAACCTAATAAACAACACAAACCAACATAAACCAATAAAAAAATTCGAAAATCCCAATGAATGGTGAATGAACTAGTCTACGATCGATTGTGGCAGTTGTAAATTGATACACTTTGACATCGTAGGCCTAAGACTAATTGTTTGCAAGGACTGCTGCGCACCCCGGATGTAGGCAGGCAAGCTGCAAGCAATCAGTGAGATGATCCATCAGTCATCATCAGACTGCAAGCCTTATAGCCTCTACACAAAGGTAAGAATGCGCCTTAATGTAGGTGTAGGCTACTTTGTTTATTTATTTGTGTACCGTCTACCAGCGGGCAGACCTCAGCTAAAGTGTAGGCTATGTAAGAGACCTTTTGCGGGCTAGCTGCATGTTTTAGCGAGTTAACTAAAGTTTGTTGTCTGAGCTGTCACCCAGCCAGCCTGTTATTGCACTACTTTAGTGGAAACTGGACAGACAAACAGTAGGCTATAGTTTAGCATTACCAAAGATCCTTTATTAACCGTTTCTGGTGTGGCCTACTTTGGCCGCGCAGGTTAGACACCAAAGCAACGTTGGAAATCAAACACATGACATGCACAAACAGGCAACGCACTTTTAAACATTTTATTAGTAGCCTACCTAGCTGCCATAAGCTATATGGTTCGCATTAGCTGCTAGATGTAATGCAAAGTAACACTGCAGGGTAATTCTTCAACTATGATTCTTTTCTTGTCCTTGGAAGAAATAAGAAGAGCTAAAAATATTTACTACTTTTTTGATTTTGGTGGTGGAAATGGCATTGCCCTAAAAACACATTTTATTTGCTTCATAGTAGGCCTACTAAAGAATCTAGTAGAAAAAAAACATCATAATTACATAACATATGGCAGGGACTCATTTTTTTAATTTTTTTTTAATCTTAATGCTTTTAAATCTTAAATGTGTCTATGTATGTCATTATGTCATCTCCACCACACTTTGTCATTTCCATCACAACACATATTTTAAGTTAAATATGTAAAAATAATACAACATGCATTTCTGAAAAATTAATACATTTAATATTTTGGCTGATATGGGTGATATTTAATAAAATACATTTGGAACAGTAGATGTTATTTTTGCTTGAAAACACGTTTTGTTGTGTTTTGGAAACGTGTGATTGGGCAGTCGTGGCCTACTGGTTAGGGCTTCGGACTTGTAACCGGAGGATTGCTGGTTCGAACCCCGACCAGTAGGAACGGCTGATGTGCCCTTGAGCAAGGCACCTAACCCCTCACTGCTCCCTGAGCGTGGCTGTAGCAGGCAGCTCACTGTATCGGGATTAGTGTGTGCTTCACCTCACTATGTGTTCACTGTGTACTGAGTGTGTTTCACTACTTCACGGATTGGGATAAATGCAGAGACCAAATTTCCCTCATGGGATCAAAAGACTATATATACTGTACTTATACTGGAAATGACAGTTAGACTTTCAAGTGAAATCTTTACAGCCACTATTAGGGCAAGTTTCTAGAAAGAGTAAATAATTAAACCATGCAAAAAGATTTTTTACTGATGTTACATTTTCTGAAAATTACCAGGTCAAAGAGTACCATAGTTTAAGAATAACCCTGCAGCAATAGCATGTCTGACAATAGCCTAAGCATGATCAATGGCAACGTCTGACTCTGATAGGCCTGCCTATACAGATAGAGAAGAAGAGACTGTCTGACTTACTTTTGTGCAAAAAAGTGAAATAATACTGTTTTCCCCTCAGGATCAGATGGCTGTGTGATATGTTTTCAGTTCTGTGCAAGGAACCATCATCACACCAAGGTAAGTGATAACTTACTTGTCCTCCATTTACTAGTGTCACAATGTAGCCAACGTGTAGCCTATATTATTATAAGTTATAGTGATATTTTGTAAGCATTTATTTACCAATGAGAATAGCCTAGCCTAATGTTATCCCTTTGCACCTCTCCACAGGAATACACAAAGGCTAGGGTTAAGTGATGCTTTTGTATCAAAGAAGGGATGACACCTTAGACTTATTTTATGTGGCATTTTCAAAATGTGTTGGCTATGCAGGTCATGTGACGCCTCTTCCGAGACACAGGCTCAGTTACTTTGCCATTATTAGTTAAATCACAGTCAGTTTTCAAGGGTCAGCCCATTACCATGCATACACCACTCATGCATTTGCTCATTCCAGTCTATTAATGCACTGAACATTCATCTCTCACGATTTCATAGAAAGACAGAGCAAGAGGTTGCATATCAGGAGTGTGAAGGAGTGAATCTTGTATTTACATGTCACCTGTACTATAGTCTTATTTAATATATGCATAGGATTAATATTCTGCTGATTTGTCTTCCCATTACCCCACAATCCCTCTGTCTTTCTAAGAAGATGTCAATGTCAACAGCAGAAGGAAAATTACTCTGCAGGCCCTTCCCATCTTCCTGTGGGAAGATGGATTTTTTAAGATCTGGAATGTAAGTTTTTGATTAAATTGTGTGTCCTCTTTCACTCTTTCTTCTTTTTTTACTTTGTCTTCTCTATATATCTCTATTTCTATTCAGCCCTCTCTGATACTACCTTGCAGCCAAAAGACAACAACCACAACCATCTTCCTAGCCACCAGAATAGCAATTAAATCATACTACAGTAATTCCCAAATTCGACAAGAATGTCATATTTGGGAATTTTACCTGAACTTTTCATTCACTGGTATTTCATATTATATTAAATACACATTAGGGTGCATCATCCGCTTCACTTTTTGAAAAAAAAAATGTGAAAATCAATCTGTACCTAGAATGATTTTGTTCCATTAACCAAATAAAACTTCCATGAGAAATTTTATTGAATTCTATTGATGTTTAGGTGGCCCACCGAGCCTCTGAAGTTCCCAACTAAAGACGTCCATAAAGCTAGGCTGAAAATATATTTTTTTCTTAAATAACGGCAAAACTAATGGGTCTAGCCCTATAATGACAATGGAAGTTGAATATAAATATGGACTTTCCGCATCATTTGGTGTGGGTTGTGTGTCTCTATCTTTATTACTTCCTGAGATATGGCAGTAGTGTACATTTTGGGGGAAGCAGCTAGACCAACGGATTCCTTGTCTTAGTTGAATTACTGAAGCTAAGCAGGTGTGGGCCCGATTAGTACTTGGATGGGAAACCTCCTTGGGAAAACTAGATTGCTGCTGGAAGTGGTGTTGGTGGGTGGTCAGTAGGTGGCACTCTTCCCTCTGGCCAAAAAGATTGATCCCAATGCCCCAGTGCAGTGACGGGGACACTGTACTGTAGGAGATGCCGTCATTCAGATGAGACGTTAAACTGAGGTCCTGACTCACTGTGGTCATTAAAGATCCCATGGCAAAGAGTAGGGGATTCCTCAATGTCCTGGCTAAATTTCCAACCTGGCTCATTCAATCTGGCCCCCCAATCATCCCCCACTGTAATTGGCTCATTCACTCCCTCACTCTCCACCTCAATCTAGTCTGTGGTGAGCGTTCTGGTGCACAATGGCTGCCGTGCATCACCCAGGTGGGTGCTACACATTGGTGGTGGTTAGTGATGTCCCCTTTTCCATGTGAAGCGCTTTGAGTGTTGAGAAAAGTGCTATATAAATGTAACGTGCTGTTGTTGTTGGAAGATGCCATAAAAATGACCTTTGCCAGGCATTTTCAACAAACAGCATGAAAGTAAACTATCAATAAAAGCTTGCTGTCATGGGTTTGCCCAGTACCAAATTTGAAGGCTGGAAAACAATATATATGTGGCCCACCAAGTCGATGTAAAATACGTATCATATTTGAAAGTTGCCATTTATACTTTAATCCGATCAGTCATTATCACTTCACATTCACATAATATTTGCTGATTCCCACTTTGTTCTGTTTTCTGATGAACCATCCGAAAGATACCATATGAAGCACCTGATAACTTGGCAACAGTTTGGAAGACGGGATCCAGTGATAATCGAGTCATCCTGAACAAGGCCACTGCCCAAACCAAATATCCAAGACGATTGTCTTGTAGACAGAGTACATTTTGAAGACTGTGGATTGGCATTAGGCTACTCTCCACTAAAAGCCATGTTGCAAGAAAGTTCATGTAATCCTGTGTGATACAACTTCTACTCTACACTAAACAAAACATTCCCACACAATGTAGCCTATATCTGATTTGGAATTACCGGTATGAGATTTTTATAACACCATAGCAACAACAGTTAAAATAAAAGATTAATGACAAGTGTTACAGTACATTAAGGTGTTTTTCATCAAATAACATATTATTCAAAATAGAAAAAAAAAACGTTTTTCTGAGAAAAATCACCAAAATATGTATGACAACATAAAGAAACCCAATGTTTATCCAGTGAGCTGTGTGCTTTATGCCCTTAATACAGTTATTATTATGACCGCCTTTTTCGCATGCCCAAATGTGTAGGATCATTATGACACCCTCTGAATGCATGCCAAGTTTTGTGTACTTTCGTTCATGGGGGGCCTTACAATAAAATAATTTATGTGTACATTTACTGACGTACACCAACAAGGATTCCCGGGACACTGAAAGATCGGGGTACACAAAACTTGGTGGGCATGTACCCCCACATGGATAGCATGGATAGTCATTTTTCGTTTTGATCTGCAGCCCCCCCGCTGGACTGGACCCCCCCAAAAGGAGGGTAGGGCAGACACAGTTCTCTGTGAATCTTTTATGGTATGTTGGTCTCAAGGGCCCACATCAACCTGGCTCATAATCACTCATTTGTGATTTGCCCCCCCCCCGGTAAAAAATGAAAATGCAATATTATTCTGCTTTAATCGCCCCTATCTTCAGTTCAGTTATCTTCAGTTGTCATTCAAAAGATGTTCAGAACTGCACCAAATTTTATGTGTATGATTGACCTGGCATTCTCTGGGGATCTGGGGGTATGCCAAGTTTCGTAGAATTTCATCCATGGGGGGGGCTAAAAAAATTAGGTTATGTGTACATTTAGTGACTGTACACTCATTGGCCTGTAAATGGCGGTGCACACATATAAACATGCACACACACAGGCACCCACATACTATCGGTATTAGAACGGCCGATACATAATTACAAATTCAGTAGGATCAAAAGAAAGCCAAAATATTCATCATCATTATCATGGCTGCATTTTCAGTATTGGCGATAAGTAGTCGTTTGTCCACTAGATGGCGCATCGTTGCAGTGAGACGTAATTTTGTTGGAAGTTAAAAGTGGGTTGGAAAAACAATGGACACTTCCTACAAGGACTGTAATTTACCGCAGCGAACATCTAATAAGGATAGGACGATGTTCACATGAAGTGTAATTCCCATTTCTTCTTGAAGCCGAAATAAATCTGAGGATGTTTATCGGACATGCTTGGTTTTTACTGCAGGTACGTTAATCTTGTAATATCTATAAGGACCTAGGTAATGTTACCGTTAGCGTTGGTTGAGTGATGGAGGCATTTGATTTATTGCATTTGTAGAAAACTATAAATGCGGTTATACCAAGCAAATGTATAGCAGCACTGTTTGTATCTTTCGACTGTCATTTATTGCACGTGCTACAAAATCATTCTGTGCAATGGAAGATTTACCAACGTTACACCGGTCTGATACAGTTTTGCCTATACATGCTTGAGACTGAGACGCCTGTTTATTTTGTTTTAAGTGCGTGCAGGGTGTGAGAGGGGAATCGATGTGCTTTGATTACAGCTTGGTAGTTGTAGTCTGTGAAATTAAAAAGCACGTGTGTGTGAAGTATCCAAACAATGACACCTTCATTTCATTATGGCTGCTTTAGCAAAACACCTTAAGCTACTGTGTAGTGGGTCCCATTTAGAAGTGGCTACTTCATTCGCGCTTTCCTTGACTCATGGAGCTGCGTGAATGTTATTACAACTTTTCGCCACGATATGACAGTCCGCTTGATACTGTAAGGCGTAAGCCATTGGTTTCCAAAGGAGATTTTATTTGTGTCGCCAGCATAGCCTATTGACAATTTATGTTGTCAATAGGCCTACCTTATAATCCTACCTGTAGCTTAGGGAAGCTAACAGCTTTCTATTAGGATCTAGTTTGTTAGTTACCGTTTTGTCATAACTCCCTGATGCATTTTTGCATTTAGAATAGCCAGAGCGTGTATATCTCAATCGGAAAATTAAACAATATCGGGTGCCTATGGACTAGGCTGGGTGAACCCAGCCTGATCTGCCCGCTATTTATTTTTTGATTTCTTAAAAGATTGAGCTTGGTCTGATGAAAGCCAGACTAGCCATGGACCTCAGTTAAACAATGCAAGGGAACATGAATCAGCCTATATTTGCACTAACAATAACGGACAAAAGCTCTTCAACTTTGGCCCGTTAAAATGTGTATGAACAGTCTAGCGACGCATTTCATCAAGGCCCATTTGGACATGTCAGTTATTTGCACCACTGGTTAGATGTAAAACAGCATTTCGTTTCAGACTAGGCTACTGTTACTTAATTTGTGCATTAACAATAACGTTTCAGACTACTGTTACTTAATTTGTGCATTGACAAAGTATTACATGAACTAAAGATGACTAAAATCTTATGTAAGAAGAAGAAACATTCACAAAAAATCCATCCATCCAAAAATGACCTTTGTTTTTGATAGCTGTTGAAAACGGCATGGAACTGACAGAGATGTTTTTGTTTAAAAATACATAAAAAAATAAATAAATAAATAAAAAAACAAATAACATTATGCTGATACCTTTTGCTTTTCCCAAATACAATGTAGCCTACAGGTGTAAGTGACCTTTCATCAATCCAGTTGCAATGGATGAACTGTGATGAACTGCCCTACTTGTGGTTGTTTAGAGATTTTAAAGGTTTTATAACAATTCTACATCTTCTTTGGCTATTCTACAATCTATTCACCTTTTCAGCACCAGTAGGGTACTTTCTGTGCAGCCGCACACACACACTCAGGCATGCCAAACAAGCATACACAAAAGTTTCAAGAGTGGGGGATGGAGTAAAATATGGAGACAAATTGAAGTGTGATTTATTTTCGCGGAACGGATGTACAGGACTGAGCGGCGGTCATATTTTGTACCGCTATGCGGTACATCTAGTTTGAGTATTATTACCTTTGTTGAAGTGGTAAAAGGTTGTTATTTCTTTGATTTTCTGTATTAACTGCATTGCTGGGGATGTTGTTCTGTTAGAATTCTTAAATAAATGGAATCTGCATTGAAATTGTCTTTTGAGTAGTTTTTTATTTGAATCATACAAATAAAATATTTTTGATTTTGAGGTAAATAGTAAACCTAAACAGTCAAAAAATGTGTTTCAATAGAGTGAAGTCAACTTAAAAATATAAGAGACTAATGTGACAATGTTTAGGTCTGAGAAACTGAATGAGTCATGGTGATAACATGAATATATTATTAGGAGTGATAACTTAAAAACATCAACTCCATTTCCAGTGTCAATTTTGTTGGTTTTAACAATGGTTTCAAAATGATCAGGTTCATTGAACTTATCAACGAATTAAGTAGTGATTACTTAAAATGTTTGTTTGTCAAATTATTATGACCGCCGCTCAGCGAAGTGGCGGTCATATAGGTTTAGTCAGATTTTTTCTTTTTTTTTTTTTCTTTTTTTTTTTTTTCTTTTTCGCATGCCCAAATTTCCGTCAATGATTCCCGGGACACTGAAAGACCGGGGTACACGAAACTTGGTGGACATGTAACCCCACATGGATAGCATGGAACCATCGTTTTTCGTTTTGATCTGTAGCCCCCCCGCTGAATTGGACCCCCCGAAAGGAGGGTAGGGCAGACACAGTTTTCTGTGAATATCTCGAAAACCGCAGGGTTTAGGAGGACCATTTTTTTTTTTGTATGTTGATCTCAAGGGGCCATGTCAACCCATTCCATAACCACTCATTTCATGTATAGCGCCACCTAGTTAAACACAAAAAAGTAAAAATGAGGTGGTGTAATTGAAGGTATCTGTGACCTAACATAGTCAAAACTGCACGAAATTGGAAGTGTAGGATCATTATGACACCCTCTGTATGCACGCCAAGTTTTGTGGAATTCCGTTCATGGGGGGCCACACAATAAATTAATTTATGTTACTATACACCAACTGGCCTGTAGGTGGCCGGAGACAGTTTTCTGTGAATATCTCGAGAACCGTAGCGCCTAGGAGGTCCACCTTTTTTTTGTATGTTGGTCTTAAGGGGGCATGTCAACCCATCCCATTACCACTTATTTCATGTATAGTGCCACCTAGTTAAAAATTAAAAAGCAAAAAATTAGGTGTTTTCATCTCAATATCTCTGGCTGACAAGGTCAAAACTGCACGAAATTAAAAGTGTAGGATCATTATGACACCCTCTGAATGCATGCCAAGTTTTGTGTACTTTCGTTCATGGGGGGCCTTACAATAAAATAATTTATGTGTACATTTAGTGACGTACACCAACAAGGATTCCCGGGACACTGAAAGACCGGGGTACACAAAACTTGGTGGGCATGTACCCCCACATGGATAGCATGGAACCGTCATTTTTCGTTTTCATCTGCAGCCCCCCCGCTGGACTGGACCCCCCGAAAGGAGGGTAGGGCAGACACAGTTCTCTGTGAATCTTTTATGGTATGTTGGTCTCAAGGGCCCACATCAACCTGGCTCATAATCACTCATTTGTGATTTGCCCCCCGGTAAAAAATGAAAATCAGTAGGATTAAAAGAAAGCCAAAATAAATATTCATCATCATCATCATCATGGCTGCATTTTCAGTATTGGCGAGAAGTAGTCGTTTGTCCACTAGATGGCGCATCGTTGCAGTGAGACGTAATTTTGTTGGAAGTTAAAAGTGGGTTGGAAAAAACAATGGACGCTTCATACAAGGACTGTAATTTACCGCAGCGAACATCTAATAAGGATAGGACGATGTTCACATGAAGTGTAATTCCCATTTCTTCTTGAAGCCGAAATAAATCTGAGGATGTTTATCGGACATGCTTGGTTTTTACTGCAGGTACGTCAATCTTGTAATATCAATAAGGACCTAGGTAATGTTACCGTTAGCATTGGTTGAGTGATGGAGGCATTTGATTTATTGCATTTGTAGAAAACTATAAATGCGGTTATACCAAGCAAATGTATAGCAGCACTGTTTGTATCTTTCGACTGTCATTTATTGCACGTGCTACAAAATCATTCTGTGCAATGGAAGATTTACCAACGTTACACCGCTCTGATACAGTTTTGCCTATACATGCGTGAGACTGAGACGCCTGTTTATTTTGTTTTAAGTGCGTGCAGGGTGTGAGAGGGGAATCGATGTGCTTTGATTACAGCTTGGTAGTTGTAGTCTGTGAAATTAAAAAGCACGTGTGTGTGAAGTATCCAAACAATGACACCTTCATTTCATTATGGCTGCTTTAGCAAAACACCTTAAGCTACTGTGTAGTGGGTCCCATTTAGAAGTGGCTACTTCATTCGCGCTTTCCTTGACTCATGGAGCTGCGTGAATGTTATTACAACTTTTCGCCATGATATGACAAGTCCGCTTGATACTGTAAGGCGTAAGCCATTGGTTTCCAAAGGAGATTTTATTTGTGTCGCCAGCATAGCCTATTGACAATTTATGTTGTAAATAGGCCTACCTTATAATCCTACCTGTAGCTTAGGGAAGCTAACAGCTTTCTATTAGGATCTAGTTTGTTAGTTACCGTTTTGTCATAACTTCCTGATGCATTTTTGCATTTAGAATAGCCAGAGCGTGTATATCTCAATCGGAAAATTAAACAATATCGGGTGCCTATGGACTAGGCTGGGTGAACCCAGCCTGATCTGCCCGCTATTTATTTTTTGATTTCTTAAAAGATTGAGCTTGGTCTGATGAAAGCCAGACTAGCCATGGACCTCAGTTAAACAATGCAAGGGATCATGAATCAGCCTATATTTGCACTAACAATAACGGACAAAAGCTCTTCAACTTTGGCCCGTTAAAATGTGTATGAACAGTCTAGCGACGCATTTCATCAAGGCCCATTTGGACATGTCAGTTATTTGCACCACTGGTTAGATGTAAAACAGCATTTCGTTTCAGACTAGGCTACTGTTACTTAATTTGTGCATTAACAATAACGTTTCAGACTACTGTTACTTAATTTGTGCATTGACAATAAAGTATTACATGAACTAAAGATGACTAAAATCTTATGTAAGAAGAAGAAACATTCACAAAAAATCCATCCATCCAAAAATGACCTTTGTTTTTGATAGCTGTTGAAAACGGCATGGAACTGACAGAGATGTTAAAATACATAAAAAAGAAATAAATAAATAAATAAATAAATAACATTATGCTGATACCTTTTGCTTTTCCCAAATACAATGTAGCCTACAGGTGTAAGTGACCTTTCATCAATCCAGTTGCAATGGATGAACTGTGATGAACTGCCCTACTTGTGATTGTTTAGAGATTTTAAAGGTTTTATAACAATTCTACATCTTCTTTGGCTATTCTACAATCTATTCACCTTTTCAGCACCAGTAGGGTACTTTCTGTGCAGCCGCACACACTCAGGCATGCCAAACAAGCATACACAAACGTTTCAAGAGTGGGGGATGGAGTAAAATATGGAGACAAATTGAAGTGTGATTTATTTTCGCGGAACGGATGTACAGGACTGAGCGGCGGTCATATTTTGTACCGCTATGCGGTACATCTAGTTATGTTTCAGTTCATCAACTTCCTAAAAAAATGAGTGTGAATAACTTCTAGTTTAGAGTAGTAATTACTTAAAATGTTTGTTTCTTGAAATTATTTGTTTTAATGTTGTTTATTTTCTCAAATATTTGGAGTCTTAAGAGCTTGTCTGAGTTAAGAGCTTGTCCTTAAAGATTTTGAGCATTTAAAGTCTCATTTTAAGTAGAAATTACTTTAAATATTTTTTAACATAACTAAATATTTTGAGGTAATCAGTTTCATCAAATATTTTGAGTTCATTGAACCTGTTGGGGTTTACAGTGTGCAAGACAGAGTAGGAACAAACAAACTCAAGTTTACTTTGGGTTAAAATTACAGATTGAGTGGATGCTTGTGTTACTATGACCACCAATTTAAGGTAACATTATTTCCCCCTGCCATCAGAGTTAGGCAATCCAATTTCACCAATGAAACTGCCTGGAGTGAAATTCAATTTATCTGCCTATCTCCACTGTTCACAGGAGACGACACGACTGATGTTAATTAGCCACATGCAATGGTAAATTAGTTAAACGTGCACATGGAGAGTGCCTGAATCTTGTGCAGGATGAACACTCAGTGCAGAGTAAAAAAGTAATTACTCTAACTATGTGGGATTGTTGGATAATTACAGTTACTCAATAAAGCAGGGTTTAATTAAGGCAATAGAGATATATATGATTACACTGTGTAACTGGAAACATACAGATAGACAGGCAAACAGACAGAAGGATTTTCACATTTTGATCCTTGAAGACTGATCCGTGAGAGATCAGATCACTGGTAGAAAGTGTGTTCTGAGCAGTTAAAAAAGAATAAAGAAACAGCACACATCACACACACTTTGCTCTACTCTCAACCAGTCCCTCCTGGCTATCAATCATTCTGACAGGGACAGTCCCAAACAGAGATCCTGCAGTTGCTCCTCCATGGTACCAGCAATACTGAGATCTTCTATCCAGCAGGGAGTACAATTACTGATCAAACACAGTCTCGATCTAATGTAAATGATTTCACACAGAAGCACCTAATGAATCATAAAATATAGACTACTCAGAATTCTCAGATAAAACTATATCAAGAAAGAAAAATAGATAGATAGATAGATAGATAGATACTGTTGATACAGTATAGAGATTGGCAGATTCATTTCAACTATTCCATTTTGACACTAATGAGATCAAATGATTTCCTGGTATAAAATATCAGTTCCATAAAGTTGTATTCATTCAGAATGTATATATTTATATGAATATGGGAAGTCTTTCAAATTCCCTCTGCACGCAATAGGACAGCGGCAGCGCTATGAGTCCCATGCGTTTCCCACCAGCGGAGCTATAGTTGGCTAGTTCAAACGTTTAATAAAAGCTTAACTCGTGTCAAACTGTTCGCCAACAGCAACATCCATCTTATTTGTTTTCAAGTAGCAGGGAATTCAAGCCAAACCGTTGCAACTCTGCCATCAATCATTATGTTAAGCCCACCTAACGACTCTATACACGAGTTCATTGGCCTGATTAAGTTTCGATTTCTGGAGCTCACAAGCCAATGGAGACTTGCTAGACTAGCCCTGGCAGCAATTTGCGCGTCTAGATTTCTAGGCTACTTTGAGGGTTTTTCCCACTCCAGTCCGACATTCATAAGCCAGAATTCAATGGTATTTTGATACACTTTCTTGCAAACCAGATTTCATAGTGGACAGACTATTATGTTCTTTTTTTGGTCATAATTGGAAAAACCTATTATGTGTGTTAAAATACCAAATAGCATATTTTGCGTGTAAAAAAGAGCTACTGTCCCAAAATAAAGGACTTTCACACGCATACCTTTTAGGTGTAGGGGATATAGGGATAGGTAGGGGCTGGCTATCTGTATGCCAAGTCATATAAACTTTATTCATATAGAAACAGGAGGTGACCTGCTTGGGGCAAAATAGCAAAATAGATACAGAAGATACTAGAACAAAGGAACAAAGATTCATGGTTATGGTTACGCTTTTGTCCAAAGCAACATACTAATACAAATGCAAAACAATATAATACTTAAATTTAACAGGGAACAGATTAAAATGTTGGTCAGACTCAAATGAGGAGAATAGCAATAATAAACAACAATGTCAATTCAATCAATAGCCTAATGAAATAAACAATGAAAATGAGGGGAAAAAACAATAATAAACAATAATGTCCATTCAATCAATAATATAAAAGCAATAACATGGTAGGACTACATTAAGGAGAATATCAATAATAAACAACAACGTCAAATTAATCAACAGCGGTACAAAATATGACCGCCGCCCAGTCCAGCACATTTTTTCCAGAAAAAATAAGTCACGCTTGTCAACTTGTGTTCATTTCCTACTTTGTTTCTTTTTTGTGTGTTTGTAATTGAGTGTGTGCAGTGTGGTTGTTTTTGTGTATATGTGTTTTGTGTGTGTTTTTTTGTGTGTGAGGGTGTGTGCATGTGTTTGTGTATGTAGGTGTGTTTGTATTTGTGGGTGCATGTGTGTGTGTGTATGTGTGTTTCTGTGTTTGTGTGCGTGTTTGTGCGTGTCGTGTGTGTGCATGTATGTGTGTGTGCATGTGTAGTGTGTGTGTGTGTGTGTGTGTGTATGTGTGTGTGTGTGTGTGTGCGCGCATGTGTGTGTGTCTTTATGTATGTTTACATAAATAAAGCAAATCAGGGAACCACCTAATCTTTGCGATAAGTGCCATGGGATCTTTAACAACAATGGTGAGTCAGGACCTCAATTTAACATTCATGCAAAGGAAAACATCTCCTGCAGTACAGTGTCCCTGTCACTGCAATAGGACATTGGGATTTATATTTGTTTGGTGGCTTTTGGCCACAGGGAAGAGTGCCACCTACTGGCCAGCCACCAACTCCGCTTCCAGCAGGAACCTACTCTTCCAAGAAGGTTTCTTATCCAAGTATTAACTAAGCCTGCTTAGCTTCAGTAATTCAGCAAAGTTAGGGTATCTGCTGGTCTGGTTGCTGGCTAAAAACAAAAGGCGAAAGGCATATGATTCTACTGTAACTGTCTCACTGATTTGCACACTCACTTCTCACTGGTATCTGCTAGACAGCAAGTACCAAAACATGATTAGTTCATAGATTTCATATGTAAAATACATTTTATACAACCCTACCCCATATCTTGCCTGTTCATAATTCTGAGAAATTCTTGAATTGTGTGCATGTGTGCGTGTACGTGTTTATGTTTTTGCATGTGTTCCTGTGTGTGTGCATGTGCATGCATGCATACATATGTCTACTGTTTGTGTATGTGGCATATGTATGATTACTGTGAATGTATGTGTGTGTGTGTGTGGATATCTGTTTATGCACATGTGTGCAAAAAAATCATCATCCTAGGCCCTACGGTTCTCAAGATATTCACAGAAAACTTGTTGGTGTATGGTCACTAAATGTACACATAAATTCATTTCTTGTATGGCCCCCAATGAACAAAAGTCCACGAAACTTGGCATGCATTCGGAGGGTGTCATAATGATCCTACACTTTCAATTTCGTGCAGTTTTGACCATGTCAGCCAGAGATATTCTGATTACACCTAATTTTTTGCTTTTTAATTTTTAACTACGTGGCGCTATACATAAAATAAGTAATGAATGACCATGAAATGAAATGACCTCCTAGGCCCTACGGTTCTCGAGATATTCACAGAAAACTGTGTCCGGCAACCTACAACAACAGTTGGTGTACAGTAACATAAATTAATTTATTTTATTACACGGCTCTTCACAAGGCAAGTAGAACGCTCCATTGGCTTGAATGGGATTTCCTAAAGTTCTACGGTAAAATATTTTCATGTAATTACCGCTGCAAACATATAATTACCGCTGTCAATGGCAACGGGTTTTGTGCTTCTGATATGTCTTTCATATTACTATGCAAGGACTGGAACTTCATTTAAAAGTGAAAGCAGACGGTTGATAAGCTGTGTTCTAAAGAATGATTGATTCAAGTTCAGCGTGTGTTCAGCGAACTATTTGTTTCTCAGCAAATGCCGCGATGAACGGTAACAAATAGGCTAGGCTATGTAGGCTAAAGTCATATATTATTTCGTTTTGGCAAATAGCTGTGTAATAAGCGGAATAATGTATAGAACGCCGGTCATTATGTAAGGGATAATGTATAGAACCAATTTTTTCCGTATGTTTGCCTCCAGGGGTCATGGATGTGCCTGTATGTGGGCCTAGTATGTGCCTGTGTTTGCACGCGTACATATGTCTACTGTGTGAGTATGTGTCATACGTATGATTACTGTGAATGTATGTGTGTGTGTGTGTATCTGTTTATGCACATGTGTGCATATGGAATGGGTTAACATGACCCCTGGAGGCAAACATACAGAAAAAATTGGTCATCCTAGGCCCTATGGTTCTCAAGATATTCACAGAAAACTGTGTCTGCCCTACCCTCCTTTCGGGGGGTCCAGTCTAGTGGGGGGGCTACAGATCAAAATAAAAAACGATGGTTCCATGCTATCCATGTGGGGCTACATGCCCACAAAGTTTCATGTACCCCGGTCTTTCAGTGTCCCGGGAATCTTTGTTGGTGTACGTCACTAAATGTACACATACATTATTTTATTGTAAGGCCCCCCATGAACGAAAGTACACAAAACTTGGCATGCATTCGGAGGGTGTCATAATGATCCTACACTTTTAATTTCGTGCAGTTTTAACCTTGTCAGCCAGAGATATTGTGATGAAAACACCTAATTTTTTGCTTTTTAATTTTTAACTAGGTGGCGCTATACATGAAATAAGTGGTAATGGGATGGGTTGAAATGCCCCCTTAAGACCAACATACATAAAAAAGGTGGACCTCCTAGGCCCTACGGTTCTCGAGATATTCACAGAAAACTGTCTCCGGCCACCTACAAGCCAGTTGGTGTATAGTAACATAAATGAATTTATTGTGTGGCCCCCCATGAACGGAATTCCACAAAACTTGGCGTGCAAACAGAGGGTGTCATAATGATCCTACACTTCCAATTTCGTGCAGTTTTGACTATGTTAGGTCATAGATACCTGCGATTACAACACCTCATTTTTACTTTTTTGTGTTTAACTAGGTGGCGCTATACATGAAATGAGTGGTTATGGAATGGGTTGACATGGCCCCTTGAGATCAACATACAAAAAAAAATGGTCCTCCTAAACCCTACGGTTCTCAAATTATTCACAGAAAACTGTGTCTGCCCTACCCTCCTTTCGGGGACCAGTCCAGCGGGGGGGCTACAGATCAAAACGAATAACGATGGTTCCATGCTATCCATGTGGGGTTACATGCCCACCAAGTTTCTTGTACCCCGGTCTTTCAGTGTCCCGGGAATCCTTGACGGAAATTTGGGCATGCGAAAAAAAAAAAAATCTGACTAAACCTACAGTATATGACCGCCGCTTCGCTGCGCGGCGGTCATAATAACCAAACGGCTCTTTTAGTATAAGGTGTGTACAGAGGATGTCCCATCCTTCCTGACTGATATGAGAAAACACAAATGAAGTAGTCAAGGCATAATAATTAAAAAAGCGTTTTGTTTAATAGGGAGGCATTGTGAATGGACATACATAATTTCAGTGTTTTTTTTTTTCTTGCTCTGTTGTCCTTAGGTGGTGAACCTCAGAGGCAGCATGTGGTAAGGTATCATTTTAGCCATACTGTTCATTAAGAAAGAATTTTGTTATTGAAATACCTTTCCTTGCCTAGCTCATAGCTCAAAAGTATGTGATGTGTTGTTATTGTAATGCTGAACAACATTCCTCCAGGTGTTTACAGTATGTCTCGGTGGGGGGGGGGGGGCAAGTATGCACAAACATGCATGCTTAAGTGTGACATACATATATGCATACATGTATACATACAGTACATCAAGACAGCACTTCTGGGAGCCATTTGGACTTCTCAATCCCAATCAAGTGACCCTCAACGCACATATGGCATGCATAGACAGACACAACAGGGAATTCATATGGCACAGTCTGATTGTACGCGTTCCTCACTCATTGTATTCAGCAGTACAATCTGTAACAAATTCACTGGGTATTCCTGTGAAATATGCATGCAGCACACTGGGAAACAGCATAGTCACATCAAAAATTGATAGTGTCACGACACAGTCTCATCCCTCTCCTAAGGTTGTCCTGCTCTCGGCATAATGATGCTTTCTTATAAAAAGCAGAAGATGAGCCAAGACAATTGCTTTCATTCTTTCTTTATCTCACTTTCTTTCATTATTCTGGTCTTTCTTTCTTTCTTTCTTTTTTGTGTTGTTCATTGGACTCCGTCATCTAATATGCTGACAGCACTTAAACAACTTTTGATGGACGGCGCGATCGTCTTGCCTTCGGCCTCTGCGAACAGAATTCACCACCAAAGTTTAAATATTTCCTTTGGTTTGCTGCAAGCGCATCCGTCATTGTCAGGGCCCGCACTGGCCATTGACACTCTCATGACTGTTCAAAGCTTGGGCTACATTGATTGCTCGAGGCGAGTCATCCACAGCGGACCCCAGTCAATGCAGTCAAAGGCAAAAAGATAAAAAGTACGGAGAATAGGTGATTGTATAACTCCCGCTGTGCAATCAGTTATCTGGTCTCAGGGCCTTGCCATCCGCTGGAGAGCTGCCAGAATATCTGGGCCACCAAGATTATTAGCCCAAACGTTTGGCCTTATTCAAGAGCCTTGTGTGCCATCTCTAAATAACAGACTATTTTAGTGACCTCACACGGAGGCCTCTGAAAGCAATCCTCACATATGCAGGAACAAGGGTAGAGGGCACATAGATTGGGAATATGAAAAGGCTGCTTCTTGAACATGGTCACGACTTGCTTGATTAATCACAGAACAAAGTGCAGCTCTACCTATGTACATTGCAGTTGTGATGGTGAGTATTCAACTAGTAAGTCTGGTATTGCCATCTTAGAACGTATCTGAATGAGATATAACCTGTTTGCTAGTTATAGCCTCTAATAATTTGACATGTTGCCATTGTGTGGTTTGAGGTTTTAATATCGTAAGATGTAATTATCTATTTATGATTCAGTTATTAACTAGCTCATCCATTATTTAAATATGCACTGCTTATGAATTCCCATTTCCTCTACAGTACTTTTTGAATGCACGGCACCTACTGTATGAATTGCCATTTGCTGTTGCTTTAATGGTATGCCTATGCATTACTCTGAAGTATATGTAGATGATTCGGTTTTGCAAAAGCTCAACAACCACTGAAATTGCATCCTTCCCTTCCAAGCTCATGCAGCATGTTCATTGGCTAAGATTGTTGAGGGCTCAGTCTAGGCCACTATGTTCTACTCCCATTTACAGACAGGACTGCACACACACCATTTTTTTTAGTGCAAACAGTGAACAGACAATGGACTGTGGGGCACAATTAACTGAATTTATCAAAAAGTTTATGGAATTAGAATTACTAACTCTGCCTTTAAACCAGATATTACTGTACGCAACAATACTTTTTTTTTTTTTTTTATTTGCAAACAATACGCAACAATACTTATATATTACCAACACAGTTAGGCTGAGCTCCTAAAGTAAACAGACCGGCGTTCCATAGTTGATACTGTACCCTGATAGTGATACCCTGTCCTGACACAGTGTCTCCTCAGTGACGATGGCTTTTAGAGGGCCTGGCTGTCACTGGGCGAGTGATTCACGGTCAGCTCTGTTCTGTTTCCGTCATTAATGTGATTGCATCCAGTTAAAAGGAAATTGGACAGGTCTGATGGGGATGATTTGCTGTAAGCAGCTTCACAGCCTCAGGGAAAGCTTTAAAAGTTTTTTGCAGAGCCTGTAGAACTTAATGATCTGATAGTGACTTACTTTTTGGGTTTGGGTGAGCTTAACCACCTTCAATAACTTGATGTTTGGATGCCCTGGCTAATGTCCATTGTCCTGGCTAATGTTCATACATAACAAGTTAGAGATGTGACAGATCTATTTTTTTTCCACGGAAATCTCTCTCCCACAAGCTAAGTGGCTTAGCTCACATAACTGGTCAACTGACTAATGAGATGAGCCAGCAGGTCAACATAATGTATGCATGTGTTGATGAGGAAATAGCATGCTAGGTGGAATCATGCCAGAACCTTGTCAGAGGTACAACACTACAAAGCTGAAGTAAAATGGACATGCTGTTGCCAAGAACACATACCAAAGGACACTGCATCCTTAGCTTGTTTTACACTTCCAGACTACAAAGCCTGAATCAGTATCATGATACTATCTTATGTCTGGGGGTTATATTACACAGCCTCAATATGAATAAGTATCTTATCTTATGTGTTATTCTCATTCCTGCTCAGCTTCTGTGGACGGCATACGCTGTAATGCAGGTAGGTAAAGGATGCATTACCATAGCAACACAAAGACACAGATGGAGTGTCCTTTGTTCTGTGTCTGACCATTGAGTTGGTAAAGCAGGTTAACGACTTTATACGTTTCACACAGAGAGCCCAATATCATACTGTGGTAAATGGTGCCGAAGGGCTCTCATGTCGTGCCTAATTTTTAAAATGGTCATTTTCACTCATTTGGATTAGCCTGGTCTATCCCCCATTGTTATTTCCTCGTAAACTGCTTGTTTTCCTCACCACTTCACTAAGATTTCTTTAAATTGCATAGGTTAACTACCTGTGACTGCTGCACAAATCTGTTATTAAACTCCACATTTAATAGCTCAGCATTGGCTGATCAGGTGACTGATATTGGTCATCAGAATAATATGAAAAAATGTATGCATACATGGTACTGCATAGAAAGGCACCATCATTGTATGTACATGTCATCTTGAATTGAATTCAGTGACTGTTGGGGGAAATAAAGCTATGATGGTGCCTTACATGAAAGTCACTTTTTGGAAAAATGATCTGAGCTTCACTTCTTCACTTTGCACTGGGAATCTATATATTTGATGGTAGGCAGACACACACACACAAACACATACAAAAACCTCTAATCCTTAAAACGAAAAGTTGAAGTTGCCTTTTGTTTCGGCGTGCTGGCATCCATTTCACGCAACGTTATACAGCTGATTCCTTGATTCTTATGGGAATCCACACACAGGAGCCCAATCTCATGCTGGCTCCAGCCTTGCCTCTCAATTGACTTGGAACATCTGTCAATGGAATACTGGCTTGGTTGTGCTTCATTAGAGGAGAAACTGTGCATTCTAGTGCCTGTTTGAGGTGGCCACATGGACCGGTTCCTGGTTTTTCACCGGCTTATCTGTGGAGCTGACAACCCACACTGTTTACCACTGAGGATGTGTGCGTGTCTGAGGGATACAGAGAGAAACCGAGAGAGCGAGGAGGGGAGAGAGACAATGAAAGTGTAAGAGAGAGTGTATGTGTGTGTGAAGGGGTGAGAGAAAGTATGTGTGTGTGTGTGTGTGTGTATGTGTCAGAGTGAGAGACTGCTTGTGTGTGCTTTTTTCTCCCCTCCTACAGTGGCTGAAGAAGATAGCAAAAGCAGTTTAACAAAGGTGCCCCCCCCCCCCCCAGGTCCTCTCTCCCATGGTGACCCGTAAATGTTTAGGTGCTTAATCCCACAGGGTACAGAGAGATCTCCCCCTGGGGTTCAGAACTAGCATTATAAAATGAATCCCCCCCCCCCCCCCCACACACACACACACACACAAAAAGTGTCCATCTTCCTTTTGTCATGTTGAATGCCAGACAGTATCCACAGCACTCAAGGTGTCAGTGCTGCCATGCCACCGGGCTGATGGGAAGTCTTTGAAAGAAGAGAGAGGATTTTGTCATCTTAAAGCTTTTAATACCCTTCCGTGTCCCCCTCTCAAGTTTGCCTATTCCATATGCAGACGCTCATTCTAGCTCTCCTAAGCACACAGTGCATCCACGTAATTTCAGTTTCGATACAGTTTCGGGATTAAAGAAACGGTGATTCACTTCTGGCATCCCAAATAAATTCCATCAGCATGTGAATGACAGTGATTACGCAGGCATCTACTGCTCCACTTCTGCACACACACACACACCTCATGGCTTGGATATGGGAAAGGCCTCCTGAGTGCGTGCAGAAATGAGTGCAAATGCATGGCCAAAGGAAATAGGTTGTGCTCTACAGTACCTACCGCATGCAAAAGAGACGAAAGATGTGTTAAGACAAATATAGTCACACATAAAACCAGAGTGAGACAGAGAGAGAGAGAGTGCAGAGAGAAAGAGAGCAAGAGGGAGAGAGAGAGAGAGAGAGAAATGACCCTACACCAAAATAAAAGGCCCCACATGAACACTCACACCCTGCCACACATGCATGCTCACACACACACACACACACACAGTCAAAGAGGGTCATGTGTTTTAGACCCTCTGGGGCAGGAAAGACAGAAGAGGAGTTTGTCGTCTCATCCTGTGAGTCATGCGAGTCCAGGCCTGGCCCTGCTGGGGTGGGGTGGGTTAGCCTGGACTGGGGACGGACGGTCAGCCAGGGGGAAAAAGGAAACAACACCAAAAAAAACAATGTGATGCACACATGGAAGTGAAACAGCTGAGCGATGATACGACTCAGGGTCCACACTGATGGACACTTAGACCGATCACAGAGCCATGTCAATCTTCCGTTCTGTTTGTCATCGGTTACAGTTCCACGTGCGTAGCCTTCTGTTCAAATGTCCTCTCTTGCTCGCTGTTTTTTTCTCTTATCTTTGGTCTCTGTGTGTGGAGGTGTACAGTTTTACGTCATTACAGAAACCTTTAAAGGACCTGAATAATATTTTTTTTTTGCAGTCATTGCTGTCAATGATTCATGGTAATCTATGGGTGTCATCAGAAACCTACTTAAAACATTCGTTCTGTTTTAGTCAAGAAAAGATACCGCAATGGACACATCATTAAAAATTATCCATATACATTCTTCTCTCTCTCTCTTTAAGCTTGTGAGAAGCGTTGGGATTCACTTTTGGCCATTTCCCTTGCACAGATTTCTCCATCCATTTTTCCCCCTTACCCAATTAAACTATGAAGTGCACCACACATCCTTCAGGAAAAAGGGCCTGATGTTGCTTTTTCAGCTAATGCAGGGGCTTTTCTCATCCTCTATCGCCAGGGCGACTTTGGGAAGATTAAGAACAAGAATGCTTAGGAAAAGATACCACTGTCTTAGCCATTATCCGTCAGGATGATGTTTCAGTTTGCAACCCTGTGTGCTTTGAAGTGCTGCATTTGTGGCTTTCCTGAATATAAATGAAGCAGAAGAAGTTGTCCACGGATGAGGATTATTATGTCCAAATAGACTCTAATTGTGGGTGCATTTAAAACTCGCTGTTGTTGTGATTGCTCCAATTGTTCGATTCAAGTATGTCAGCGTAATTTGTAGTTTTAGAAATGTTTTGCAGTGTAATTATATTTTAAGCATATCATTTTCACTTGCAATTTGAATAATTTATCATCAGAGACTGTATAAATTGACTGCCCCATTACACTTTTCCACATACTCTCTCTGTCTGGAAATAGAGGAAGCTGATAATTTTCATCCCATACTAATGCAGTTTGGCTCATAGCATATGCAAATGACGTGGAATTCTCTTCAGATGTCCGCTATGTGCCTTTTCGTGTCATTCAATTTCATAAAAAGGATTGTCTAGTTGTTGTAGAGCCTGTGGCTTCAGGTTTTGAAAAATGATTTGTGCCTGCCACCTCCTGTTTGTAAAGCATCACTACATCCTGCAAATGAAGATCATTTAAAGCAATATCGATAGACACAGAATAATATAATAATGATAAAAAAACATTTGTTATGTGTTAAATATGTTTAATATAGTATATAAATGTAGCATGCTGCAGTTAAATAAATGTGCAACATTACAAAAGGCAGGGGAAAAGTTCTGTCATGGCAGGTAAGATTGTTAGGCCGTTCCACTTTTGATTTATTGTTGCATTACTATATTGCATTACTTGCCAACTTTTCTTTTAATTAAGAGCAATGGGTTACTGCATGCTGCTCTTCATCAAAAACAGATGTGTTTTCCTGACAGCACTTCAATTTTCAAACTCCCAATTTCCTCCATCTTCAAAATGACGATATCAGCACAACACAATTTGTAATGAATTTGTAATTGTTTTTCTTTTAACCATTATTCAGGGCAGTGCATATTTATACAAAAAGTTATATAAACATGTATGGCTACAGTACAGCAAAACTTCAAGGGAACCCTCACTAAATTGTGGCAGCCGTGGCCTACTGGTTAGCACTTCAGACTTGTAGTCGGAGAGTTGCCGGTTCGTAACCCCGATCAGTAGGCACGGCTGAAGTGCCCTTGAGCAAGGCACCTAACCCCTCACTGCTCCCCGAGCGCCACTGTTGTTGCAGGCAGCTCCCTGCGCCGGGATTAGTGTGTGCTGAGTGTGTTTCACTAATTCACGGATTGGGGTAAATGCAGAGACCAAATTTTCCTCACGGGATCAAAAGAGTATATATACTTATACTATACTAAATTCATTGAAATAATATTTAAGATCAAAAGTGAATTCTCTATTCCCCTTATCCCCTGTGATTTATATTCTGGTGGAGTGCTTGGCTATGAAGTCAAATATTAGCCCATCTCACTACAGACAGGCAGACTCCTGCGAATGATAAGAGTTGGGTCATGCACAGTAAATACTTGCACTATTGCACAGAAATGCCCTTGAGTCACTGACTACTTTACCTGTCACCAGACACAAAATGATACCTTTACCTTCCTGTGGTAGTTCTGCATATTTTCTCCACCAGTGGAGCAGAAAGCTGGGTCATAGTGAGAATAGACAATGTTGTTTGACAGATACCGATATTCCTTTAGGCAGTCTGCTCTAAAACAGAAAACAGTACCTGTCAGCATGGTTTTGAATATGGGTTGCTCTCACCCTATTTAAGTGTGACCTCTTAAAAGTAGCAGTCTGGGAGGTATATACTTTTGCAATGTCCACAATCGACATTGCATTGCATTCGGTCTATCAACACATCACAATTCTGAATTGAATGTGAACATCAAATTTGGGTATTTCACTCTGAGAACCCTGGCAGAGTATATTTACAGCACATCCTT
This sequence comes from Alosa sapidissima, assembly GCF_018492685.1. Taxonomy (NCBI): domain Eukaryota; kingdom Metazoa; phylum Chordata; class Actinopteri; order Clupeiformes; family Clupeidae; genus Alosa; species Alosa sapidissima. Next base: position 5,948,002 of record NC_055979.1, on the reverse strand, counting down.
TTAATGTCAATGCCAAAGGTAGTGAGAGAGAGAATAAAGATAAAAAAAACTTCCTCTTACACAAAATAAATATATGCAATGTCTGTAAACCTTTTTTGAATATTGGCCTACTATACATAGAAATGGGAGTGAATAAAGGAGCTTTGGCGACATCTAGAGGTTCCATATACTCAGTCACACTGTAAGGGCAACTATATATATGAAGAGTTCAGATGCAAAACCCTCTAAATCCGTCTGACCACATTTCTTTTAAATTAGCTTTTTTTTTAGGCGTTTAGAGGCTTTTGCATATGAACTCTTTATATGGTTTATTTTCACGATGTATGCTACATGCAATGCATGAGCCTGAACCTGAGGAATATTTTCTTAAAGTGTAACTCCAGAGTAAAAAACAACATAGGGTCTAGTTACGGTAGTTAATGCTTTGGTGGCGTTTTGAGCAAGACCGTTTATTTGCATTATCACTGAATGGGCTTACAGTGATGCTAACCGGGCAAGGTGCCACATCGCTATTTTATACCACTTACAATGCTCAAAATAGACTTTACACTTTTTTGGTAGTGTACAGAGAGGTTATAACAAGACCTGTATTTGTAGGAAGAAAATTTCATGGCTTCCTGGGCCGGTATCGTCAAATCAGTGGACGTGTTCAACCTTGCAGCACTGCGCAGATTCGTTCGAACGTGCCCGCTGATTTGATGATACCAGACCAGGAAGCCATGGATTTTTTTTGAGAAATAAGTCTGCAGAAAATTGGGAGGGTCCTTGATGTTTGATGGGCAGCTAGTAGCTTCAGAACAGTTTAGGCTGTATGGAACTCGCACAAAGCTTTGCATCAGCACTTCTGTGGAAGGCACAAGAGATGAAAATGAGAAGGCTATGTACAGGGGTCTGATGGCCAAAATGGAGACACAAGACTTGCAAGGAAGAGGAATGACACTCACAAAAGCAGACAAACTTATGAGAAGAACCATTCACATTTCATCCATGATGACCTCACATTTCATCCATGAAGACAAGACACTCTTACTGCTGCAGAGACAAGAGTTTAATGACATTCCCTTAACAACTAGTCCGAGGGTAAGAGAGATAGACTCATCAGTGTTCTTTCAGTCAGTCGTGAGAATCTGGAGGACAGGCTGTTCAGCACTGGCTCAAGCAGACACCCTGGCGTATCAGCTGAGAACACGACTCAGTATACAGATTTTATTGATCACTTTAAAGTTCTCAATCCAGAAAACTGGCCTGTTCCCTTACATGAGCAGTATGGGGAAGCTTGCATAAACAGGGTTACATGCAGCTATTCCGACATGCCGCTACTTAGACATTGGCGTCTAATTGTCGAAGTGGCTGCATTAACATTGATTTTCAAGCGTCTCACTATTGCCACATTTTTTTTTCCCATTGTTGGAGTAACCACACTTGACCTTTTATTTCAAACGTCCTGTCATTCCGACACGAGGTCATTAACAGTGGCGTAGCCAGGATCTTTCAACGGAGTGGACTTTTGCGAAGTATAGGCCTAGGGTGGGCCTTTATTTTTTTATTCCAATATGGGCAGCATAGGCCTACAGTAATCGTCCCAGCTTTAAACAACACACTTAACAAAATTCAATCAATTTGCAATGACCACAGCTGAAGAGTATAATATGACTATTCATTAGGCCTACATAATTAGCCCATATGAAACTTGTGCGGCCTTTATTGGTGTGGATTATGCATGATGCAGCGTATGCGGGAAATTACTGTATTAATATAAATGCCAGTACAATTATCATTGTACTTAAATCAATGAATGTGATTATGTCCTAGTTACGTGCGCTTTAGTGTCGTACACTGACATTCGTCAATGGGGATAGTCGCCGACCCTCATTAGATGTGGATATTTGGAGGCAAGGATAGCCTTCAAGAAACAAGGTTATCGCAGTTGCTGTGAGACATTCGGCCCTTCTCCAGTCTCTCTCAAAACCAAAACACACCCAATTCACGCTTGGACTTTTCGATTATGTTTCTAAATGTTGGGACTGATGGACACTGAACTCTGGGGGTTATTTGAACGTTCGTTGTGAAGTGGTTTACTGTAAAAGGAGCGTCGGATATCCCGTCTGTTTTTGCACAATTATAGGGCCATGATAATGCATGCGCTAGCCTAGAGTCGAGAGAAAGAAGACTAAATAAATATGCAGACATGTTATGTGCAATTCAACAACTGCACGCATGACATGTAAAAAATATAGGCCTAGCCTACATTATTGTGTAGTAAGTTGAGTTTATCCAACATGCTGGCAAGCCAAAATGCGTTGCATATGGCTTTATCATTGTCCTCTAAAATGCAATAGCCTATAAGCAACAAAAATATCGCACAACCATTTTGAACACCCTGATGAACACTGAACTCTGGGGGTTATTTGAACATTCACTGAAATGGTTTAGGCTACTGGAGCGTAAGAATTCCGCCCGTCTTTGCGCAATTGGTCATTGATTGACGGCCATTAATTAATTAATATAGGTGGCCTGCACGCACAGAGTTTGTTTGATGCATGGTTTTGACTGAAATGTGTGCCGATATCAATTATTGGGAAAAACATTGTTTGGAGTGGATGGCGGGTGGATTGTTGATGTCTGCAGGTGCAGATGACATGACTACAGCTCATCCATGCATGTTGGAATTTGATAGGATACAGGAACTGCAGAGTTTAATTGAAAATGAGGATTGGTAGGCTAATGTCGGAATAGCGGTACTAAAAAAAATCGGAGTAGGGGCATGTCTAAATAGAGGCATGTCGTAATAACGGTATGTCGTAATAGAGGGTCGTCGTAATAACGGGATGTCGTAATAAAGAGTGAACCTTTGGGGGGCCTTGTCGTGGAAATGTTTGGGAACCCCTGTCCTAACACACCCTCATACTGGTGCCCTAACTACGCAGATAGAAGAAGTTGGAGCAGCATCCTTGCTGGGACAGCGCAAAAATGCAGCTATCCTCAGACCTCAAACACCCCTGTGCCAGCAAAAAAGAGTGCGAACATGGTTGAACGCTATTTCAGTAATTGTACAATTAATGGTAAGGGTTGTTTTAGGACATATTTGAGTAGCCTACTACAGTATGCCCATTGCCAGTCACCCTGAGAAGTCAAAGGCGATTCAAAACGAGTCAGAAAAGTCGAGACAGGACCAATCATCAAAATTTCGGTGTCCACCACTCTAGTTCATCCAAAATAAACCAGAAAAGGGCCTTAAAGTGCTAAAAAACGGAATTTTCCTTCAATTTCCTTCAGAATTGTCTGGAATTTGCCTAGGGTGTACTTTGGAGTGGGTAAGACTGTTTTTAGTGGCAGGCTAACATATACCGATGACTTGTGCTAGCCTAGCACATGCGGACTCTGCAATTAGAAGGACTAGATGAGACGTGTTGAAAACAGTCTCCACTGATCACACTTGCTAACTTGGAAATGAGGTTCTATGTCCAAAATCCTGAACCACCCCTTTAACATGAATCTTATTGGCCTCAATAGTCCAGTTACATAGTCTCTGTTTTGTGAAATACATTTCTATGTATAGTCCGGTACTTACACTCCAGAGCGACTTATAGTCCGGAAAATACGGTATGTTGATATGCCTTCCCCAACTACTTTGTGAACCACTACCTGGAGGGACATCTGAAGACTGGACAGGCATATTCGATCATGTCTATGAATGAACAAAGGCCTCATGTCTTTGTCACGTGGGTCTATCAGCTAGGTTTACCCGTGACCAGGCAGTGTTTCCCATACATTGACTAATCTGTGGCGGGACGCCACAAAATAAAAAATCTGCCGCCACAGATTAATATTCTATGTTTAATTTAATTTAAATTAAATATAAGGTCAAATCCTTGCATTGCCATTGAGCTGTGCTTTTTACGCACGCAGCCTTTCCTTGCCCCGCCCGCTTCCACTCCTCTGCATGTGCATTTAACAAAATATTCACGATTGTTGAAGGATTGTTGTTGCCACATAGAAGCATTGCATAGAAGACATCTGGCTAAATTGCTATTAAATCCCCTTAGCATCGTGACCATGCTGCGCAAATTTGTTCAAAACTGCTGCATTGAAGTGAACTTTGCTAAGGTCTTATCACAACATAGTAGGCTACATTGAAGAGACTAAACTAAGTTAAGTTATAAAAATCAAGCAGTATCTCAAAGCTAACGTTAGAATACTGTTTGGATGTCAAATTTAGCATGCTTAGCCTACTTACAGCTGCTTGTCAATTTCGTTGAAGGGCTCATTTTATTGACTGACACTGAGTGTTCCCGATGTAAATGGAAAAGTGTTTTCCAAAATTCAAAAGTGCTTGTCCCAAGGAGAAGTACGAACCTTTATTTTAACTATGTAGAAAACGTTATGAATTGCATCCACACATCAGCAGCCTTCAACTGTGTTACAATTGCAAGGGTTCCCTCAAACGTCTTAAAGTGACAGGCACTCAATTAGACCTATACACTACCAAGACGATCTTAATCTTAATCTGAATCTAATGAACAATAAAGCTGATAGTCACTTACTAGGCCGGGTATGGCCTAGCTGAGGTATGACGAGCGCTCAACCCTCTAGTACAGCAGCCGGAGATTCCGATCGCGGCCTCATTCGTGTTCCAGGATCAACATGGAATGAATGATGCAGTCACTCGGGGATCTCTGCCGCTGTTGCTGCTACCGTCCATAAACTCGATGCTAGTGATGGGGACGAGACCGCCTATGCCGAGTCCGAGTCAAGACCGAGTCTTTTAAGGGTCGAGACCGAGTCTTTGAGGAAGCAAGTCCGAGTCGAGACCGAGTCCTTTAGGAGTCGAGACCGAGTCGAGACCAAGACCATATAAAAATTTCAGTTTTAATATTCATAATTTAATATCACCCCAGTTAATAATCAACAGTTAGGCCTACAGACTAAGCTAGATTGGGAATTGTTTAGAGGAGCAGTCTTAACGTCTTAATATGGACTATGCTGACCTAAAGACACTCACCGGCAGCAGAGCCATAGAGATAAATAAACGGCTCTGACGGCAGTATCTTTGCATTGCACTATGGGATGTCATTTTCAAATAATGCCGGTCAACATTGCATTTTATTATTATTATTGTTGTTATGTGTTGTCTCTTTTTTTATATGAACATAAAAAATGCATTAGTCTCGAGGACTCGGTCTGAAATTACGAGTCCTTCTCCTCCCACTGTGGTCCGAGACCGAGTCAAGGCCGAGTCTTTGAAGGAACGAGTCCGAGACGAGACGGAGAAAGCAGAAATTGGTCTCGAGACCGGACTCGAGTACTACATCACTACTCGATGCTGTGGCCTCCTCCGGAGCATCCCTGGTCAGGTAGGAGAGCACCCCCCCCACACACACACCTGTCCCAAATCTCATCTAACCAGCCACTCGCCAGGATTGGCGGAAAGTTAATGAGTCCATTATCCCTCAGTATCCATTATCAGTAAACATTGGGAGCACCGGGGAGGGGTAATATACAGCACACAAAACACACATGTGAATTGACACAGCACACAAGCAAAAACACAACAAATAATAATGATCCATAAACAACCAAAATAATCACACACATGACACCTTTGACGATCACCTATAAGAAAAAGAAGAATAACATGAATAGCACCTTTCATAGAGCCATATGTTGCTTACAGTGTAAGAAGATTAATTATTAGACAATCCAAACAAGGACACAAAGAAAAGGGCCAAGTTAACTGAAGAAGTCAAAGTCTCAAGTCAAAGTCCAAGTCTGCTTTATTGTCAATTTCTTCACATTCCCAGACATACAAAGAGATCGAAATTACGTTTCTCACTATCCAACGGTGAAGACAAGACATATTTGACCAATTAAGTCCACAGACAAACATAACATTCAAGTAAACAATAAAAAGTAAATAAGAAGGCACATACAATGAAGAAATAAGAGCAGCAAAATTGGGTTGAAATTGTGCAATTGTGCATAGACACCGTCAATATAATAGTGCAAAGTCAGGCCAATAAATGGCTGAGGTAGTTCTGTTTGACCTAAGTAAGCAAGTGGTATAGTGGTGCAATTTATGTAAGAGCAGCAGAAGTGTTGTGTTTTCAGGACAACAACAACAAGTTGCAAAGTGTGCAAGTGTACAAGTGGAGTAGTGCAAGGCAGCCATTGTGGGTCCAAAGTCCAGGATGTTATGTAGTGGAGGGGGGGGAGAGTTCAGCATCCTAACAGCCTGGTGTATGAAGCTGGTGGTGAGTCTGGTGGTGCGGGAGCGCAGGCTTCTGTACCTCTTCCCAGAGGGCAGTAGATCAAACAAATTGTGAGCGGGGTGACTTGCATCACTCACAATTGTGGTCGCCGTGCGGGTGAGGTGGGTGGTGTAAATGTCCTTCAGGGAGGGGAGTGAAGCACCAATAATCCTTCTGTGTTCACTATCCGCTGCAGGACTTTCCTGTTGTATTCAGTGCAGCTTCCACCCCACACAGCGATACAGCTGGAGAGAATGCTCTCAATGGTGCCTCAATGGTAGAATGTGGTCATGATGGCTGGTGGAGCACTTGCTCGCCTGAGTTTCCGCAGGAAGTAGAGGCGGCGCTGAGCTTTCTTCGCCACTGATGCAGTGTTAGTTGTCCAGGAGAGGTCTTCACTGATGTGCACCCCCAGGAATTTGGTGCTGCTCACTCTCTCCACCACAGCACCGTCGATGGTCAGTGGCAGGTGTTGGGTGTGACCTCTCCGGAAGTCAACAACAATCTCCTTGGTCTTGCTGACGTTCAGCAGGAGGTTGTTGTCCCTGCACCACGTGGTCAGAAGGTCGACCTCCAACCTGTATCGAGTCTCGTTGCCCTTGGTGATGAGACTCACCAGAGTTGTGTCGTCAGCAAATTTCACTATGTGATTGTTGCTGTAGGTTGCAGTGCAGTCATGCGTCAGCAGGGTGAAGAGCAGCGGACTGAACACGCAGCCTTGGGGGGGCCCCCCTGCTCAGTGTGATGCTGCTTGAGATATTGTTGCCAACACGTACTACTTGAGGCCTCTGACAGAGGAAGTCCAGTAGCCAGTTGCAGAGGTAGGTACTGAGTCCCAGTTTGTCAAGTTTGCAGATGAGTTGTTGTGGTATTATGGTGTTGAATGCAGAACTGAAGTCTATAAACAGCAGTCTCACATATGAGTCTCTTTTTTCCAGGTGGGTGAGGGCTGGGTGGAGGGCAGAGCAGATTGCATCCTCTGTGGTCCGTGGCTCGGTATGCAAACTGGAAGGGGTCCAGGGTGGGGGGGAGAATGGATTTGATGTGTGACATGACAAGCCGCTCAAAGTACTTCATGATGATGGGTGTCAGTGCCACAGTAGTCATTGAAGCGGGATGGAGCAGTTTTCTTCGGCACAGGTATGATGGTGGCAGCTTTGAAACATGATGGGACGATGGCTTGCTTCAGGGAAGTGTTAAAGATGTCTGTGAAGACATCCTTAAGCTCCTCTGCGCAGTCGTTCAGCGCACGACCTGGGATGTTGTCTGGGCCTGTTGACAGCAGCAAGTGTCCTCTTCACGCTGTCGGCAGAGAGGCACAGGGGCTGCTCGTGTAGAGGGGGAGGGGTCTTCTGTGGGCAAGTGCTGTTTTGTGCTTCAAAGCGAGCAAAGAAGCGGTTCAGATTGTTGAGCAGAGGGATGTTGCTCTCACAGCTCTGTGGCGCAGGCTTGTAGTCCGTGAGGGCCTGAATGCCCTGCCATAGGCTTTGTGCGTTCCTGCTGTCATTGAAGTGGGTGGTTATCTTGTGAGTGTATTCCTTTTTTGCTTCCTTGATGCCACGGGACAGGTTGGCTCTCGCTGTTCTCATGCCAGCTTCATCCCCAGCTCTGTAGGCTTTGTCTCTGGCCCTCAGCAGCCTGAGGACATCCCCTGTCAGCCATGGCTTCCAGTTAGCCCGAGTGATAATGTCTTTTGTGTGGGTCACATCATCATGCACTTGGTGATGTAAGAGGTTACAGTGTCTGTATACTCCTCTATGTCTGTCTGGTTGTTGTAAGTGGCTGCCTGCTTAAACATTTCCCAGTCTGTTGTGTGAAAGCAGTCTTGAAGAGCATCGGAGGCTCCCTCAGGCCACACTTTTACCTGCTTACGAACCGGTTTGTTTGCTTTTACTCTTTGTCTGTATGCGGGCATTAGCATAATAGTGATATGGTCAGAAAGTCCAATGTGGGGGAGGGGGGTGGCTTTGTATGCTCCTTTGTGTGTAGTGTAGACCAGGTCCAGGATGTTAGCCTGGTACAGTTCACTAAGAGCCGCGTTCCTATCGCTGTTATTTTTGGTAGGCGGGATGTATACTGCGACTAGCAGAATCGCAGTAATTTCCCTTGGCAGGTAAAAAGGACGGCACTTTATGATCATAAACTCCGCCAGTGGTGAACAGTGTTTGCATACTACTACAGTGTCCCGGCACCATTCATCACGGATGTAAACACAGATTCCTCCTCCTCGTGATTTTCCTCCCTTTACAGTGGGTCCCAGTTAAGTTTGGACGGGTTCCTTCATGAATCACGCACCCCATTTTCTCAGCAGAAATGGCACAAACTGCAGTTGACACAAACAACCACAAGGTGTCACTTGGGAGTATTTTTCACTATTTTTGATGCGACTTGACTTAACTGCTTCCATGATGCAGTGAGCCATTACCAAACATATATTATAATACAATAGCGTGAGTTTATATATCTTATACCTATTTGTCACGGTGACTTAAACAGACAAAACATTCTAAAATGAAAATGTAGATGCAATTGTTGTAAAATAGTGCAGCTCCTTTAAGAAAGCCCCGTGCGCAGGGATGGAGAGAGAGAAAGCGAGAGGGGATGTGTGTTAGAACTTAGATGCGTGTGGAAAAAGTAGACGTGCTGTTGAGACTGGAGCGAGTCATATTCAAAATAATGCAAAAAATAAATCCGCAGATAAAACCAATTATCCTCATTCATTGCAACCGCAGCATGCTTGCCGACTTTCAAACGAAAAAAGATATCAAAGCACCTTTTGCGTTTGAATGTAGCACAATTTTTTTTTAAACAGCTGGACAAATGATTTAGCTAATTGATTATAGCCTGTACACCAGCAATTGTTGAACATTTACCTGTACAAGTACATTGACAGTAGCCCAGCCTAACAAGCATGTTGCATGTTGTAGGCCTACTGTAGAAATTTCACTTAAATTGCAACCGCAACATGCCTGCTTGCCGACGTTCAAACGACAACGAAAAAGATATCAAAGCAAGAGGGTTGAGTCTGAATGACACGGAGTTCAGACTCATATTGCTCCTCATAACCATCTATAAAAAACTGTTTTTTCTTTTCTTTATGAGCACGTCCAAATCCCAGGACATAACGCACTGGACCTTATAATAGGCTCGAGATATAATTTCAAAAGGGGCAGACAGGGGCACTTAAAACTTAAAAAGATTGAACGAAGCTTCCCGGAATTTGAAATTGCGATCAGTGACTGGCATCAGGTGAACGAAGCTTTTTGAAGTTGAACAGGCTATTAAAAACTATTTGCGCACCCTCAGTGTCACAGGAGAGACTGGGCTCTCCCTTCTATGGATTGAAAAAGACGTTATGCTACCTGCAAACTGGCCTATGATTTCATTGCTGAGTTTGCGGCAAAGCAAGACAATGTTTTTTTTTCCTGAGTCAGGATATGGCGAGTCAGTGTCATTTATTTGTCCAATGTTAGCCTACAGACCAGTTTCCATAGTAGTGCACATCTTATCAACAGTTTGAATGTCGTGTGTGTTTCTGCTCATTGACAAATACCGTTCAGCACAATGATTCATGTCCAATTAATTTCCCCTGTTAAAGTGTTCGCCTTTGTTACACTATTTGGTTTCGTGATGTAGCCTATGATAAACACCATATGGCCAAATATGTGACTCAGCTAATGTTATAGGCTATACAATTTCCCCTCTTAAAGACAAGCTGGTGTAGCTTATTAGACTAGGCTACTAATAAAATGCACCGACGGTAGCCTTGGCTATGTGTAAAGTAAGGTATCGCATGATTTCATGCACGTAAGTTCATGCATCTGTCAAGTTCGCACAGGGCCTCGCACCCCCTTGCGACGGCCCTGCAGCTCCTCCTAAGACAGCGAGGAAAAAGTTAAAATACGCGATAAACCCGGGAAAAGTTGACAGGTTTGTTTCGGTCCCGGTGATTATTTGTGAAATTGTGCAAACGACAGCCTTTTCAAGGCATTTCAAGGAAGGAGTCGTAGCATGCAAGCTCCCAAATTGACCCAGTAGCCTACAGAAGGCATCAATAGCCTAAATTGTTGGGACTGGGGAGGGTCATGCATTTTTTCTCAATCACTTTGGAGGGTCATAGAAAAATTTCTTGCTGGCGAGGGAGGGTCACGTCTTTTTTGACTAACGCTCCCAAAACTCCTCCGGTGGCCCCTTAAATAAATAACGAACAGTCCCTAATTGATTATAGCCTGTAGGCCTACACCAGCAATTGTTGAACATTTACATGTACAGGACATTGACAGTAGCCCAGCCTAACAAGCAGATGTTGCAAAAGACATCAAAAGACGCAATTAATCAGAAATAAATAATGTAATCTGCATCGCTTTATTTAACAAACTGCAACAAGAGGATTGAGTTCGCTGTGAGGCCAAACCCAAGAGCAGAGCCTATCTGTTAAGGCACTCGATAGGCTATAACGAGCTGTGTGCGCCTGGAAAGACAATAGAAGATGCTTTCTGAATAGCACAGCGAAGACGGCTCTGGTCATCCCATTCCCTCCCCCCACTTCCTGTAGCCTACCATTATGACTTGTTGCCGTTTTGGGACATTAAGCTTTTTTACGTTAAGCCAGAGACTTTCTAATGTGGAGACACAGCACTCAAAAAATACTCCATAGAAATGCATGGGGCTAGTTTGTCACGCCAATATGGCCGTTGTCTACACATATCCCACCCCTTCCTCGGCAAAACGTCGACATGTGAATACATTGAGCCAATCATGTGGTGTGATGTGAATACATTGAGCCAATCATATGGTGTGTTGTGAAGACATCGTGCCAATCATGTGTTGTGATCTCGCCGCTGGAGCAAGATTGGTGTCGTGAAGCCTTGCGCACGCGCAGTTCGACCCAAAGACTGTGCCCGATGAGTGCCCATAAAACGTTGGTAAATGGCCGCCGAGTGGAGGGACTTGCCTAAAAGGACTTTGGTTAAGCCCCCATCCCCCCTTCTTTCACAAGCAGTGGGGGAGCGCAGGGCACAAAGTAACACTTTTTGGTAGACAAAGGAGGGTTCTCCGCGCTTCTGTCGTTTGGCCACAATCCGGTGCAACCAGGCCAGGACAGATATTTTAGAGAGAAGGAGAGACGCCGGTGCAGCTCAGATGTCTTCTTAATTTTCTTTATTCTTTAGTAAAAGGTGCAGAACATTATTAAACTTTGACTAACATTTCGATGTGTCGATGTTTTTGACTAACGAACATCGAAACGTTAGTCAAAGTTTAATAATGTTCTGCACCTAAGAAAATTAAGACATCTGAGCTGCACCGGCGTCTCTCCTTCTCTCTAACACTTTTTGGCTTTGGCTAAATATTTCTAAAATCATTTGAGTTTCACTAGTCAGATGTTTTAACAAGCAACACTTGTTATTGAACTAATAACAGACGTGTGTCGAAAATTGACTTTATTTTCCATACGGAGAAATAACATGCAGAGTCTGACCAAGGTCAATCTTGCCAAAAAAGCCCTCAAACCTGAAAACACATGAGGCAAAAGTGCAAAACATCACAAAACTAACTAAACTAACACGCGCATATTTTTGTATTGCAATCATTGTAGCCTACAGTTGTAACAGCGCGTAACAGTCGTTTTACTCCCCGTATGCGCTCATTATAAAGAACGTTTAACGTGTCCCAAAAACAGCTATCAATTAATCACCAAACGTCTTATAAACAAGTATTGCCAGGAGCAACACCTTGCAAAAAATGATAACAATAGGCCTAGGCCTTTGCTCTGCTCCTGCCTAGATTCGAACTCAGAACTGCCTGAAAGTTGCAGACCTGTTCTAGAAATACGTGCATTACACTCGACCGTCAGACAACGCTATCTGCTTCGAGTAGGCCTATGGTAGGACTGTAGCCTACACTGGTTGCTGTGGCAGTCTTGAGTGACCGAATTCATTTTCCTTTGTCATATGAATGCTGTCATTTTGTTAACATTACTGTTAAGGAGATGCTGTAGGCAAAGGCTATATTTCAACCTAGTTAGTGTAGTAAAAAAAATCAGAACTATTCACAAGGTTTCTGGGCAGCATATTTATGTTCGGTTAGCAAGCGAACTTTTCATGACTGCCGACAAAGTAGCCTACTGCCAGCTGATGAAGCTCTCATTTTAAAACATTACTGAGAGACAGGCACTGTACAATCAAGAAATCTTGCCACTGAATCCAAAACTATGTTTAACATTATGTACAAAGCTTATAGGCTACAGTGGACTAGCATGTTGTAGGGGCTGCTAAAAACACAGAGAAACGCACTGAAAACTCGGCCAATCACAGCCCTTGCTGTCGAATGCTCCGTCTGGTTCGACAGTGGAACGCCACAGCGGACTATGCTGCCCCCAAGCGGCTGTAGTTGTACTTACATTTCACCCAGCTGCGTGAATCACCTTGATGGTGAATGAAGTGTCAATTCTTAACTGGGACCCACTGTACAATGGCCCTGTCTGCTCGATAGCATGCTAGCTGCTTCAGTTGTACAGCAGAGTCCAGAATGTTGTCATTTAACCAAGTCTCAGTGAAGACGAGCACACAGCAGTTACTCACTGTCCGGTTTGTTGATCTCAGCAGTCGTATGTAATCAATTTTGTTGTCCAGTGATCGTACATTTGCCAGGAGAATGGATGGTATGGCTGGGCGAGTTGGGCTGGCCGCTAGCCCGGACGCCTCCGCGCTTGCCCCTCTTCTGCTTCCTCGCACACCGCTTCCGACGCTTTCTTTCCGGGGGAGGAGTAGCAGGCGAGTCCGGTGTTGTTGCAGGCCTGAGTAGAAACACCTATAACCTAGCTAATAAATATAGGACACAAAAAACAGGCACAGCCATTCCATCCTAAAAGATGCTCAAAGCAAGCAACAGTGAGCTAATGATTTCTTACTCTCAAGATCCTTTTGCTCAGTTTGGCTGCCTTCTGTGGAGTGCATTGCGTCTCTTTCCCAAGATAGGACGGCAAGGTTCTTTGCTTTGCCCTAGAAAACACAAATGCAATGCATATTAAAACAACAGATATAGCAGTAGGGCATTTTAAATCAAGTCTTAACCTCATTGCAGCGCTATGCTATGATTAGTTTATTTGAATGCTAATGTTTCATCATCATGGTTAGAGCCAGCTGCTAACGTAACAGCGGTGTCTGTCTGTTGTTTTGTAACATGGAAATTGCCAGGGGTGCACATAACAATTCTGATCTGGTTCTCACAAGAGCACCAGAGTTTGTTTCTTGGTGCTCATGCATTGATGTTTATCTAAAGGCTCGTAGAGTACTCTATCTACGCTGTAAAATGTTTGGTACTCAAATGAGCCCTATCACACTTGGATGTGCAGGGCTCTACACTAACATTTTTTTCCAGGAGCACTTGTGCGCCCAAGTAAAAAAATGTAGGAGCACAGACAAAAATTTGGGCGCACAGTCAGTTCTGTACTTAACTTGCCCTGATGTGGAGCCCTGATGTGGTACTCATTTTAATGTTTTCAGTGCTCATAAAACGTTCTTTCATTTATGCTCTAGCAATTTGAAGTGCACAATGGGTGTACCTCAAGGATCTGTGTTAGGCCCACTACTATTTAGTCTTTACATCAATGACCTTCCACAGTACTGTCATTGAACAGAGGTACAACTATACGCCGACGACACTGTTCTATATACACATGCTAAATCAGCCCAGCTAGCAGCTGAGAAACTAGCCAGTGCCATGGGTGGAGTGGTTGAGTGGCTAGACCAATCTTGCTTTACTTTAAATGTAAGCAAAAGAAAAGTTTTTTTCTAAAACTAAGCTGCACACCCCAGAAGTAAACATCTGGGGTGTGCAGCACATTAAGGGTGAACAAATTGAGCTTGCTGCACACATTGAAGGACCACAGCCTCCTCAGGAAGTACAGCCTGCTCTGTCCTTTCTTGTAGAGTGCATCAGTGTTGGCTGACCAGTCCAGTTTATTGTCCAGGTGGAGACCCAGATACTTGTAGGTGCTTACCACCTCCACATTGACCCCATCAATGGAGACTGGTAGCAGAGCGGGCTTAGACCTTCGGAAATCCACCACCATCTCCTTGGTCTTTGAAGTGTTTAGTTGAAGGTGATTGAGTTTGCACCACTGCACAAAGTCCTCCACCAGGCTCCTGTACTCCTCATGGCTCCACCAGGCTCCTGTACTCCTCATGAGTGGCTCTTTGTAACTTTCAATAATTATACTTTTTTGAAAATTATACAATTTAAAATAAAACCTCTCTGCTAATATGCTTACTCTGAGTTGTACCCTTCCCATCCAGGGTGTCTTCATTTTGGTAAAAGTTGTCGATGGCTGCATCAACAATTCCATGTTCAGCAACTCAAGTGAGAACAGTTGGGATGTAGACACCACTGTCCTTGATCTATATTTCTTGTGTTGACACACCTTCATGCTCAGCAATGGTCTTTGTTCTCATAGCTATCAGTCAAAGAGTTGAGAGTCCTCATTTTCCTACCTTTGGACAATAGTGTTTTATCAATGTCTTCAGTGAGCTTAATAAAGGCTTTGTTATAGACATTGGTCTGCTTCTTTATTCTTTTCTATGGCTTCTGCTATATTTCATTTAGAGATGTAGTGTGCAAGGAATTTTATGGTATTTGGTATCATGCAAAGAGATCTGAGCATGAAAGAATTTGAAGATGTACATCTTCATCAAGCCTTTCAGAAGCTGCCTGAAGGACCTTGTCTCTGGTACTTGCAACTGTTCCAGTTGAAATTGCTGTCAGAGGTTCTGGTTTAGAGCTGGCCTTCCCACAGATGAAACAATCTCTCTATTGGAAATGATGTTGTATCAGCCCTACTCAGCCTTCTTGGTGCAGATGTGCACTCACTCTCAACATTTGCAACTTGATGGTGCTCACTGATTTTTGTCTTACTGCAGTAGTTCGCTATACATGATACATGATATGAAACTTTGATTTTGGAGGAAATACCATCTGTATATAGAGCCAGAGTTTTATGGACATCTCCATCTCTCTCTCTGCTGAGCAAGGGAAGTATGCGTTGGAGGCCTTCTACTGTGGGGTTTTGGACATACATAGGGATCTTTTTTCTTGCCCTTTTCAAAATGTTTCTCACAAGCTTTGGATCCAATGTCTGTAAGACATTCTCTACAATTCAAGAGACTAGTGAAAAGGGAAGATTTCAGAATTTTCATTGAAATGCAAATTAAGTTGAATTACACATGCAACATTGGTCAGAGGGCTAAGTACTTTCTTAGCTAGGGAAGGTAGTTTCTACAACTAACTGTTTAGCTACTTAGGGGTGAAGTAAGCAGTGTAGGCTCTAATGTCCACTGCTGGTCTGGACAGACAAAAGCTAAAAATATTATTTTCCATTATTCAGTAATGACTTGACCAAAACAAAATGCAAGTGAATGTAAATATTTTAATAAAGGTGTTCCATTCCAATTTTAACCTGATTCAATTGGATCTGTGTTTCATATGAAATGTATCATTATTAAATGTAAATATAGAGCAGCACTTACCTTGCAGTAACAATGAATTTGTCAACATTCTTCTCACCACTGATAATGTGATTTGGACTTGAGACTGTATTTTGCCAGTGTTTCATTTTGGACACCTCATACATTGAGTGACAGAACACCCTAACTTGTCATACTATATGTACATATTTGGTATTGTTGGATTCAGTACAACCCCACCTTTCCAACAAGCCATCATATGTGTTTCTATGATAATCCCTGGTGAAGCAGCTAAAGTAAATGAAAACATTCCTCATAGATATTCATTTTTTGCATGTCCGCTTATTTTAGGTGTATGTTTACATGTCTCTATTCATTCCATACATCAAGATATTCACATCCCGTCTTTTCCAGTAGGTAAAGCAACTTCCTGACTATACACATGCCAAGTTTCAAAGTTCTCAGAGCTTGTGTGATTGATCTGCACTAGTTTATATGCCATAACTCCCATACGGACAGGCTATATTTTAGTCCTTTTTTTGGTTTTGGGGTGTATAACAATATCTGTTAATTTAACAATCTTAGCAGTCAAATATTTTTAGCCAATAATCCATTTAATATATGGGAGAGCTTAGAGATTAGGAAAAACATTGTTGGGTTTAGTTCTACCTCGGGGTATCTCAAAAAATGTGGGGCCATTGTCACTAGCCTATGAGCTCTCAGAGTAGTGTTGACTTGCGCGTCTTTTTTAGATGGTGAACGTAATTGGACGGGCAAGACTGACAAGTAGACTATTATATGGCTATGCCTATGGCTCGATTTGAATTATTTGCTCTGTTTGTGAATGAAGTTGTAGCCCCTAGTATGTGTCCCTAGTTTCTCTGTCATATACTGTCTTTGGTGTAATCTCACCAGAAGGCTATGACGTTGGCGACAAATGATGATCTGAGCTGATAGATCTAACATCTAGGCCTACTTCCCTAACATGGGCTGATACTACATAGCCTAGGCCAGTCATTACTTCTATAATCATGGGGCAATGCTTTGGGTGAACGCGATGTTCATAAACGAAACAGGCATGAGAAGGGAGATGATTTTCTGTCGTTTCAACGAAACCAAGTTTGCCATCGTTGTGCAAGTCGCCCAATTTCTCGCTATAGTTGTTAGACAGTATTTTCTGTCGCTAGGGATGGCCAAAATCTAGCAACAAAGTCACTAATTGGCAACACTGAGCACTGACAAGTCTAGACCAAGACTTGGATAGACTTCCAGGTCACAGAAATCGGAACAAATAAATATCAAAATCAGTTTCGGCCCTGAAGCCATTTTTTATCATGAAATCAAAAGCCTGGAAAACAACGTGTTATTTGTTTGTATCACATTCATACACAAATAATGAAATAAGAATTCACGAGGATTTGCTGAATTTGCGTTAATTGTTGCGATCGCAGCATCGCGAATTCCTGGAGGGACTGGTTTATGGCGGAATTGTTTTCTGAAACTGCATAATAGCACCAGGCAACATTTGCGCCGGAACACGCCTCCTCTTTTCGCTGAACCGCCCCCGGAGCGCAAGTTTATTTCCTAATTTACCAACGTGCGTCTGTGGAGGGAAAATTCCACTGCATTCTGCTCGAATGCAAAATAGGAATGATACAAGCACCAGTGTACAAAGTCAATTGCGCTTAAGTGCAAGATAGGGCCCTTAGTCTCTTTGCTGCCGCTTCAAATTTGTCTCCAGGTACATTTTGTAGTCATTTGGTTATGTAGCTTTTTGAAATACCTTTCTTCAGAGCATCAGCCTAGGCCACCATCTGCATATGGAGTTGCATCTGTATTTGTCCTGTTGATGCAGATGAAACATATGAAATTTGGTTTCTTCACAACTTCTTTTTATCTTGTTTGTCATCTTCATATACTTCTTCAGGTGTATCCAAACCTGTGACAGCGATGTCTTTCACATTTCACCATTTCACTTTTTCACTTGTTTTGCTTCCTACATGCATCCTGATCAGCCTGCATGTTGAATGAGCATGAACGCTTTGATCGGTCGTGCTCACAAGTCTGTCTTTCACATAAGTAAATTCTTCATAAGGCTCATCACCAGAATGTATTTGCACCTTGGCCCACAAAGATGCTTTGTCTTCAATTGTACAAAAACCAGACGCACCAATACTTTGCTTCTTATCTCTCTCACCTATGACTTTTGAACAAAGCAAGCACCTGCTGTCTTCTGTGGAATGAGAGACTAAAAATGGCTGGACTGCCATTGCCAATCAACAATTATCTAATTAATTAATGTATAGTTAATGTTGAAAATATGACTAAAAACCTTTAAATTGTCATAAGATTTTTTTGACATGTAAACCAATGCCTCCTACTATGCAAATGTTGCATTAGCTGGACATACCAGTTTTGATTTGATAGCTAGCAAATTATGCTGATGGCAATACTGGTTGAAAGGTACATTTTGCGTAGAAATGAATGTTGATTACCATTTCACATTGAATATTAAAATGTTTTCTTTTTTATAGTGGATGGAATCCACTATCTTGAAATCTCCTGGCTTCTTCTTCTTATAACCTTTTCTTTTTACCTTTTCAAGAGTGAATGCGACTCTTTATTATGCATTTATATTCGCAAATATGCAAATTATCTCATTAACTATGCGTGATATAAAAATGTCCCAAGCAGAAATGGATTCTACGCGAAAAAGTATTATATTATAAAGAAAAAGTATTATTATAATATAGATTATATTGAGAAATGTTTGGTAGTGACCTTAATCAGATCGTTCTGGGTTTTGCCCTGTCTATAAGAAGTTCAGGACCTAAGGGAGATATAATCTTATTGGAAAGCTGTTAGCCGGTGGATCACTGAAGCTACATAGTGTCTTACTACGTGTGTACATTTTCTTGTTTATCCCTTTGTATATTGAGGAGGTGATAATGAACAAATGTGTAAATTGCAGAAGAAATTTACCGTTTCATTTTAAATAATTCCTAACGTGTCTTCCTCCTAGGAACAGAGTTGTGATACTGTATTCAGTTCTGCTTAGGTGGACAGCTGCCCTTAAGAGCATCTCAAGAGCAGTGCACACGCGTTCACGATACGAGCAACAGTCGGAAAAACCAAACAAACGATCTTAAAGGAGAAATCTGGCCGATTTTTACATGGCGAGTACTGTCGATAGGAGAAAAAAAACGACCAACATCAGTGCTACCGAACTGGGGTGCGTTTCCCAAAACCATAGTTGCTAACTAAGCAAGCAACTTTGTTGGTTGCAATGCAATTTCCCATTGTCAGCCAACTAAGTTGCTAACAGGTTAGCAACTACAGTATGGTTTTGGGAAACGCACCACTTGAGTAGCTGCAGCTAATGGCCAGTGCTCCCAGTCAGCTATAATACTAGGTCTGGGGGCATCATCTAAACATGCCTTTTTTGACTCTTAACAGACTTAAAAATGTTATTAAAAGTACATGAACAGGGCCCTGTAAAAAAAGGTTTTGGCAGAAAAACAAACTGCTAAAGAGAGTTGTTCAAAACCTTTCTTTTTAGTAAACTCATCAATTTTTCATGCAAAAAATTATTTCTCTTTCAATTAAAATGAGAACACATTATAACATATCTCTTCTTCTTCTTAAATTGTGCATGTTTCTTGTAATATTAAATCGGCAATTGATTTCAATACAGTCACCACAGTCTTTGACTTCAATGTGTATAAATAAATTAGTATTCAGTGCTGTTAATTTCATGCATGATGGTTCTGTGGCTGAAAAACAATCAGCAGATACACCAAGCATGTTCAGGGTGAGCAGATTACCTCTCCCTAATTCCTGCAAATTAAACACCATCTGATAGGTTGTCAATACAAATCAACATATTGTCATGACCTTGTCTTCAGAAAGTGATCCTCCACTGTGGTCTTTTCATGTACTTAACACTGAGCTCATCTTATCTCAACATACAATCTGTTGACCTTTGTCTGCTTATGTTTTGATGTCATGCTTTGTCATATACATATATGTCTAATGTACTTTTTATGGATTTTCCTTCTGCATTTAATACAGTTCAGCCTATTTTCTTCTGAGTGTGTGACCCGAATATCAGCCTCGTCCTGTGGATCAGAGAATTCCTTCATCGACTGCCTTGCTCTGAACATCAATGTTCTACAGGGGTTTGTTTTATCGTCCTTATACACAAATGAAATACGATATAACAGTAAAGACACCTCACTCATCAAGTATGGTGATTATAATTAAGGCCCTGGTTAAGGCCAGCTTCCTGCAGAATGTAACCAGCCAGCCTTTCCTACTCTGAGCACATGAACCACCTTGCCAGCTGGTTCGATGCCAACTTCCCTGACCTCAAAAGTAAGATCAAGGTGCTGTGTCTTGGATGCACGGGAGGAGAGGCCCTGCAACTCCATAACCTATAGATTCATGTCCAGGAAAGCAAATCAGGCCTCTAATGATTCCACCTACCCCGTTCACTCATCATTCCAGCTGTTGCTCTCTGGTCAAGACTCAAGGTCCCACTAGCCAGAAAAATACAAAAAGACATGTCCTCTGCTGTGACAATCCTAAAAGAGACATAAATAATAAAATAATGTTCCCCACCTCCCTGAGTTCATGAATGTTGCTGCTGTTGAAGCATGTTTTAGGTGTTGTATGTACTTTATGTGCTGTATTGCCAAAAGACAAATTTCCATTTTGTGTAAATTTAATTAACAATAATTTTTTCTCATTTTATCTTGTCTTAACTTATCCTATCTTAGGGATTTCCAGACAAAATAAAGTGTGCACCTCCCCAATAAACATGCCATTTGCAATCTGATTTTAGCTGGTTATTGATATTTGACATCCTGTCAAATTACAATTCCTTTTTGAAGCTCTGAAATGATTGAATGCTACTATTCCCATTTATAGATTTGAACAATATCTTGATCAACAATCTAGCTCAAACACTGAATAGATGGCTCAATGGACGTGAATAATAATTTGCTGAATTTATCAAATCGTTACGAAAAATAGTTATTGCCCATTGACTAAAATATAATACCAGGATGGATTTAGGTGAAGAAATAGGTAACATCACTTCATGTGAACTACAAAAGTGACCAGTTTCTCTGGCTATCTGAGTCCCATATTGATGAAACCTGCAGCAAACATATCACATTCTTGCTATGATGAAATTGCATCTTACTGTTTCAGCACTGCCCGGTTGTGCATTCTTCAGCTCGGTGAAATGACCCATCAGACCTGCAAGGCTTGGGTAGCCTTGATTTATTGCAATATCAGAGCAATGCATCTCCAAAAAACCCAGTTACTCAGCAATTCTGCTGCCGGCCGATGGCACTGATGTTACCATTTAGTAGCTGCGGGGGGGTTGAACCGTGACATGTGTGAGCAGAGCTTGGCTGGGGAAATGAACAGGGAAATTTGGAGAGAAGCTATAAAGCAGAAATGTGATCATTGGGGGGAGAAAAAATCTGATGAGGTGGCAGTTCAATCACCCTTTCAGTTTTTTTTTGCTATTGAGCCACCATGTCCTCAATCCTGGCTGCACATCCACCCCAAATAAGTCTATACGTTGGGCAATCTATAGATGAAACAATCCACCCTGATAGAGCCTGAATGCAGTATATGCTGACACACCATTTGTCAGCGCACACGTTTACAATAATTGCAACAGTGTTATCTAAATAGCACAAGAACTGCTTTTTAGCCTTCCTGTCTCGTCAGTAGTTCCTCCATGGCATCTGGAAGCTACACGCCTGTGTGTCACATCTCTGAAAACTTCCTCAGGCCTGGCCCAGTATTGGTAGGCAGTTGAGTTTTACAAATGGCTGAGTTCTTATCGGCTGCAGAGTAACTCAAACAGCATCTTCCTCCGCCGGATAGGCATGGGCATTGTGCACTGCTGACAGATGCTGTGCTTCTTCTGATTGCCTCGAACTCAGCACATGTTCACCCTGGGGGGTAGGCCGGCCTGATAAGAAATGGATGCCACCAAGGCGGAGGAAGGCAAAGATGAGGGCTGTTAACATTGAAGGTGCACTGTGCAGGTTTTTTAGAAACTATAAAATAACTGCTTCAAAAGTGAGTTAACACTTGAGTTATAAAGGGAAAATGGTGTGTCTGTCATTACACAGCACACCTGATATTTCACTGTGTACAGTGTTTCATACACTGTGTATCATACCTCTTCTAGATAGATAGATAGATACTTTATTGATCCCCAGGGGAAATTCAAGGTCTCAGTAGCATACAGACAACACACACACATTCACTGACAGCAGAAAAAGTGATTAAAAGTATATAATATAAAAACACAACTAAGCAATAAGGACAGTAGATGATAAAGAATATACTAAAATACAAATTATACTAACTAACACTTAATCTAAATCAATTCTAAAAACAGTATCCACATAGTGGTAATTTAATCAATCAAGAGGCGCTTGCAATGACTGAGGCAGGGACTGAGCCTGTGATTCTCTGTGCATAGTAAGGTATGGTAAGGTGCTCTGTGTGAGTGAGTGTCACGGTGATAGTGCAATGGTAGTGGTCATGGTGATAGTGCAAATGAGTAAGTCCAACAGTGCAAGAATAAGTCTATATATCTATATATATAACTATTTTAAGAAAAGGTATAAGTGTGGCCACAGTTCGGCCGTGGCATGGAGGGAGGGGTTATGCATATGTGCTAATGTGCTAATATAGCACGCAAACAGTGAGGCAGAAAGACAGTTGGTAAAAAGTGGCTAGTGCATTGGCTAGTGCAATTCTACATGCATACAGGCATTTTTTACTCAGATGCAGCATCCAAACAGAAAATATAGAATCCACTGTTGCAATTTTAATTAATTCAGGCATTGGCACCTTATGTTATGTGCACAGCCCGTCATGCATGCCTTATGCTTGCAAGGTCAGAACAGTGTAAGATAGTGTAGAGATAATGCTCATGTCGCAATCCAAGCAGTCAAGGGATGGCAACAACCTGCTCGAGTGGCAACAACCTGCTCGAGGGTGTTAGGATGTCAACAATTTATAATGACAGTTTCAAGGATATGCAACTTTCACAGGATAACACATCATATGCTCATGAGAGCAAGGAACTTACATGTTAACCCTTCCCTGAAAGGGATGCATATTGTCAGTATTTATTTTCACCTACAATGCGTCCAGACCACAGTGGTACACAGTGGATTACAAACAGTCTCAACAAAAATCACATTGCAAGAACACGTCGAAAACCACAGTTAAGTAACACCAACCATGATATGAGGTAATGAATGAATGAATTAATTACAGTACAAGTAAACATATTAAATGATTTATCTCTTCTACTTCATGTTCAAGTTTTTTTCAGTATCTGTTTCTCTCAGGTAAAGGGAACCAAAATGTGAAAGTCATGCACATCAGCCAAGTCCTTAGAGGTCAAACTAACTGAATAACACGCTGAAGGGAAGACGTCCTCCATCTCAAAATGGCCACACTCTGCCCCTGGTTGCATTGGCTAGTGGATGGCACACGTTTTCTTTTTCTTTTTTTCATTTCATAAGTAGGTATAACTATAGCACTCAACCTAGAAGGTTCAACTATAAGCCTCTTTTTAAACACTTCATAATAACATGGGCCCCCCAACAATAGAGTTGTTGGTACTTTAGTTCAGTTCTATTTGATTTAATTTATATTGTGTCTCTTCTCAAGGTACTTTACAGCCTTCAGCCTTGCGTGAACATGAACTTTTATGTAAAACCCCTTGACCCGTTCCCCTCTCTAGTCCAGAATAAGAGTGTCCCCTGTGAGCTGAACATGTAACATGTTTAACTTAACTTTATTTGGAATCATTAGACTCAGTGGAGTCTTTTTTCTTTTGCTGAATCCTGGGGCATTATTCAGAACCAGATGAAAGATCTGCTATGGCCATGAACTTACCATGTCTCTCTCTCTCTCTCTCTCCCTGTGTGTGTTTAAACTCACCGTCTGTACAACATTGCCTGTAGGCCTCTGCACCCACACACTGATTCTGTATGAATTGGATGTCCGCAATGCCCCAAACTAAAGAAAATTAAAATAACAGAATGATAAATAGCATTGGCATATTGATGAGTCTCAAGTAGTGTTCATTCCTCATTAATATCCTACACCACCAGAAGGCAATTTATGAGATACATTTGCACTGAGAGTGAGAATATAAGAGATAAGTGTGTGTGTGAGAAAGAGAGAATGATTCTTGAATAAACCTCACGGGAGTGCTGATGAAATCCAAAACTGTGCCTTGGGACCACCAGTTTATTCATTAACAAGCTGGAACACCCCCATCACACACACACACACTTCCACACACCGTTGTTATTGTTTGGTGTGGTCTCAAAGGAGAACTGCCAGCTCCCCCACCCCCCAAGAACCCCTCCCTCACTGTCGAGTTACAGTTCGCCTCAGGAACCCCACCAACGGAGAGGAGCATGGTGCTGGCGCACGGAGGAGAGGTGTGGGCGTGTATCCAGATGCAAAGCAGCCGAGGAGAGGAGAGCCTGGAACTGGGTTACAAAATAGCGGCAAATTAGAAAAGTGGGGCTGGGGAGATGATGAGCCAGCCGCGTAATCAAAGGGGCCCCCTCGCATCGCCAAGCAGTTCAGTGTCGAAAATAACCTGGCACCTCGTTCCTCTCTTTTAGAACAACAGGAAGAATGGAAATACACACCGCACCTCTGTACTACCCCCCCCCCCCCCCACACACACACACACACACATACATACACATACACACAGAAATACACAGAATTACACATACCTCTGTACCCACCCAGGCACACTCACCAAGATGTCAGTCAAGACAATCCAAGATAAGAAGGCTTGCTTAGCCAGCTCTAAGTCACTCAATTATAATAATGATTACAAGATGTGATTTTTTTTTTTTTTTTTGTATTTTTTTAGAGAGAGAGAGAAAGCCGCCATGCTGCTTGAGAATTATATGCGTTGTGTGAATGGTTAATTATGACATTGTCATGTCAGGACAGGATCCATGTTCTTACAATAATTTAATGAAGTAAATTATAGGGTATTGAAATGGATTGTTTGAAACAGATTCTGAGGTGCAGTCTACATACTGTGCTACCATCATGTTTTGAATGGTAGTGATTAAATAATCATCCACAAAAGAGTTGTATTATATTGGTCAAATGTGCTAACCATATGTTCATTCTTGGTGCTAATGGTAGGTTTAGGATACATTGTTCCCCTGTACATGAAAGAGTAGCCTCTACAGGAGCCTGTTCAGCAAAAAGTCACAAAGCATCAAACATAAGACATAGAGTGTAAAAAAGAAATGAATCAAAATCAAACCATAGAGTAAAGCCAACTCGCCAGTCAAAATGCAAAAAGCCTGTCTATATCCAGAGATCACAATGCATTTGTAGATCTTCACACATTAATGGAAATCCCAGGGATGTGTAAACACAATTAGCAATGATCTGTTTTTATAATAAAACTATAAAAGATATTACTGATCAGTTTATCTTTCTGGAGGTGTTTGAACCTCTACAGGAAGCTCCTTTTACACATTGGCATATTATGACATATTACATACATATGAAGTTTGTTATAAGAGAAATGGTATGAAAGCAACAACACAGATGCCTTATTATCCAATGTGTACCCCCCAATATGAAAGTCACATCCAGTAAATCTAAGTAATGACCATATAAAAGCATCAGTCATTAATACTCTATCAGAGCTGTCACCGGCGTAATCTAAACCCTTTTAACAACCTTTTAAAATTATGGAACAGATGTCTGAAGTGATGGCCTATCAGGGGGTAGGGTTTCTTACATAAACCTGGTCTCGAACATGCACCTCTAGGTGGCAATGTTGATTCAACTAAAAGCTAGTGTCTCTTCTTTTTGAAAGAGAGAGGGAAAAAAATAAAAATACTGAGAGGGGGAAGGAAAAAGTGAGAGAGGATGGAGAGTTAGAGCAGCGTGATCGTCGCAGCAGACTCCTCCAGTGTTAATTATTTTTATTATTACCTCACTTGTTTCTAGGTCAACAGTGTGATTGCACATTTTGTGAGTGATTTTTAAGGGACATCGGGCCGATCCTTGCATTAAGTGGCACGGTGGCATTCAGATATTTGCCGTGGTGGGGGGGGGGGGGGGGTGGTGGAGTGAGGGATTGGGGGTGGTGGAGTTATTATCAGCGTCAACATCCCTGCCCCCTCGTCGCTCCATCCCAGAAAAAAACCCACTCCCACTCTCCTTAACCCACAAGTCTTTTCTCCCTCCCTCGGTCACAGGTGATTTTGAAGAGGCAATATACTGCTCGGTGAAAAATGTTTACCAATAAAAGTCAGCATACAGAAGGACCATGGGATGTAGAAGTAATGAAAACCCTATAGGTTATTGCTTTCTTAGACTCACACACAACTGACCACTCCTCTAACACGGACCTCCCACTGTGTAAAGGATGACGTTTCTATGTTTTCATTCTTTCTTGACGGGAAATGCGTAGGCTTATGTTCACAGTAAATTCTGCAGCGGCGAGTCAAGATGTGTGTCAATCATGTGCATCCAGAGTATATCCTTTTTGACAGAATAGCCCTTCAGATGATACAGCAGAAGCAGATGAAAACTGTTCTGCTTTTACATGCATTAACTTGCACTGAATTAAATGATGGGACTATAATATACTATACTTATTCTATTTAAACATCCTGTATCCTCTACAATGTACACATATGCATAGAAGGAAAAATTAATTAAGCCCTTTAAAGGTATTAAAGGTATTGCATTAGGATATACAGTACATACTAAGAACATGCCTTTATGAATAAGAATGTCCCATTTGCTTTGTTAAGGCCAACAGTGGCTAAAATCACATGGCCAAGCCAATGTCACATCTAAAGTGGTCTCCCCCATGCTTGGAGACTGCTGGACTCAACAGCAACCACGTGCTCTGACCCGCCATGGCCCTGTGATGTAGTGCAACAGCGTCGCTAACATGGGAGAGAGAAAAAAAAAACGGCAGCATGTGGCGTTCTGTGGCAAAGACAGCACGGGCCTACAACTGTGGATCCGTTTTGCACGGTGGCGGCAGGGGAGTGTGGCAGCATCGGCTGCGCACGTGTCACCACTCGTTAGGCTAACTCAGCGCGACAGCGCCCTGGAAGCCCTTTCTTTATATATACATACACTAGGCAGGGGATGCGTACGCGCAGGACACAGGACCTATACCTCTGTGCGTGCCCCAGCGCGCGTGCATTTCAGGGGTGTGTCAAAAGAGAGTTTTTTGAACGGGGCCCCCAAGGGCATGTCGTGGTGTCTAGGCGGTCAGTTAGACCCTCTAAACCAATAAATCATTACAAGCGGTGTGGAAGCTTGGCAACAAGCGGAAAAAAAAGGAGGAAAAGGGAATAAAATGCTCAAATGAAAATAAAACTGAAGGCAGTCAGGCGTTCACAATGGGACAGTGAATCACGCCATTCCATGCAAGCAACTCCTCTCCTCTGGTGGCATGGCAAATCACTGAGTCACATGTGGCCGTCGGATAGAAAGGAAGCTATTTTTCCTTTCCCCTTTGTTGGCTTTTGGTTTCATACACTCTTCCAAAGGACTTTCATAATGTATTGAGAACAATATATAATATTTACATTCTGAATGTATATTGTTGAGAATAGAGCTTAGATGTTCAGTTTCTAGGTAGGTTTCTGCCCTCTATATTGCTCATTCTAACCAATGACAACTACGTATGTGATGATCACAAACGTGTTTACAGAATCCCTTTATAAATCCTTTATCAGGTAACCACAGGCAGCCACCCTAAAGGACATCTTTTCTGCCAGTATCCCCTCTGAAAGGGCAGATATGCATCCCCTATGCAAATGATCTCATCTGCCTTCTTACACATGGTCACATTCTCTTTCTGTATGTTTGACGTGAACAGCATTTCAATATGTACCTTAATTGCTAAGTTTACATTTTTAATGGCTATGTTTTGTGTGTTTTTAACGAATAAATTGAAAATCAATCAGGTCCTTTCTAGAAGCATTGTGGACATTTTATTTGAAGGAAAATGATAGAATAATCAGAATCCTATTAATATCACTTCTTTTCACTGTTCATCAAAGCATGTTTAACAATGCATCACCAGCACAAAAATACATCCACACATGTGCAGGATTTCAGCTCTTTTGTAATGAATTTCATTTTTTGCGGCAAGGGTTCTATTTCTTGAGTCTGATATCATTCATATCTTGCGTTATGCTTGTCAGTTCATAAATGTTGGCAAAATACCCACACACACAGTAAGCTTCTGTTTTTCACCATTTAGACAATATTTGTGGCATAATGCCATTCATAGCATTGTCCTGGCTCCTCACGTGAGTTTCTACATGACACTATAATTTACTCAGTCACAAGGCATTACTAGAAAACAGTGTCTCTTCCGCGTTTCGGCCCCATTCAGCGTGATTTCAAAGGCCACCGGAACAGAATTGGAATTATGACTCACAAATTCGTAATTGGCTCCCGTCACGGCGAGGAGCGGAGTCTTTCTAGGCAAGCATATCCCACGTGGCTGAAATGTCAGCCTTTGTGCTCCTCAGGGTCAGCACACTACGTTGCAAACAATGTCCCCCTGTCCCCCAACTGGCCATTATTAAGCTCGACAAGTGCCAGGAGAGATCAGGCAGAGCAGAAGGGGGCCGACGACCAGCCTACCTGAGCCTCAGCATGACTCAACGCTAACGTGAGGAAGAGGAGAAGGAGCAGGCAGACACGGCTCCACTGGCCTGGATGATGGTGCCTCCACAACCCCCCTGACAATAAATATATATAAAAAACAATACAAATACACACACACACACACACAGTACAGTATATCAATTCAAAGACAAAAATGTGTTTAACAATGCACCCGGCCCATGAAACTAACTAAATAAAAAGCAATACACACCCACACATACACACACACACAGTACTGTATATCAATACAAAGACAAACCAGGAACACAGACACACACACTTGTAATCACATACAAAATAGACATACAGTACACATTACATACACACTTATTGGCACTGAGAAATCAACACCAACAAATCCTGAGGTTCGAAGATCTAGGGGTTGATTCGGGGGAGATGTAGTTACATAAGACTCAACTGAGTGCCACTGCACGCCATGTTTAATGCTATTGTGTCTGATAACTAATTGCATTGCCAGGAGTGGGAGCGCACTTGTCACGCCAGCAAAGGAGAGGAGGGGGAGAAAAGAATGGCAATGACAGCGGTTGGGGCGCCCGGTCAGCTCTTGTTTAAACTACACAAATTCAGGCTGTCAATTCCCACCCTGGGAGCCACCACCACCACCACCACCACCCCAACCCCCATCCGCCCTGCTTCAACCCAACCTGTTCTCGTCGCCTCTTCCTGCTCCCGTCGTCTGCGCCTCGGTCTCCTTATCAGGGCCACATTAGTCGGAATGAAGTGTGACTGCAGGGGGGATGAGGCTCGTGTAGCGGAAAAGCAGAAAAGTCCCGTCCGCGGCCCCCCCATTTCCCCCCAGAGGTGCACAGGGAGAGGCAGGTCTGCGCGGCCCCCCCATTTCCCCCCAGAGGTGCACAGGGAGAGGCAGGTCTGCGCGGCACCTCCACACAGGCACGGGCGCTGATGGAAGAATTTAACCAGATCGCTGGGCTGTGAAGGGCCACTCTCACCTTGAGCCTTGTAGAGTAGGGGTCCATGGTCACATACCTACTATTTGCACTGGAATAAGCCTCATTCACTTGAACAATGAAACCTATACTAACTTGCGCGCACACACACACCTACACACACACACACACACACACACACTCTCTCTCCAGCACCAACACACACACACGTCCCCTGTTTAGCACCAACTGCACCTCTGGCCTGCTGCTCCTATACTAAATTGGACACACACATACATACAAACACATTTAAATACAGACACACACACACTGATACATACACATTTATACATGAACTGGCACATGTACCGATAAACAAGGGCTGACATTATTTATTTATTTTGATACAATGTACATGGCCAAACTGTGCATATGTGCAGGATTGTTGTCAGATTACCCAGCATTTGGTGATTCTGTTAAAAGTGGTGAGGTGCACAGACAGGTTGTAAGTTCCAGAACACACACATGCACACACACACACACATATAAATCTATAGAACCAATTTTGTTTCACATGTTGAAAAGGAATGTTGTCCAACACAACTGAACACAAATGACTTGCATACAGTACATACACAGATGCACATCCACATGCACACACACGTGCACGCACAGACACACACAAACGCACGCACGTTTGAAAAACAAACATGACAGCCGTGCTCTCCGTCGAATTGACAATCAGGGCCTTGCGCCTCTCGCTCAATTAGGCAGCATGTTTCCCCTCTTTGACAAGTGATAAGGCAAACAAGTGCTACCTTCAGATAACCTCCAACTCTTTATACTCACAAACAGCATTCAAAGGCTGGAAATTCCCACAGCAGGGCCGGCTTTTAGGCTAACTTCTAACTCCTCAGGAATGCATTTAGTGCATCTAGTGATTCTGTAATCTATGTCATATATGTATCTATCATATATGTATATGTATAGTCATATATGTATGCATGTATATACATACATGTTTACATTGTTGTTGTTGTAAGTCTTTGAAGCCTAAAATGCCAATGTTGCCTCACTCTCTGTGCAAACAGACAGCAGCTTTGGACCATACAACTGCCTGTTATCAGCTTTCTATTTTCATGCTTCAGCAACCATAACACTGTAGCGTATCTGGGAAAATTAGCAGATGTTCGACACAGCATCTCACCTGTAAACATAGCATAATGTGTGAATTGTGTGTGTGTGTATGAGTGTGTGTATGAGTGTGTGTGTGTGTGTGTGTGTGCGTGTGTGCGTGTGTGTGTGTGTGTGTGTGTGTGTGTGTGTGTGTGTATGAGTATGTGTGTGTGTGTATGTGTGTGTGTGTGTGTGTGTGTGTGTCTGCCGTCAGCAACAAGCTCAGTCTAACCATAGCAGGCATGACAAATGAAAGAGATGGGCCACCCCACTGCGCTAACTGACAGCTCTGACACATCATTGCAGAATCCTCTCTTCTCTTACAAAAAGCCATGATACAAATCAGGTGTACCTCACCAGTCAAGCCAAAATAACAGACAATGCATGGGCCAGAGACACAAATGCTGAAATGTCTAAATATAACCTCTGCCTTCTTGTTTTACAGATAATGCTATCACTGATTTATATCTAATTATTTTTTTTCTTTCAGTTAATTTGTGAACAGGTTAATGTGCAATGGACTGATGCATTATTTTACATAATAATTACATTATTTACACAGTTATATAAAACCAATTGAGTTTGCAGAGTAAAGGGGTTTCTTATTCAGAATAGTAATTTCTAAGAAATAGTGTCTGTGTATTATTTTCTGCATCAATGATGAAGATGTTGAACAAGTCTTACAGATGAATCTGAATTCTGGAAGGATGTCTATTGACAACCAACCTTCGTAAAAATGTAATAATTTCAATACCTTTCACTTGATATTGATGTTCCTTCTTTCAATATTCAAAGACAAACAACCTTTAACTTTTAACAAAGTATCCTTTTTAATCTCTATGCAAATTCTCACAGTAGATATCAAATACTATTTATTTCAAAAACCTGCAATATATGACAGTGAACAATAGGATTGTAACAATAGCAACAGATCAGTCAACACAATCCTTCACTTCATGATTGCACATAGCAAAATGTTGACATGAAAGGAATAATTGCTTTTAAAACAATCTGTTGACTGGTTCGAAAGTGATTTTCATTTAATTGATAATGCCTGATTATTCTCTTTTCACATCAATCTTCATTACAAATAAAATGGCTGCCATGTCGTCTGCAGACACAGCTGGCCTTGGCCTGGTGTCCGGGCTGTTTATTTAACTCCGACATGTTAAAAAGGCTGCCATGTGTGGGTGGGAGCGGTTCACTGGCCTGTGATTCACTGTGTGTGTCAGCTAGCAGGCCCTAATGAGTCCAACTCTCCACTGCAAACCCCAGACCAGCGGGTCAGCCCGTCATTTGGGTCTCAGCTCGCCTGCAAGGACAAGCAGGTTAACTCCTGCTGTGGGAATCCCAACCATATGGTCTTATGGAAGATGAAGCCACTGGTGGGTTAGCCGTGACAACACAGCCACAACCGCGGCGCAGCACAGCGCAGCTCGACACACTCTGGAGCCACACACACACTAATCCCTGACATGTCATTAGTTCCAAATGGCCGTGTAAGTCACGCGCCTGTAATGTCCGCTGTTTGGAATCCAGAATGAGACAAAAAGCCCAAGGCTACATCTCAAGGTAACTAATTCAACTGATTTTGCCATTGCCATAACGAGCAAGGCTGCAGTTGCATTGGTGAGTGTTTGATTGTGGGATAACTTTATTGTGCTTTTATTCTGGTGTAATTATGGCAAACAGAGCGGCAGATGTACAAAGGCAGTGTAAATACTGACATTGTCCGCAGAGAGCACATGCTGTGCCTTGCCATAATGTGTGGAATTTTCTAAGCTTTCGCTTCATCAAGTAAACAGCACTCATCACCACCTGCAGTGGCCTACAGCTGAACGTGATAATTAAATCACATGTGCAGTTGAATGGAGTCAACCAGCGACATTAAAGAGAATCAACAGTTTAGCGACCATGAAATAATAAAATACATAAGATGACAACAGAGTGATAACACAGAACTGTAGTTCTGTTGTATGGGGTGCCAAATGTAACATGCCTTATTTCGTGGACAGAATGACTTTCGTGTGACGAAATACATATATTCATTACGAAACCATGTTACATCGTAACGCCTTTTGTCCACGGAATGCACAAATTGGTTTGCATTGTGTCCACGAAACACTGAAGAGAGCACATCATTCCGTGGACGAAATTGACTGGTGGCCTTTTCCTTTCGTGGACATAATGCTGAATGCAGTATTCACTGTCGTAGACTAAATGTTTGGTTAAAAGTAATTCTGTCTACGTAAATACGGAATGTACCTACACGCATCATTCTGTGCATCCTATTTCAATTTCGTCCACAGAAGTATTGTGTTGTGTTACAGAAGGCATTCTGTTAATGCAATAGTAACTTAACAACTTACAAAATGCATTCAGTGACATATGCTTTCATTCTGTGGACGAAATGCATAATAGAATCACGTACAATACATTTTGTGAGTCAGCAGTTTACGAAATGAATTATGTGTCACGATAATTTCATTACGTGGACGAAATGCATAACAAAATCACGAAATCAGTTTTGTGACCTGATGCAATACATTTCGTGAGTCAGCAGTTTACAGAATTAATATGTGTCACGGTCATTTCATTACGTGGACGAAATGCATAACAGAATCACGAAATCAGTTTTATGACCTGCTACAATACATTTCGTGAGTCAGCAGTTTACGGAATGAATTATGTGTCACGATAATTTCATTATATGGACGAAATGCATAATAGAATCACAAAATCAGTTTTGTGACTTGCTAAAATACATTTCGTGAGTCAGCAGTTTGCGGAATGAATTAGCCAGTGGGTAGCCTAGGCTACCATTTAGAAGTGGCCACTTCAATCGCGCCTCCTGTTAGTCAGAGCTCCGTGAAACAAAGGAAAGCCCTTTATTTGGACGGGCAAGTAGGCATAGCGATTAGGCCTATTATGCGCGCACTCTAGCGAGACGATATAAACTAGGCCTACTGTTAGGCCTAGCCTACAAGTCGCGATTTATTAGGCTATCCAATCGCTATACTGTTTTCATGAACATTACAGGAATCCACTTCAATTATTGTTTTAAATATCGTTGCTTAGCCCACAAGTTTGTCAGTTTCACTTGCACAGACACGCATAGACTTTGAATGAGCACTCACAGCCTACCACTACCACCTAGGCTAATGTTATGCCTCTATATTTGATGAATTAAGAAGTAGGCCTATGCATTGATCAGGGAAACATTTAGTTTATTTTTCTTTCGGTCCACGGTTCCAGCAGTTGTGCCGCAAAATTAACAGACAGAAGCACTGGGCATAGACCTAATCTAGCCTAAATTCGTGGTCCAATGGACCAGCAATCTACTCGTCGAAGAGGCTCATAGTTTGAAGATCATAGACCATAGATAATTCAGAGAAACCTAGTTGCTTTTTGCGGACCTAGGCTAGGTCCAGCACGGCCTGGCACCGGTTCGCGGATTGCCAATTACACTGCCGTTGCAAAGCCTCTGAATGCAGCCAGCTGACCCGTTTACCGGCAATGCTACAGCGGACTTAAGCTGCCACCTCGTGGCGAAAAGTTGCAATACATTTCACGCAGCTCTGTGAATAACGGGAGGCACGAGTGCCACTTCTAAATGGGACCCACTGGCTAATTCATTCCGCAAACTGCTGACTCACAAAATGTATTTTAGCAGGTTACAAAACTGATTTTGTGATTCTCTTATGCATTTCGTCCACGATAAAATTATCGTCACACATAATTCATTCCGTAAACTGCTGACTCACGAAATGAAATTTTTCTTTCGGTCCACGGTTCCAGCAGTTGTGCCGCAAAATTAACAGACAGAAGCACTGGGCATAGACCTAATCTAGCCTAAATTCGTGGTCCAATGGACCAGCAATCTACTCGTCGAAGAGGCTCATAGTTTGAAGATCATAGACCATAGATAATTCAGAGAAACCTAGTTGCTTTTTGCGGACCTAGGCTAGGTCCAGCACGGCCTGGCACCGGTTCGCGGATTGCCAATTACACTGCCGTTGCAAAGCCTCTGAATGCAGCCAGCTGACCCGTTTACCGGCAATGCTACAGCGGACTTAAGCTGCCACCTCGTGGCGAAAAGTTGCAATACATTTCACGCAGCTCTGTGAATAACGGGAGGCACGAGTGCCACTTCTAAATGGGACCCACTGGCTAATTCATTCCGCAAACTGCTGACTCACAAAATGTATTTTAGCAGGTTACAAAACTGATTTTGTGATTCTCTTATGCATTTCGTCCACGATAAAATTATCGTCACACATAATTCATTCCGTAAACTGCTGACTCACGAAATGAATTGTAGCAGATCACAAAGCTGATTTTGTGATTCTGTTATGCATTTCGTCCACGTAATGAAATTATCCTGACACATAATTCATTTCGCAAACTGCTAATTCACGAAATGTATTGTAGCAGGTCACAAAACTGATTTTGTGATTCTTTTATGCATTTCGTCCACGTAATGAAATTATCCTGACACCAGGGGTGAAAGTAAGCCGGTACTGGCCGGTACGGAGTACCACTAAAATATTTGGAGAGGGTACGCTGTACCGGAAAGAAAACTATACTGTCTCTGAAAAATATAGCACTTTCAGCATGACAACACAACTGCTAACGTCAAATTACCAGAAGCAACACGTTTCCCCCAAAATATATTTCATATACATCGTTCTGAACTGTATCTGAATTGTGTCTAAACCTCCCGTGCAGCTGGACAGACAACGAGCAAGCTATAGCGCGCGTACAGTAGCCTACAGTAATTGCGCCAACGTGCACTGGTATCCAAAGTGTTTTAGCAGACGGACGTTTCTTGGAAAGTCTCCCAAATAAAAAAAACATACAGGCTAAAGAAAAATATGTTGATGTTTCAATAGCCTATTCTGGTTTTATGTGTGCAGTGTTTCGCTGGAGAGACAGGAGACAGACAGTGCGTGTACGGCTTAACCAGATCTTGCGCAGCAATAATGAAAGTGTTTTAGCGGACAGAAGTATGTTGCAGTCTCCCAAATAAAAAGGCATGACTCAAAGAAACGTGTTTCATGATATACAGTAGCCTATATAAAAGAAAATTGATTGGAAGTGAGAGCGAGCAGAGTAACTAGGTTAAATAAATAAATAAATGTTGAAATTAAGTGTTTGCAATTTATTCATAATCAAAAACAGATGCAGGTGGGTTAAAGAGTGATACTAGAGTGATAAGAAGTCCTAGTGAATGCTTGATAAGTAGACTATAATACAGTAAATAAACAAATAAATAAATAATAAATAATTAGGCTAAGTGAAATTTTCGGCGCGCGCTCTGGGCGCACATTATAACTCTATATCATAGTACCACCAAGAAATAAAAACTACTTTCACCCCTGCCTGACACATAATTCATTTCGTAAACTGCTGACTCACGAAATGTATTGTAGCAGGTCACAAAACTGATTTTGTGATTCTTTTATGCATTTCGTCCACGTTATGAAATTATCCTGACACATAATTAATTCCGTAAACTGCTGACTCACGAAATGTATTGTAGCAGGTCACAAAACTGATTTTGTGATTCTTTTATGCATTTCGTCCACAGAATGAAAGCATATGTCACTGAATGCATTTCGTAAGTTGTTAAGTTACTATTGCGTGGACGGAATGCCTTCTGTAACACAACACAATAATTCTGTGGACGAAATTGAAATAGGATGCACAGAATGATGCGTGTAGGTGCATTCCGTATTTACGTATACAGAATTACTTTTGACCAAACATTTAGTCTACGACAGTGAATACTGCATTCAGCATTATGTCCAAGAAAGGAAAAGGCCACCAGTCAATTTCATCCACGAAATGA
Organism: Alosa sapidissima; assembly: GCF_018492685.1. Taxonomy (NCBI): domain Eukaryota; kingdom Metazoa; phylum Chordata; class Actinopteri; order Clupeiformes; family Clupeidae; genus Alosa; species Alosa sapidissima. Next base: position 5,911,608 of record NC_055979.1, on the reverse strand, counting down.
TGTGCTCTCTTCAGTGTTTCGTGGACACAATGCAAACCAATTGCATTCCGTGGACAAAAGGCGTTACGATGTAACATGGTTTCATAATGAATATATGTATTTCGTCACACGAAATGGCGTTTGTAACAAACGGAAGTTCGGGAGGAGCATGACGGAATTTGCCACGCCTCCTTCAATCAGACAGGTTATTTATTCGCAGTCTGCCTCTATCAGCCGAAGTTGCAGCATCGGCGTCACTCCGGTTGCAAGGAGAGCTACTCCGCGGACCATATCTTTGATTAGAGCAGAGTTGGATGTAGGATCGATTGCCCTCGTTTCGCAAGGAAAGCAGACCTACGTTGCCTTCTCCAACAATCAGTTGATCTTTCCTCTCCTACTATAGCCGATCTACCGAGCACCAGCGCCGCAGTGCGGAGCTCCGTTCCTCCGGCGTCTCCCCCTCTGTTCATGCAACATGTTTTTCAACTCCGCAAGTTATGGCAGCCCGCGTGCAGCCCTCTACCTTGCCTTCCGCTACTGCGGCCTCTTTCTCTATTCCTAAACAGCTTTCCCCCTGCTCACTCAGCTCAGCAAGTTATGGCAGCCCGCGCGCAGCCCTCTACCTTGCCTTCCGCTACTGCGGCCTCTTTCTCTTTCCAGCTAATCAACCCTCCCCACTTTTCTCTTTGCCTACCTAGGGTGCTGCGCAACCTCCTCCCCCTTCCCCCGTAGCGTCTGCGTCACTACTTTTTCCCCTTTCCCCATCATCTCCCGCCGGCGCAAACCCCAGCCAGGGACCGCGTCCCTGGTTCTCCCTCACCCCTCTTTCCCTGGATTGGTGCCACCACCCTATAGGCTACCGTATCGGCATCTCATCTGAGACCATGTCTACATTAAATAGTAATACAATATAATCTATGTGGTGATCACAAAATGTATTTAAGGGAGCATCGCTTTAACTCAATGCCGGCGTTGGCCGTAAGGCAGATACACAGGAGCTGTTGCTCTGTCACTTATTGCCAAGAGGGCAAGGAAGGAATTTTTCTCCTTTAAATGTCGGAGTTTTTTCACCTTCCTCTGTGTTCATTGAGTGTCAGCATATTAAAGCCCTTCCCTATCTGACCAAGGGAGCACCTGCACCGGCGTGTAGCTCTGCCCTGTTCCTCGGAATCCTCTCTAATAATGTGTTGCTGCTCATCACTTCTCTTGCCGTTATAGCTACCGCAGTTAGCTACAGCAGCCTATTTTAATTGCTTAGGCCTTACTAGCCTACTAAACATTGGGGTGCATTAGATGTTGAACTTCACAACCGCGCGTGTTTGGGCTGTCATTTTCAACATCTACTCTCTCCTGCAGCCCTATACAGTTTGGCTAATTCGTTTTTCCATCGCATGGATAGATCCCCCCTCCAGACTACGGACACTCCGTTACTCGCTTTCAAACGCAGCTCAACGTTGTTCTAACGCTAATCGGAATCCCAGCAGGCCGTTACATATTTTATGGTGCAGCCACCAACGCGGCAAATAACGGCCTGTCCGATCAAGCGCTCAAAACTCTCGCCCGTGGTCCTCCGACGCCTATCACTCATATCAGATCAAGTCTCTCTGATCTGAGGGAATTAGCGCACCTCACACTCTCGCGTCGAATTTGTTCGCGTGGTCCTGGCTATAGGGTCCTTCATCTTTAACACATTTTTTGGGGTGTATTGCGGAATCCTGCACTCCTGCCTGTGCAGTTGACTCCTGCACAATCCCGCAAATCCCTTCAGGACCCTGGCCAGAGACTTCCCCAAACATGCTTTTCTATTAAGCTATTATATCTGCAAATTACGGAATGTGAACTAGTGAAAGTCATTCTGTCCACGAATTAAGGCATGTTACATTTGGCGCCCCATACTGTTGTTTCTGAAAGTCTGTCCAATTGATGCATTGCAACTGGACTACATCGCAATTATTCACCGCAAAACAGACGTGCTGCTGGACACATACAGTATGCTGGATACACATGCTGGAATACCTAATCAATTGCTATTATCATTTCTTCTCCTATGTGTTGGTGCAAACTTTTATCTCGACCTTTCCGTAAATGCATAAGTATGAGTAAGAAAAGTCCAGCTCGTCACTCTGCCCTCCTGGGGCAGAAAGAATGCAATTTAATTCTGTACTGTAAGGTGGAAAAATACTGGAATCCGCAATCTTTACCAAATGGCCCCTCTGATCTTCCTGTGTGGTCTGACCAAAGCTTAAGTAATTAGGCTACTATACAGTGTTCTTCACCTTACCTCCCCCTGTATAGTAATTAATTAAGCTTTGGCCAGACTGTAACAAAGAGAACCTCTGGTTGTGATTCCCAAATTATCTGCAAATGTATGTTATGAATGTAACATATTCATGTTTGGTCTTGAATTGATCCTTGTAATGTGTGCAGTAGTCTGGTCATAGTTCCATTACAATCTAAAGTATCTGTGCATAGGTGTAGACCAAAACCTACACAGTAGTCTGTATTAACTTGAATCTCATACCTAACTTTTCAGACCAGCTGACATGACAGCAGAGAAGGAAGACATTGCTATTGATTTGGGGCATATGCATTTGAGGATCTGCATCTGGGGTGGTTTTGGGGCTTCTCCTCTGCTCCCTCTTCTGAGCTCTGATCTCCTCTCTTTCCTCTGGCTCTCTACTGGAGAAGGCCCTTCTGCTCTTTGGTCTCTTCTGCTCTCCTCCTCTTCTCTTCTGCTCCCTCTTCTCTGCCCTTCTTCACTTCTCCGCTCCCTCTTCTACCCTTCTCTCTTCTGCTCTTCTCTTCTCTCCTGCCAAAAGCTTCTGTCTCTCTCTCTCTCTTTCTCTCTCTCTCTCTCTCCCTCTTTTGGGTTTGTTTTGATGTATTCATATATGATGCATTCTTTATTTATTTGGTTGATTTGGCATCTTAGTTGTTATAGTGTATGTGCCTGGTTTTACCTTGCAATGTGTTGAACTGGTATTGGTTACATTTAAGTTTATGGTTCACCAATTAATACATTGTTCATTCCTCCACCATTCATATATCTCTCCTCGTGTGCCATGCCACTACTGTGCCACCAGCTGAAAAACTACTAAGTGATATTGGAGGTCAACCTATTCATTTTATGAAGTCAGATTAATCATAGGTTCTCGCAATATGTAGCACTTATGCACTGTTCTGACCTATAATGTTCAAGACTGTCGCAGCCAAAGTGGCCCTCTTACCGATATGTGTCGCAGACTGCTTTACAATGCAATGTAAAGGAGATAATTATGCCTACAGAGTGTTTATTTTTTTTTTCTTGTACTGACAGCATATGGTGAACTTGAGAAACAGAGATCTATGTGAAAAATGGCCATAACTATGTCACACATAGTGAAGAAATAATGCCTGAATCAGACCTGTGATACAAAATGCATGCAGTTGTAAGAATTCCCTCAGTCCCCATCAACCAGTGACCAAATCTTATCACTCCAATGTGATGATGCTTCATGGTGACACATCACAAAAATCGGTGGTGTCAATGGTGACCAAACCCATACACACACACATGACACTCAGATGGTAGAGAGCCTAATCAAAATTCATACCACGTTTAATGAGACATCATATCATAGCAACATGACACTAATTTCTGTATTATTTTTTTCTAACCCGGGGAGCTGTGGTGAAAGCGTCCATACAGCATTTGAGTCCATGTGCCTATGGGACCCAGGTTCCAATCTGACCCGTGGCCAGTTCCTGACCCCACCCCATCTCTCGCCCCCACTTGCTTCCTAAAGGCAAAACACCCCAAAAATACAGTTTAAAAAATCTCTAAACCCAACAAGGTGAATATTGCATTCTGGTATGACTTTATCAGGGTGAGCCCAAAACCTATCTAGATAACAAATGCCATCAACATTTGATTGACATTTGGATGATGACATAATATACCATCGAAATGATGATAATAACAGTTACAGCCCTTTTTGCAACAAATTACTGTTCAATAAATGCACTCTAGTTATAGCTATGTTTACACCAGCATACATATTATAAGAGAAGGACATATTTAGCACATCAAGTATGGATGGTGCTGAATATTTTGGATGTAATCCCTGAAGGTGGAACCTCTGACCTAGCCTAGCTAATACCAGACTGATTTTCAAATCTCAATTGAGATTCAAAATGGGTCTCACAAAAAGTCTGTGTTGTTTAATACTGATGCCCTTAGCACAGAACATTTATTGATTATGTTCAACAGCACTCCTTACTCTCCTGTCTGTCATTGTATAAATCCTGCTTCGTGTCGGATAAGTGGTTGTGGTTGGTTCCTGGGTTTTTGGTGATTGGTTTTTAGGGATTGGGTTTTTGGTTTTTGAAACCGGCTTCAGTGGTAAAATCAAATTTGCTAACAGGTTCATCTGGGTTCACCCAAGCTACCACTGACCTGGAAAGACTTCACAAAACTTTGCCTGACAGCTGTATACCACATAGGGCTTTCAACTCTATGTGTATTAGTAGTTGAATGGACCTCTGGGGGTCTTGGTACAGCCCTTCTTCTCTCCTCCGAGGGTGGCCGAAGGTGGGCGCCACTCAGCCTTTCATTACCAAGTCCAACTCTTGTGGAATAATCCCTGCTACATCTATTTAGGAGGTTAAAGCCTTTCCTCACTTCAAGTGCACACTTACAAACTCCCCTATGTATGCCCCTATTGGAGAATGTGCAGCACTGTGTGCCCTAGGAACGTATTTGCAGTCACCTCTCCTCTGTAGAGCCTGTTTGCCTGGTCGTAGGAGAGAGCACAATGGCCCCTCTATATGCTCTCTCAGTAATGCTGGTGACAGTCTATTCCGTTGAAGAGCTGCCCCTATATAACCCAGAATGACCCCTCTTCTCTTCCCCTCCGTCCTACACTGTGGTTGTCTGATAGCCGTAGCTTCTTAACCCCCATCTCTCACCGTTTTTTTTTTGGTTTGTTTTGCAGCCAGGCTCGTCTCAAGGTCTCTGTCCATTAATGGTGTGTCTTCCTCCCCAGAGTCTGTCTGTTCTGGCTCTCTGAGTTTTGGCCTTAGGTTTGATACAATAGAGTTTGGTGCACTGAAGAACTACTCAATGCCACATTCAAGTAGAATTCTTTGTAGTGTGACAAAGAAGAAGACACATTCCCAGTGGTAAAAAGCCACAGCTCAAACAATAAATAGCAACAGGTTTCATGCATTTTATTACCTTGGTCTATATGTAATAATGTGACAAAATCTGATCATTTCTCGACTTTGTGGAATGCTTTCTTCATTCGGATAGCGACTTTTCTGCCTTTCACATTCCTTATGCTGTAGCAAGGACAGGAGGTTGCATCCTCCTTTGCTAAAAGCAATTTCTTTCCCTCTCCACACACGCAGTACAGATGCTGCTTTAACATTTTATGAGTCTTACACCATTTTGTGTCAGGACCCGACAGGACTCGCTGCTGAAGATGCAGTGTTTGTTAAGCGGCGTGTCCTTCATCACTGTCAACAACACAAAACAGCTTGTTGCTATGGAAGTGATGTGAAATTATTAAATGGCTGGAAGGTTGAAGAGTCTAGCAAGAGTCTACTGTAGATGCACACATAAACATCTGGACGCTCACAACAGCATACTGTATCAAACACACAACATACATCCAAACAGTCTATACATACTGTACATGCATCAATACATTATGCATGGATATGTAAATAACAGATATCAACACAAAAACATTCATTCACAACTGATAGGAAATAATCTGATATTCCTACCCAACAGATATACTGTTTACCTGCTATGCTACTATATGCGTACATGGCCATAGATGTTTCGGTTAAATAAACTTCACTGCAAGGTGGATATACTCCTGTATGATGGAGTCTCATCCTATTGAATGCTGAAAAAATAGGACTCATTATTCTGTGCCTTTCTCTCTCTCCCTTCACACCGTCTCTGTCTCAAACACTTTCCCTTGGTCTTCTATTTTGTGTAACATGCACTCTCTCATTCTCTTCCCCACTCTCCCTCTTCCTCTCTCTCCCCATCCATATATCTCCCTGTCTCTCCTTTTCTGTCTGTCTTTTACTTCCCCTCCTCTTCCCCTCCTCTTCCTCTCTCTCCTCACCCATCATCTCTCTCCCTCTCTCTCTTTCTTCCTCTCCCTCTTCCTGATTAGGACCCTCAGGTTGGAATATGAATTCTTTGACTCCCGAGTGCTATTTTGAGCGCTGCCTGCTTTCTGCCTGCCTGTGAAGTACAAGCAAACAGCACAGAGCACGTCTCTACCAGGAAACACAGCCAACTCAAGGATAACACCACAGAACAACCCTAAAAGCACATCTTGGCCCTGTCCCAAAATCCACCCCACCCCTCCCCCACTCACTTTTATGTACCACAGTGTCATAAAGCTGTAACAATATGGTAATTACAGAAATTAAATATGAATATTTGACCCAATTTCTGGTGTGTGCCTGTGTCTGTGTGTACATATATGTGTGTGTGTGTGTGTGTGAGATCGGGTGTGTGTGTGTAGGTGTGTGTGGGTGTGGCAGGTGGATGAGGGGGGTGGTGAAAGGGAAGGGGGGAGGGGAGACAGAGCGAAAGCCTTGTTGACTGATCCGTGTGACAGGATAAACAGCTCTGCTGTTTCACAGTGCACCACCATGCCACTGCGTCAGCAAACCTCCCTTTGAAGCCCAAGCGGCACCAGGGCAACCTCCATTCCAATCTGGGCTGAGCCGTGCTGCACGGTGGCTGAGACTGAGCCTGGACTGGGTCAGGCAGAGCCATGGCATGCTGGCAGTGCACAAGACAGGGAGAATCATCTGATGCAGAGAGAGAGAGAAAGAGAGAGAGAGAAAGAAGAGGAGGCGGAGGAGAAAAAAGCCCCTTGGGTTTTTTTTCGAGAGTGAACAGCGTTCTCGTGCAGTCCTCTGCCAACCAATTAGCAAATGACTCCCTGCGCCCAGCTCCACTCACATAGATGCAGGAGGTTCTGGGAAAGGAAATAATGGCAGTGCTGTGTAGTGTGTGTGTGTGTGTGTGTGTGTGTGTGTGTGTGTGTGTAATGTAGATTTAAAAGAAACCCGTATGTAGAGAGGGAGAGAGAGAGAGAGAGAGAGTGCACATAATTGTGAGTGTGTCTTTTAGAATCAACAAGACAGCAGAGAGTAGGGATAGTGTGGTACCACTTTTTTATGGCCAACACTGATATGCCAACCTTAAGTATCTGCCAATAATGATACCAATCCGATACTGTCCCTTCTACTAAGATGCAAGTGCGGAATAAGCAAGTCAGTAATAAACAGTGCCACTCTTTGTGAGCTCCGTTGTTAGTGTTTGTCTGTAGTTATATGCTAGGCAAGATGGTTCACTTACGCACACCCACAGTCATGGCTAGCTCATTTGAATGAGCAGTAATTGTTGAGGATCTTTGAGAGGAGGAAAGTTGTCACTGTCAGTGATTGTACTGCTAACAGGTCTCACTCACGATTTAAACCTTAAAACTGTTTGTCTTTGTCAAACCCAGGCACAGACAGTGCCCTCTACATTTATTGGTACCATTGGTAAAGATCAGCAAAAAGGGGTATACAAAAATCTTTTGACATTTTATCTGAGTTTCATAATGGAAACAATGAAGAAAATCCAACCTTGAAGGGAAGCAAGTTTATTCTGAGAAGAAAAAATCCTCATAAAGACATACATATTTTCTAACAAAAATACAAGTGCCACAGTTATTGGCAGCCCTTTATTTAATCTTTTGGAAAGCCTCCATTTGCAAATAAAAGAGCTCTTAGTCCTTTTCTATAACATCTCCGAAAGTTAGAGAATACAAAGCAGGGGATTTGAGAGCATTCCTCTTTAAAATATATCTCTGGATCATCCAGATTCCCAGGCCTGTTGTGAATTGTCACCCCACTGTTTTTTTTATGAAGTTCAGTTCTACCAGAGGACTCAGGGAGCAGTTGTGAGGGTTTTTTAATCCTTGAATGGATTTACAGGAATGAAAGTAAAACAAATACAAATCTTTGGCAAAGGCCCCATCACAAGATTGACAAAATTGATTCGCAGGCGATACAGGAGCCTGCGCTCCCGCACCAGCAGGCTCAGGTACAGCTTCTTTCCAGATACTGTAACACTGCTGAACAAAACTACACCTCCTGTCTAGCATTTGCACTTTAGCTGTTTACTTGTTTACCTGTTTACTTTTCACTTCTACACTGTTTACCTGTTTACATTGACTGCACTGCACTGCTTACCTGTTTACGTTTACTCTTGCACTGTTTCATCAATGCCCTTGCACTGCTAACACCAAAAACTGCATTTATTTATTTATTTTCCATAACCTGCCCATAAACCTGTACAATGTACATATATATTACATGTACATGCAGTATATGTATTTATACATTTATAAATATTTATATAATATCTATTTATACTCTCTGTACATAACCCTCTATACTCCTTATCTGTCACTGTAGACATGTCTTCTGAAAAAACCTGCATGTATCTAACTAAACACTGTTGTACATAATTAATCTCTATCATCTACATAACTGCACAGAATACTATACTCAACCTGCACTTTGGTATTTAATGCTTCTTTACACTTCTGGTTGGATGTCAACTGCATTTCATTGTCTCTGTACTCTGCTAAATAAAGTTGAATCTAATCTAAAAAGAATAATCCTAGTTCAAACACAGATGTAGCAGTGGCAACTTGAAAATAATGGCCCATGTCTTGCAAAAGCAAGGAGCCCCAGGTTCCAATCACAGCAGCTAAACAGACTATGAACAGATGGCATAATTTGATATAATGACAGATTACGATGGATTCTTGGGTCGGAGGTTTTAAGTACGACAGGGACGTCACTGCAGTCAATCATTGCCAATTGATAGCTGGCGAAGGCAACAGGCCAGATTAAAGTCCTTAACTTGTAACCACCACAGAGAAGAAATAGCTGTTACGGTGGAGGGAACAAACCTCCTTTCCTGATCTTGAACTGGGAGAGCTGAAGCGAGGTTGAAGTCAGGTAGGCCTGTGGTGGCAGATGGAGCCGGAGCAGACACAGGCATCGAAGAGGAAGTAGAAGGGGCATGTATTGGCAGACACAACAAAAAGTTGATTGAGGTCGCTGCAGAGGGGGAAGTCGAGGGCAACCATGCTGGAGCAGAGTTAAGGGAGTCTTCCGAAAGCTTCCACTCTTTGACCGTTTGCCTAAGAGTCTGAACCGCTTGGATCACCTGGAGATCATTTGCCAGTGCAGCCGTAAAATGAGAGGCAAGGGGCTGACTCTGAGGGCACGTTACAGCTTTATTTGATCTTTCTGCCAGCCAGGTTGAGGATGACTCAGTGGAACACTCTTTGCCTGCCTGTTTTGGCTGAGCTTTGGTTGGGCCTGGGGTTGGGGCTGAGATCTGAAAATCAAACTCTTTGCAGCATACTGAGCTGCTACATATTACAATGATGATCGTCAAACTTAACACATTTTGGCACCTGAAAGCAGCAGAACATGTACGTAAGCCAAGTGGTTTTAAAGACAGGTGTAGAAGGGTGATTGGTCGGGAGAATTGAATATATGGATGATGTCGTATCAAAGTCGTTCTGGCACAAAGTTACAAAACTGAGATAACCAGGGCAGAAACTTGATGCTGTACAGTAAATCTGGACATTTTGGATTCCAGGCAAAATCCCAACATTTCTACATTTGTAGTTAAATGATACAACTTTTGAGGTTAAATGAAAGGCTTTTTGCTGCCCTGCCTTTTTAATAATCTGTTAGCATGGAGGTAATTTTTAATGTTTTTTTTTAGACTTGGTGAGCACAAGATGCTACTTTTATCTGTATCTCTCCAACAGTGATCCTTAGGGATTATTTGCCTCTCTTACAGTCCTCTTCACTGTGCACAGGGGCAAGTTAAGCATGGGTCCTTTTCCAGGCAAGTTTGTAACAGTTCCATATGTTTGGAATTTCTCAATTATTGTTTTAGCTGTGAATATGGGCATTTTTCGTGCAAGTACCTGTGTTACCCATTACCTGACTTGCCGAAGTAGATACTCTATCCATCTATTTGAATAGTATGCTTTGGTCTTTCTCTTGTTGAAGAATGATTAGGGGGTTATAATGAAACAGGAAATTATGAATTACTTCTTGAAAGTGCATACACACTCTGATTACATTATAGAAGTTGAATTTAAATTAAAATCAGTTATTTTTCTTTGATAAGATTTTCTAGGGGTGCCAATAATTGCAGCACATGATTTTGTTAAATATATATTTTTTTAAGGATACCTTTTCTTCTCTGCATACGTTTAGTTTCCTTTAAGGTTGTAGTTTTTTTTTGTTTTGTTTCTGCATTGTTTTCAGTGTGAAACTAACACAAAACCCCAAAAGATGATTTTTATATGCTCCTCTTTACCAGGAGTGCCAATTAATAGAGGACACTGTAGGACACAGTACTTACGCTGTCCTCAATCAACCACAGAAACCTTCACATATGAGGAGACGCGCTCTGGGCTTGACCTGGAGCTTTCTTCTCCCAAACGTAGCATAACCTTCCTGTTAATAAATACTTATTGCTAGTTTGGAAACCTGTTTGTAATTAATAAAAAATGGTCTGTAAAAGACGTCAGAAAATGTATCAACCTCCTGCCAAAGTGTTTTGTTGCAATGACTAGTTTGGAATATTGCTTGGAGCAAGGGCACTTGCAGCATTCCGGTGACTTGACTTAATGAGACATGAGGGAATGTCAACAATTAACGCCCACTATACAGCAGGGACGTCCCTGGAGAATTTGAAAACCAGGCAATTTGCACAATAATACAACATGGATGGGAAAGTCAGACATGAACTTCTGCACCAGTGATAAAAACATTGCATCTCAAGGTTATTCTCAAGAACTTCCTAGTGTAATAAATGAACATCTTCCTCATTTGTGAGATGTTCTTTATTTGGGTTGGATGAGTTAAATTAAAACAATTCACACACTTATTCTGCTAATTGCCATTTAACACTTAATTTTCACGTGTTTCACCTAAAATCTAAACCTCTTTACATACAATTGTGTTGTTCTTAAATATCTTATGAATTATTACATGCAGCTGGGCACCAAGTTATCACTGAGAATATTCCCAGTATATATTATCTCACCAATCAGAGTGAAATAAGGTTCTGTCTGAAATATTAAAATAACCAGGCTATATCCAGAACCTTTTAATGGCCTGATTTATGACAGGATATTAGATTACTTACTGCGTTAACATAGACAAAAGACAGTGGTTAGATGTTATATTTAGAGAGATCTAGGCCCATAGGTTTTCCATTACTGTCTATATGTATGACTTGCATGGCTATTAACCAGGTGACAATGATTAAATCCAATTACTTACTTACTTACACACACACACACAGACACACAAACACACACACACACACACACACACACACAAAACAAATATAAAAGAAGCTGGCTACATTTAAAATGAAGAACAGTGATTTTTGCAGAGAAAATATGGAGAAAAAATTAAATGTGTCAAACCATATTTAGAGCGGAAATCAGCGCGCAGTCACACTCATTTATTTCAGATGCAACACCCACAGGCTAGATCTCCTTTGTGCTTACATTTCAAACTGGTGCGGTTCCCTCCACTTTCCTCCAGTAGAAAGGAATCATCTTTGTGTTTGTCTTTCACTTTGTACCTGGCCTAGTCAGTCGACTCACATTCCATTTTCTATTAGTTCTCAGCTTACAGAGAAAGAGAGAGAAGGGGAGAGAAGACAGGGAGAGGGAGGGAGGGAGGGAGGGAGGAAGAGAGAGAGAGAGAGAGAGAGCTATTTTTAGGCCCAGCAGCAGAATGACTCATTTCTTACTGAAAAAAGAGGGCCAAGTGGTTCATTTCACAAAGCAGAGCTTCTAAGAGTCTTGAAGATGGGTTATTTGCCCCTGTGAAACATTGTTCCTAATCAACAAGTGCCACACTCCCTCTTTCAGCCCCTTAAAAACCCAACCACTTGTTCCCCTGTGTTCTCATTTCAGATTTGTGACCCAGTCATGAAAAAAGCTAGCCTAGAAATCTAGACGCACCCTAGCGGCAGCAAATTACATTTGAGAAATTGAAAAATTAAACTTCTATCAGGCCAATCAAATGTATAGAGTCGTTAGGTGGGCTTAATATAATGATTGATGGCAGTTGCAACGGTTTGGCTTGGGACTCAGCCCTGTCATATTGCGTGCAGAGGGAATTTGAAAGACAACCGATTATCCCGCCCCTCGGACTGAGCGCTGCGAACGGTGAGTGCCCGGACCCTACATTTTAATGTGGGTCTGGCTCATCAGGCTAGAAAAAAGCTAATTCTTCAGCAATATATTGCTTACATTGCTTGTTGTAATTATCAGTGACTGATGTATAAAAATCAATGTTTGCACTTTAGGTTAATGCATATGGTGTCAGAAATGTATATTAATGACACATACTGTTACATAACATGTTCTGATCTCTGATCTGTGCATCTAAATGTATATTCAGTCACATACTCAAGCTGTAATTCAAATGTAAATATATCACACAAAATCCCCATCATCCATGATACAGACAAAATATCTACAGTAGTGACTTAGCTGTAATACCCACTGCAGTAGAGGATGTACTTACTCTTGTATATATTACTTTATTATACAGTACAAATACTTACTCTCATATGTTATTTAAGGCTAAATCAGATAGGATATTGATCTCCCAAGTATTGCTTCAGAACTTTTGAAATAAACAGCTGCAAGAAAATCAGGGCAGCAGGAATCAATCAGTTGGTGATGACTCTATTTGCAAAAACATCACATAGTTTCTGGATAAAAAACAAATTGATATGCAGTAGAAGTATTGTCAAGGACAAAATTCTCACCCAAAAAACGGGGTTGCTATTGATGTGCAGCTGTAAGGCCTGGTGTTTTTTTCTCCGCTGTCCTTTAAACTCAAACTTCACACACTAGTCAGTAATTTAGTGAAGTCATATGGACCCCACCCGGCCTCGAACCCGGGCCTCTGGAATACCAAACCTGTTCTCTGACCACAGCTTCAATGAGCCAGGCCCTTTGGGATGGCAGCCTGAGCGTACACTCAACCACAGTGATGGCGCTCTGTCACAGTCTGATGTCAAGTAGCACCAATAGTATAATTTTACTCTAAAAATACAACACATCAGGAAATCAGAGATACTTGTCACTTCGTCATCCTTGGCTTGCTTCGGCTTATTAAATGGCTTTGAATAATTGCTTATTTTGCAAACTGTTTAAACACCACATCTGTCAGATATTACAATGACAGAAAGTCATAATGCACATTTTTCAGGGCATGTGATTGACAACATGAGCGAGGTACAAAACGATGGATAAATCTTACTGTTTATGTTAAATCAAATGGCAACTTATGCTTGTCGTTGTGCCGGTAACAACTGTGTTTATTACTTTTCTGCCACAGGGCCCTAAACCAAGGAGAACATCTGTACATCTGAGGACATCCAGTTGTGTCGCAGAAAGGAACCACCAGCTTCCAAAATATGGTTCAGCTGCTCTCCCGGGGTGACATACTACTGTCTCCAGAACCATGTCAACAAGCCCATCTGCAGCACCATAATAGGGTGTATGCATTATATAATATATACCCTGTGCCTTTCTAAACTTCAACACGTTCAATGTTGTTCACTCAATTCAGTTATAACAGTTATAATTCAGACCAATGACTGTATATATATATATATATATATATATATATATATATATATATATATATATATATATATATATATATATATATATATATATATATATATATATATATATAACATCTGCTGATTGATGTGCTTAAGCATAGCTAGTGTTGGAAGTGACATAAAAGCAGAAGATGTCAATTTAGCCAACATGATTTAGCAAAGTGATGACTGTCATCATGCTCCAGCTTAAACAGCAGACTATGTTTCGAAGAGGTGAGCTTAGCAATTACAGTAGTGGTTCCATAGTAGTTATGGTAGGTGGACTAGTGCCACTCCACACAATATCAACAGCAGCACTCAAACAGACAGAGTTATTAGCAGCTAATATGGAGGCTAATGGTCAATTAAATAAATGTCAAAAATAAATGCCGGATTTCAACCTATGGGCGATGTATAGTTAGCACTGCTGGTTAGCCAGAGAAAGCAGAAGTCACTTAGTGTGCCGATTAAATGGGCTCGTTCCACCTGAGAGCGCCGCACCTGAGATCCGGAGGGCACTGTGATGCTGCTTACAGAAACCTATGAATAACTCAGCAGTTCATTAGCAATAGTAATTTGCCCAAAGGCTATCCTCAATGTCAACAGCAGCAATTTTATACTGTTCCTTTTTTTCTGCAAAGGCACAGAGCAAATCTCGGAAGACAGGGAGAGCTTTTCATCCCGGGTCTTCCACTTCCACCAATGTGTCTGTTGTGGACACTGAATGACTGCAGACACAGACAGTTGATTGTTTTGGCGGGGTATTGTGACTATATCATGACTTTGTTTTTTTTTTGTTTTGTTTTTTTATTACAGTGTTTGTAGAGAGGATGTAATCATAATAATAAACAAATAAGAGAGTCTAATGCAAGGGGACAGATTAATATGATAACATTAATTATTAATACTATTATAAAATCAATTTTGAAATATTGATTCCATGTTTTTATTGCAAACACATTTCTTTTTATTTACTTACTTTTAATTCAACTTTGAATGTCGTACAAACTGGAAACCATTGTGTACTTTGTGTCATACAAATGTCAGCGTCAGACATGACCCCAGTGTGGCCGTGAGGAGGTCAGAGGGGTTGTGTGAATATATGATTTAGTTTGACCTTTAGTTTTGCATGACACGGGGGAGGACATGGTGGTGGGGGGAGGGTCATATTTTAAGGTCAGACTCCGCCATGAATCAACTTTACAGTCCCACAGTCAAGCTCAAGCTGTCAGCTTCCTCAGTTTCTCTCTTCGTCACCCAGTTTGTCAGTTTGACAGAGCCACTTTATGACAGAGAACACACAGATTAAACCACACAAAGTCCATTTTGTTTTACTTGTTCCAACTTTTCTCCAAATGTGCGATTGACTTCGCTGATGTCCTCCCTCATTTGAGCCTTGAGAGTGACAGAAAACGCTGATGTCAGACCGCAAGAGACAGATGCCAATCATGCAGTCGTTGAATCAATCCCCATTCACTTGAAATGCAAGTCACTGTGTGCTATGTGAGAAGCAAGGGAGTGTGTGTGGTGAGAATGACTTGCCTAAACAGAAAGCGCCTCTTATAACATGCCAGTTAATGATTAAAGAGCCTATGCAGAATTTCATAATTCACTGTCGAGGCACATTTCATTTGGATCATGTTGCAAAGCACTTATGAAATTAAAGGTCCCTTTTGTAGTGGCCTACCGCTGCCCTGCATGCACATATATGTGAACACACAAAAAATGCAAGCACACACACGTGTACTCCCCACCCCCCCCCACACACACACACAGGGAGGTTTGTCATGTATCGGGTTTGGAATATAAGTATAAGTATATATACTCTTTTGATCCTGTGAGGGAAATTTGGTCTCTGCATTTATCCCAATCCGTGAATTAGTGAAACACACTCAGCACACAGTGTACACACAGTGAGGTGAAGCACACACTAATCCCGGGGCAGTGAGCTGCCTGTTACAACAGCGGCGCTCGGGAAGCAGTAAGGGGTTAGGTGCCTACTGGTCGGGGTTCGAACCGTCAACCCTCCGGTTACAAGACCAAAGCTCTAACCAGTAGGCCACGGCTGCCCCCACATAGAAATACACCTGGCTCATTGTCATTCTAACCAGTTTGCCATTTGACACCATGCATGTGTTTGATTTGCTACTCTAGTAAGTGAATGTGAAACAAACACTTTGGATGTACAATTCAAAACTAGCGGGGTAAATGAAGAGACCATTACGCACACTGTATCCTTTACAATGTATTAAGCATCTGTCAGATAGGCCTGGGAACTTGAGGGGCGAAAACCCCCTCAATCCATAAATCAAGATGTGATGCCAATCCAGAAACAAGTGACCTTTCAGTTCACTCTTGGGTTTGTACAAATAAATGGAATTGTTTCAGCTTTCTCTCCTCGGTGTGCCACTGGAAACGAGCCGCGCGCATTTGAGATTTCAATTTGAGGGTGTCAAACCCTTTTCTTTTTCTATGATTGAGATGCCTGCCTCATTTTCTCTCTCTCTTTCTTTCTTTTCTTTATGTCATTTTTCTTTGGTCTTTTATCTGCTCCTCTCTCCCTTTTTTCCTCTCTTCCTGTCTTTGTCTGCACTGAAATTAAAAGAAAGAAGTGCTGATGTATCCATTGCGGATGACATTGCGAGACGGGTTTCGGAAGCTTCCACATTCAATGTCAAACCCATAAAGTAAAGGCATGCATAAAAGGGGCTGCATATTTATGCAAATGCATATAATTTCTCCATCAGCTTTCAAGAGAGTAATGTGAGAGGTCTTTTTTTTTTGGAGAATATGGAAATATTCATTACTTATTTGTGTGTGTCCATGAGAGAAAGAGAGAACGAGAAAGAGACAAAGGGAAAGATTGCTAGCCATTTTTCAAATCCCCAATTACTTATTTTACTCAGTTTCGTAGGTCGTTCAAGTGCAAGTGCAGTGTTTTTTTATGGAGCATCTGTGTAGACTTAAGTAATCGCACCGTCTTCTCAAACGTTAGTCATAGAAAGGGGGTGGGGGGGTGGGGGGTGAATTGAGGATGCATTGAGGAGAGGATTTAGTCCAAACAACTCAGGGTACGTCTACATGAAACCACCGGCTGAATTTTCTCTTACCGCTTTCACACCTTTAACGACACCGGGAAAAAACAAGAAAAAACTTGTGTGCACACAGAGGTGTAACCGGCTAAATGTGCTGTAGTGCATATGCCAGACCAGTCGATGTCGCCGCTGTGCAGAAGCTTCACGTTTAATTCTTGTGAATTGCATAGAGGAAAACTTTGTTGAAACAGTTTGTTAAGCAGTCACATCAAATAAGGAAAGACAATTCGGTTTTCAATTCAACTGTTACACTACTAAAGTTCATTTTCAAGGTATGTAACTGCTATGCGGAATTTCAAATGCTTAGCCTACGCATTGCATTAGGTCTGAGCACCACTGGAGAAAACACTAACATGCAGTAGGCTAATGTTTAACTAAGTTAAGCTAACGTGTGCTTCTAACTTAGCCACTAAAGGCTACATTGTGCACATAAATCATGACAGGGGAAAGAAAAACATTTTAATATGATAAATAAATGGTTTGGTTTGTTTTGACAAGCAGCGTGTCAGGTCGAGTGCCGTGGCTGAGTTGAGAAGTGGGGCTATATGTCGTCATAAAATTGCCGGCTTCGCACCTACAGGCGTCTACACAAGTTAGCCGGCGGTTTCAAAAATTCCCACTTCGGAAGCCGGTTTCAAAAACTATCGGTTTCAGTCTCCTAAACTGCCGGTGTAGTGTACACGCAAGGCGTAACCGTTAACAAAACCTTACCGGTTTCACAAAAACGGGCGTCGTGTAAACAGCACCTCAGAGCCAGATTCTGACTACGTTATTTGCTAAATACATACATAAAAAATACATATACATGTGAAAATGAACACAAAGTCAACAACCAAACTGTGTTGTTATGGCAACATACAGGTAAAAGTCAGCTTGCTTTTAAATGACACCTTTTATGTCTAGTTTTGACAAGTGACAGGCTTTGGATGTATTTTTCAGCATCCACCCATTTGAACTTTAAGCAATGCTTTCTGTCATTGATGTCTTTATTGACTTGAAAGTGTGTGTGTGTGTGTGTGTGTGTGTGTGTGTGTGTGTGGACAAAAAGATGTTCTGAAAAGATAGTGCACAACACTTGAGTTGTTGAAATGTGCTATTCCATTAAGACTACTCATTTGCAATTATGGATTAAAGGTCTGCATATGTCTTACCAAAAATATGTTTTTCAAAGACTTTTCAAAGACTTCTTCCGCAAATGCCCTCATTCCTCCTACACACTGAGGAAAATACAAAGAATATTTTGTCTTCTTCTGAGATGTTTCCCTGACAATACACGATACAATTTACTGGAATAAAAATTATTTACATACATAAAAACACAGAGGGGGGGAGTAGAAGAGGCAATTAAAGTAAGTTAAATTACCTTTAGACAAACAGAACATTTTTCACAGTGACCAGAGAGCTGGAAGTCAATGAGACCTGTGAGAAAGGCAGTTAGCTTATTAGTTTTACTGTACATGGGTCTCCTTACTGTTGCTGTGGTGAGTCAGTCAAGGCTCAGACCAGCACGATGTAGCATTTTCTGCTAATGAGACTCTTTTTACTATTTCATAGAATGCCATTGGCAATGGATTGGAATGGATAAGTGAACATCCACACTTGACCTTATCACACACTTATAACACACATCCCATCATAGGTAGCACTGCTTCAGAAAAAAGGACAGACATGGAGAAAAACGATTCTTGAGCAGTATACATCAACATTTAAGGACTTTGGTAATTGTCTTTTCTTCCCCATTAGAACTCCGGCAGCAGTTGGAGTTCCCTAATTGGTTCTTCTCAGATCATCATTTGCAAATCAAGAAGCTGAGAGGCAGTCACGCCTCATCCACCAGTAGTTATTAACAGGGCCACACAGAGCATTTGACTCAGATGGTTAATTTTAATGACTTATATGTAGTGGAAGGCTGCTGAGGCTTTTGCATTCAAAACGCTTTGCTGTAATGAAACACTCTTCCGCCAGAGTGAAGTTACACTGTATTGAGGTTTTTTGTTCTCACTCCCTGTAAAACATACACACACACACACACACGCACGCACGCACGCACGCACGCACGCACGCACGCACGCACACACGCGCGCGCGGGCACACACGTACAGTATTCAGATATGCTTACGCTTTCAAGTGTCTGCTTTACCTGGCCAGACTACCAATGTCTTTGCTACAGCACAAGGCCAATTAGAGAATTTTTTTCATAGGTGTGACTGTGTATGCAAGCTGAACTTCAAGGCTGATACCAAAGAAAGTGAATAAGTGAATTCTCTGAGCATGAGCATGGTCATAGATGTCTGGCAGTATCTGATTTAAGTCCTCCTGATGTCTGTTACATTGTTTTATTATTATTAATATAAAACACATTTATTTTTTAGTTTTTACAGTCCAGATGCAAAAAGGTGATATGTACATATACATACATAAATATGTATTTCGGTTCCCTGGGAATCTTATGACTTTGATGCTGCTCACCGCTGGGTCCTCCTATCTTTGTGTGGCTGTCTGAATGTATGTGTGTGAGCCAGCATTCCATTTCAAAATATTTGTGTCATTATTTATATATTTAAAATAATATATTTATATATATTATTTATAACAACGGATGTCATTTTTTACCTGACACAGTTTGAACGTGACTCCAGACGTGAGCTTCGAGCATCACCCGATGTTCTCCAGTGCAGCAAATTTATTACGCTAGTCTGCACAGGGATCGGGGAGTTACCTTAATACACCGTCGGGTGGAACAATTCATTTCACAACAGTAACCAGGGAGAATAAAAAGAATTAGCGACTTTAGAGGCAGCAAATACAACACAGCGATTAAGTAGAAATAAAACAGGTATATGAAGTGTTTCTTTTTTGCTGAGGTAAATTTGAAAGAAAAAAAACATATTCAAAAATGAAAATGCAATTATAAAGGGTTTAGCAACGCCAAGCAGAAGGCAGACTTATCGTAGAAGCAGCCAAGCATTGCGGCTTACAGAGGTAATCCTAGGAAAGAGCCGTTTGCTTTCAGCCCTGTTGACTGGCGATACTACAACAGACCTTTTGGAAAAAGACAGAGAGTCTGAAGAAGCCACACAATGATCCACGTTGTCCAGGAGTGAAAGAGCTAAGAGATGTATGACGCTGCTCACTGCCAGGGACTATTACAGTGCCATGATGCACGGCGGTGGGTGGCGTTGGTGTGTGGCTTTAGTACTAGGAGATGCGCTGTCACCAGTACAGTGCAAATGAAGTCAGAAGAACAAGGTCAATCATACCAAATTAAAAAAAAAAAAACACAGGGAAAGCTTGAGAGTTTCATATGCATATTGACTTTGTAATTATAATATGTCATCTGTTTATTTTCCTAGACTCAGTCACTTGAAAAGCATTGAAAGACAAAAGGAGGAGAATTTGTATTTCTCTTGAAACATTCTACTCCAATACTGTTATATTTTCTTGCTAAATTGCATATTGTCTCTTGATTTGCACATTTTCAAACAATGAAAAATATGTGAGTGCTCTATTCACCAGTTCTCTCTTTCAGTTAAACTAAGTTTTTGTCCAGCTTTTTTTGATATCATATACTCAGTTGTTTCTAACACCAGCTGTTGAAGTGGCAGATTAATTTCCAAAAGAAGCCAGGACGTTTAAAATCACTCTCCTCCAACTTGAACAGTGCCACCCCCAAAATATCAATGAGAACTGAGATGTTACCTCAAAATAAAATCACCATTGCTTGGCCATCAGACCCGCTAACAACCGCAAGATTAGAACCTCCTGCCAGCCTAATCTCTCTGAGCAAGGCATTTCATTCATGCACTGAATATAACAGGAAAGCCCTGCAGCGCATAGTGAACACAGCTGGAAGGATTATTGGTGCTTCACTCCCCTCCCTGAAGGACATTTACACCACCCACCTCACCCGCAAGGCGACCAAAATTGTGAGTGATGCAAGTCACCCCGCTCACAATCTGTTTGATCTACTGCCCTCTGGGAAGAGGTACAGAAGCCTGCGCTCCCGCACTACCAGACTCACCAACAGCTTCATACACCAAGCTGTAAGAATGCTGAACTCTCTCCCTCCTCTCCCCCCTCCACCCTCAGCTACATAACATCCTGGACATTGGACCCACAATGGCCGCCTGCACTACTCCACTTGCACACTTGCACACTTGTAAACTTTACAACTTGTTGTCGTTGTCCTGAAAACACAACACTTCTGCTGCTCTTACATAACTTGCACCACTATGCCACTTTCTTTCTTACTTAGGTCAAACAGAACTACCCAAGCCTTTTATTGGCCTGACTTTGCACTAGTATTTTATTGACTGTCTATGCACAATTTCAACCAAATTTTGCTGCTCTTATTTTTTCATTATTATATGTGCCCTCTTATTTACTTATTTACTTACTTTTTTGTTTACTTGAATGTTATGTTTGTCTGTGGACTTAAATTGGTAAAATATGTCTTGTCTTCACCGTGGGATAGTGAGAAACGTAATTTCGATCTCTTTGTATGTCTGGAACATGTGAAGAAATTGACAATAAAGCTGACTTTGACTTTGACTTTGACTTTGACTTTGGCTTTCCATGTGCACCTTTAGTCCATGGTACTAGCGGTTTTAACGCTGCACTAACGTATGTCTTCCTTCCTTCTCCTCCAACCACCCCCCGCCTGTTTCCTGACTGTTTTCATCCCTACAGTACGTCGTCACGCGCACACACACCCACCCTCACACACACACACACACACACACACACACACACACACACACACACACACACACACACATACACACACCTGTTCCACCAGGCCCGGCCTGTGATGGGTTCCAACAGTGTGTAATTTCCCCGTCTGGAGCAATCAATATTCCACAGAAATAAAAAAAAAGCGGTTTGGAGATTGAGAGCGAGGTGAGAGGGGTGGACACCATCTATGTGGCCATTCCATGGGTTTTTCCCATGATGGCTCCAATCCACAGCTTTCATCCCATTTCAGGCCGACTGTGGAGACAAGTCAGTACTAGAAATGAGAGAACAGTGAGAGCGTGGGTGAGTCAGCTGAACGAGAGAATGGAAGGTTACATCAAAACCTTTTTAACTGTCAAAGCCAAGACACTGGAAGGCCTGGAGAATTTCCTTGACAAATTCAAAGACGTAACGCTAGAAACCTACAGTATTTCAACCTCTCGTTGACTTTAAAGAACGACAGCTCTTCTAAAGTTCCCAGTCATATATCAAAATCTGGTGGATGAATGATTTTCAGTGTTGAAGTGCTATAATGTTTTAATACTGAATAATGTAATATATCTCACATATGCATATGAATTAAGAATGTCATCCTTTACATTGTGGATGGAGCCACTGCATCACAAAGATTTTTTTTTTTAACTTCACTTGCATACATAGATTTTCCAAATAAGAGACCCAGTTTGACACAACCAATGGGACTCCAACATGAAACTGGCCAGAGAACAGTAAGACTAGAGAACGTCCATGCCCCTACTGCACCAAAGTTTCTGTAAGATCAAGAAAGACAAGACAGATGGAGAGAAACTGCACTCGGAAGCCCAAGGCATATGCACCAACAGAGAACAAGCATGTCTTCCGCAATACAAATAGTTGTTAATCTATTGCCTATTAATATCAGTCTGTAATAAAAGGTTTTTGTTATACTGTCTCTCAGTTAACATACAGTATGTAAATATATACCACTTTGCATATACCACACATGTAAAATTATGTAAAAACAAAGGCTAGACTAATTGTGAGTCCTTAAAAAAGTGAATACTAAAACAGAGACAGGGAACCAGTCAGTTATTTCTTCAGCATTCAGTGTTCACTGTACGGGTGTCGTAAAGCTAGGCTGTTCTGTGGACCTGTGGCCAGGCTGATGATGGAGAAGTAGCTTTCACACGACTGACTTTCAAAACTGTATAAAACTCCAAAAGAGCAATGAAATTGTGTCAGTTCATAAAGATAGTTCTTGGTAAAGATAAAGATAGTTATGGTGTTTAAATGAGGACACCAAAATTCTGCTGCAGAATTGTATTTAGCTTACCTGTGACACCGTTTACTGTGTCAGGTGCAAACTTTTTCTGATTATGCTCTGTCTATGCACTCTGCCCAGAGACCATGTCACAGCCTTACAGGTGTCAGAGGACCCTGTTAAGTTTCTTCAGCACAGACTGTTACATAAACTCTCTTCTTTTAACAACTCAGATGGACAGTGCATTCCATGATACTTTTTTTCTGCAAAAGCCATGTATTCAAGTATCTCACTGCCTCAAACTGAAGTTGATGTTGTGAGAGAAACGTGCCCAAACTGCTCACGTTCGTTATAAGCTCTGCGAGGAACCACTGTGTTGTGTCCACTAATAGCCAATTTAATGCCTCTGTGCCCAAAGCCAGCCCGTGATAAACTTCTGAAACTGAGAAATTTGAGACCGCTCAAGAAAAAATCTCACATGACAGTGCCTCCGGCCAACATCTAAAAATGCACCATTACCGCACGGCACAGACTGATCCCCAACATCCCTGACTGTCCCAAGATGAGGGGGGAGCAATAAATTCCTTGCATAGTAAGCCATTTTGTGGTCTGTCAGTCACACTGACATCACAGACAAAGTAGTTTTACTTTGAAAGACAAAAAAACATCAAGACGCTCAGTGGCATGCAAAGCATTAGACAGAACATCCATATAGACGCAAAAATGGAAGAGAAGGCGCCTAGGGCGTCTCAGCGTGAGCCAGAGTGAACAGACATGATAGTAAGGACTATCTCCTCCCTCATGGCGCTTTGGGAGTAATCCAGAAATGGGAATTTAAGCACCAGTCTAAGAGGACCAATTTAAGTGCTGCTCTCCACCGTTTCGAGTCTTCATTATTCGGCGTCACCCACACAAGAGTGTGCTTCACTTATGTTAAATATGTTAATATGTTAAATATTCTCAAAATACAATAAAGCATTCCAGTTATTCATCCATTACTCCAGATTATTTGAAGAATGATGTGTTATAATGGAATTGTCAGCTACACTGTACAGAAACTATACAAAGTATTCACCCCCCTCGAATATTTCCCCTTTTACTGCTTTTATAAATTAAATCTTGATCAATTGGCCATTTTAACAATAATTTACAAAAATCCCCTCTTTAATGTCAAAGTGAAAGCATATTTCTACAAAGTAATGATAATGAATTAAAAATACATCATGCAAAATAAGTGATTGTATAAATATTAATTTCCTTCATGTTAGCATTTAATAGATGCACCTTTGACCACAATTAAAGCAAAGAGCCTGCGTGGATAGGTCTCAGTTAGGCTTGCACATCTGGATACTGCAATTTACTCAATTTTGCTTTGAAAAACTGCTCAAGCCTTTTTTATATCCAGCCACAGATTTTCTATAGGATTGAGGTCTGGGCTTTGGTAGTTTTCGCTGTATGCTTTGACACGTTGTCTTGCTGGAAAGTAAATCTTCTTCAAAGTCGTAGTTCTCTTGCAGACTGAATCAGATTGCCCTCCAGGATTTCCATATATGTTGCTGAATTCCTTTTACTTTTACCTTTACAAGCCTTCCAGGGCCTGCTGTCATAAAGGGTACCCCCAGAGCATGACACTAACACAACCATTCTTCAAATTATGGATGGTGCATTTTTGGTGATGTGCAGTGCTTGATGTCCGCCAAACATATAGTCTGATGGCCAAAAATCTCAATTTGGTCTCATCAGACCAAAGAACCCTCTTCCTTTTGACCTTGGAGTCTCCCACATGTCTTTGGGCGAACTTCAGTCGGGATTTAATAAGAGCTTTGCCACTCACCCATAAAGCTTTACACTGGCAAAAGTTGTGGTATGCCTAGTTTCTCCCATCTCAGCTGCTGAAGCTTTTAACTTCTTCAGAGTTGTCATAGGTACCTTGGTGGCCTCCCCCACCATTATGTTTACCCCCCCCCCCCCCCACACACTGTTTTTATTGAACAGTCACTCAGTTTGTGGTGACGACCTGCATTACGCAGATTTGCACATTTGCCATATTCCTTACATTCCTTCATGATGGATCTCACTGAACTCCATGATGTGACCCCTCCCTAATACTTTTCAATAATCTTTTCTCTGAGTTGTTTGGAGTGTTATTTTGTCTTCATGGTGGAATTATAGCCAGGAATACTGCTTGACCAGTGACTGGACCTTCCAGATGCAGGTGTTTATATTACTATACTATACACATTCACTGCACTCAGGCGATCCCCATTTCACTAATTGTGAGACTATTAGCACCAATTTTCTGGACCGCTGTTGATTTAGGTCAGTCACTTTAAGGGGGGTAAATATTTATGCAATCGCTTATTTTGCATTATATATTTTTTGATTAATTAACATTACTTTTAAAATGTGCTTTCATGTAAAATGTGCTTTCATGTAGAAAAGGCCAAATTAATTGGACAAAGATTCCATTTATTAAAGCAATAGAAAGGGAAATATCCAAAGGGGGTGAATAATTTTTGATTGGCAATGCATATGCATGTATGTGTAGTTATAGTTTGATTGGCAATGCAAATGCAGGTATGTGTAGTTATAGTTTGATTGGCAATGCATATGCAGGTATGTGTAGTTATAGTTTGATTGGCAATGCATATGCAGGTATGTGTAGTTATAGTTTGATTGGCAATGCATATGCAGGTATGTGTAGTTATAGTTTGTTTGGACAAGAAAAAAGGTGTTTATATGGTTTGTTTGGACAAGGCAAAAAAGGTGTGTGTATAACTACTATGCCTAAAGGCTCTGTCAGTGTTGATGCAACTGATGTGCAATATGACCTTCTCATCTAGTTTGTTTGTACTTGAAGCCAATTATGAAGTATAAGGTGAAGCCAGGTAGACCTCTAAGGTTAGTAACAAACAAAACACTATTTTATAGAAGTCTGGGAAAGAGCTACCTGTCACCTCCATACCTATAACTGCACAATCACCACAGGCCATGCCCGTTCTTGCTTAGGTGCAATGTCCTTTTGCAATCCCCAGGGCCTTACAGATAGACCTCGGGTGTTTCATGGGAGTGTTTACTTACAGAAAACCATCAAAAAAGCCATCAGAGAATCAGAAGTGTCAGAAAACCTTTGCCACACCTTCCAGTCCATCTGAAATAGAGAGAGACCTCAGACCAGGCAGGGTCATTGGGGGTCAAACAATACCGACATGGTTACCTTGAGCCATTAGTGTGGTATTTCTCTCCATTAAAAC
Source organism: Alosa sapidissima (assembly GCF_018492685.1). NCBI lineage: Eukaryota > Metazoa > Chordata > Actinopteri > Clupeiformes > Clupeidae > Alosa > Alosa sapidissima. The sequence goes on along the minus strand of NC_055979.1, from coordinate 5,885,559 downwards.
AATGTGTTAGCTAGTTCTATATTTCCCCATATATTAATGGCACTACTTGGACATAATTTCCATGCTTGAACTGCATGGATCAAATGAACAATGTACTACACGAGACAAGAAGGCAGAGAAAATCCCCAACCAGGGAATGAGAGCAAGTCCTTCATCTCAGTTTTTGAACAGGCTATTCCACACACTGCCGGAGACCTGCTTTCTTCTCATCTCGGCGCATAAGTGATACAAACCGTCAGTCAATACGGCTAACTGAGAGGTGCCACTCATCCCCTTCCCCCCTCCCCCCTCCCGCTAGCGTGCGGATCACCCATGATCCCGCGGTGCCAATCAAACATCTCCATGTCAGTCCCCGGCAGGACACCACCATGCTTGTTATAGGAACTGCCTGGGCCGATTGATGAGGATGATTGATCGCCTCACCGCATTAATCAATCTCGCGTCGGCCCTGTGGAGAAATTCCTCCCTCTTCTGACCACACGGCAACACTGGTGCATGTCAATACCGTTTACTTATTTATATCTCGCGTGGTTTAACTTGCATTTACCCAAGGCTAACCGAAGCACCGATGCATTTCAAACACAATATGCCTTTTGTCTCCTCAGAGGTCTGTACAAAGGCAATATCTTTGTAATGAGAGAAGAAATAACCAAAGGCCTTCCATTTAGCAGTTTCTTAGAGAAAGACAAAGGAATAGTTGCACTAAATGTTGTGAATTCAATATGACTTGTCTGATTCTACTGTGTAGTTTGTTAGGCTAATGCCAAAGAGAAATTCCTTATTGGTCTCAATAGTATCTGAGAACCTTGAAACCTACAACCTGAGTTTTCTCTCTGTGTGTATAGTAATAAGACTCTCTTTCAAGATGTATGAGTGTTACTATCTGAAAGTGGTGATTTTAGTCAATATTATGCTCTTTTTTGCAGAGTGTGCGCACCTACCCTGTGCAATGTACTTTTGGCCAGAAAAAAAACTATGATCTGCCATATGGGAATCTAACTCATATTAATTTTCTTGATTCACTATAGCTTTTTCAAATACCTTTTTCCCTGTACTCATTTAGCAAGATGGCTGATGAAGGTTTTGGGAAGGTATGGGCCCTCTAGTGTGGACAGAGCTACTGTGTGCTCCCGGTAATAAAGGGGCATTTAAGTAAAATATAACATGATTCGGCTGATGCTGGAGATACTTAAAATACAACACGGCCACCAGAGCCAAAAGCTCTGTCTGATCTTCAGGTTGTTCCTCTCAAGTCATATCTTAATTCAACAATCTCTCCATCATGAAGATCAGATTAACATGTGTTGTGGTGTGAATAGTTTCTTGGAAGGCAATGCAGTGCCCCAATAGTGGCAATGTCACAGTAGTCATTCCTTGAAAGAGATTTAGTGTTAAATGCTTGCATATGAATATGTTCGACTGAATTTATGGAGACACCTGAGGCACCGCTTATGCCCCTGAAGTCAATTACTTGCTGTGCTTTTGAATACTGTTTTCAGATTTCCATAATTTAATTTTCCGCAACTAACTCCATCTCCGTGTTCTTCTGGAGGTGCCATAGTAGGCGGGCCACAGGGTATTGTGCACTGGATTAAATGGGCTCTTGCACATTTCACATCTGTGTGTGTTTAAGTCCCGTTGCATCAGAAATGCCATGTTGTAGTTAAAGCAATGTGATGGGAGAATGGGGTGGATTTAGATCCGTTCTTAATGTAGTGGTTATACCTTATTTTGCAGTGATCCATGGAAGTCTGTCAGACTGCCCTGCACATTGGGAAATGATGCTAAAGGGGTACCCAGTGCACTGGAAAGAGACTTAAATGGTCATGTTCCTGCATAGCACATTAGCGTTACATAGTGCAATACCTGGCACTGCATGACACCCAGTGACAGAGTGGTAATTCACCCTATTACAGTCAGTGTACCATCAAAAGGAGTTTGATATATATAAGCTATAACCTTAAAAATAAAAATAAATAATAAAAAGTATTAGTGTTTTTTTAAGGACATTGAAAGGTGATTGTGTTCTTGAGCAAATAAGACACACATTGTAACAGGGATTGAATAATTTACCTCAATAGACTGTACAGATGTACACTTGTCACACCCATTGCATCAGGTATGCCACTGGTACTGTTAATGCATTAAAAGGGCATTGTGAAGTGATTATTTCATTGAGCTAATTAAAGCGAACACATGCTCCCCAGTGGGAAACTTCTCCACACCTGCCCTGTGAGACAACAAGCAGCACTCCCCCGATCTTTCACTAGGGCCTTGTCTCTGAAGGGGGTCTCCGTAATTGCCTGATTTGATGATTAAAGATTACGTTGATTGCCCCTGTGGCTACTATTATCCAATCTATCAGTGGCCTAATTCTTATTGAGCCTGCTCCTAAAGGAATTGGCATGTGTAATTTGGTCGCGCTCCATGTTAATGGGTGTCCTCCCCACCCAAACCCCCACCCCTATTGGCAGTTGAGTTGGATGAGGTGTTCTTGCACGGGAGTTGTGCAAAACTTTGGCTTATATTAAAAAAATCATGCCATTTGGCTCCAGGTTGCTAGTTCGTTTCCATGCAGTCTCTGTTCTGCCACTTGTCCTGGAGCCATTAGAATAAACCTCTGGTATGCTTACACGGTTATATTAAAGCTTATTAGTTAACAATCAAATGAGTTGAGTGTGTGCTGGTGTGTGGGATCTGCTGGTGGGTGACCTCCGGATGACACCGTGCCCCTCCCCCACACTCCCCCACACTCCACTGTGATGTTGCTGACATTGCACAAGTGCTGTGGCATCACCATTAGGTGTTGAGTACACAAATGAGCAGGAGGAGAAACAAAGAGGGAGACAGAGGGAAGCGGGCGGAACAAAAGAGAACTAAAACGCCAGCATCTGATCCGAGTCGCATGGACTCACGTACGATAATCATTCTAAACCAGCTGGGCTCATTTTTTTTTTCTTCTTTTGCAACTGTAATTTATGATTAAAACAGCTTTAGTGGTGCATAATGAACAGATTCTTGGCATTATTAAGATAACCTCAATATGCTCAGTGAATGCATTCACACTCCTGTAAAGCCTTCTGAGCCCCTGCTTTTGTATCTGGCTTTTTAATTCAACCTCAATCAACCAAGCTTAACAGGAAGATAATCTCAGCGTACAAGTCAACTCACTACTCACAACTCACAGTAACAACCAGCATTGCACTGCAGCTAGTGTTCCACTTGTATGCAAATAAAACCAAAGTATTTTTAAATAATTTAAGTATCTCAACAAAGTACCAGTTAAACAACATAACACGTTGGAACACTAGTGATGACTGTTTGATGGATAATGTATTTAGTTCCACTTTTGGCATTTTGTATGTAAGCCAACACCACTTATGTTGGCTGGCCACCAAGTGCCTGTGTTGTGTTAGATAGAACATATGGATTTGAAATGGGATTTGGAACGGGGAAATCCGGAGGGTCGTGCAGCTGTGCCTTTGCCAAAGTACAGTAGATGGAATGCCTAAAACTTTGACTGGGATTAGCCGTGAGATAAATTGTGTCCTTGGAGTTGGGATGGATTGCACAACTATTTGCTTCCTGCGCTTGTGGCTGCAAATGGTTGAGTTGTTAAGTCTGCTTGGTGGAAGGACAGCATAAAATGTGATACAATGTGATTAGTAATTGTCACGAGGCCTACTTCCCCTCTTGCTGACAAGACAGGGCATTTAGCCCCTCCCCCCTTGCGTCAGTTCCAATTTCCTTGTTTTCTTTTTGTAGAAAAGCATGTAAAAAAAAATATTTTATCTGTAAACAACATGCCAGCTAATTTGCTTAAATACAACATTAAGAATTATTCAGCAATTGAATAAATGACCGATTTACCTCATGAGTCTTATTTAATGAGAGATGAGTGAGTAGTCTGTGGTAGAGGTCATCATGAATGCTTAATTCGAGCACTCATTTTACACAGCTCTCACTCTGTGGGTAATTAGATACATGTAATGACAGGATGGAGACAAATAAAAAGGACACACCAACGATTCCTTGGACGGGCAGGAGGGGGGTGTTTGGGGCATAGGAGCCTTTGCCTAGTGGTGGTATGGCATCGATCAAATCCTCATTAACGCACTCCATTTAAAACTGCCAGGGCCACTATCAGAACACAACACAAGCTGACATATTCTCCTCGAGGACAAATTCACTTGCCCTCTTCACTGGCTCAGCGGGGAATATGTGGGGGCAAAGTCACTCCCATTGAAGTTGTATCATTACCTACTGATGTAGTCCTAGAATACAACACGAGTTTTCCCCCTACGAGGAGAGAAAAGAAAGAAAAAGAGACAGACAGAAAGAAGAAGAAGAAGAAGAAAGAGAAAAAAGGACAAAGTGAATCGACGACTTGTTGTGCTGCCATTCTGGAGTTGAGGCACGTCGCTGTCATGTTTCGCCCTTGGGGGTCACACAGGGGAGCCATGTGTGGGAGGTTGTGACTTTTTTCTCCGTCAGATCGAAAAGCCGACTTTTTTTTTGTGCGCTCCTCTCGCGGGCCCTGGGGCTCCTCTTGTCCAAGCGCTGCGCTCTCACAAGTTCCTTTCAACTCGGGGAGACGAAACGCTCCACTTGCTTACAGGAGGCTTCATCAGGCCCCAAGAATAAAACAACTGCCTCTCCCCATACACCCCTACACCCCAACCCTCAGCACTATCCCTCAGAACAACAAATGCTCCCCTACCCCCTTTTATTTCCCTCCACCGCAGGTATCAGGGGAGGGTTGGTCGTGACAGGTTGGTAACTGTGTCATAACACATCATGACAGAGGATGATTTGCTACCACATGGACTTAATTGACCATAGCTGTCCACTAAGTTAGCAAGGGAGCACTTTGGCACGGGCACGGAATCAGAGGATGTCTCGAAAGGGACCCTGTGAGGAGGGTTTCTCTGGCTAATGAGGACATAGTCACAGTGCCAGGGTTGGAGGATGTCTATATCAAAGGCAGAAGAAGGTGGGGTCCTCCTGCTCCCTCTAGTCTTCCGACTCTGAGAGAGAGAGAGAGATAGAGAGAGATGGAGAGGGAGAGATGTCTGCGCCTGCCTGTGCTGGCAGGTACGGTACAGCACGGTGCGAATCACTCTGTCGATATTTCTATTTTTCATCAAATTCATCGCAGTGCGGGGCCTGGATGAAACGGAATTTAACAGTGTGAGACATAAATAATAGAATGGCGAATAGATTAGCCGAGCTTATTGGTGTTACTGTAAAATTAAACAGCCCGATAGAAACGCTCAGCTGAACAGCCACTGATCCCAGAGTAGAAGAGAAAGATAAGTAGCCTATTCAACAGTGTTAAACCAAATGTAGAAGGGACATACAATTGAATATACTGCCCCACCACAGTGTTATCTTCATTATAAAGGGCCACACTAGTCTTAATGCTTATCGCCATCTCACTGTTATTGACATCACATTGTTTATGCCATAATGTTCTGCTGATATCTAATATGAAAAAACATAGAGGCAAAACCATTAGCTGACAGTTATCATCAAAAGCACTCAAGTTTGTTGTTATTAGGACTACAATGAATTTCTTTTGGAAATGCAGTGATAAAGAAAATGATTGGCCTGACAATGTGCTATCCACACATTATCTGATGTACCATGTTCATTTATTGGTAAGCATTCATCACACAACAACCAGTATATTCAAATATACCTAATCAAATAAATGTCCTCTTCCGTCATCTACCACAATCACTAGATTATTATGACCGCCGCGCAGTGAAGCGGCGGTCATATAGGTTTAGTCAGATTTTTTTTTTTTTTTTTTTTCTTTTTCTTTTTCGCATGTCCAAATTTCCATCAAGGATTCCCGGGACACTGAAAGACCGGGGTAGACGAAACTTGGTGGGCATGTAACCCCACATGGATAGCATGGAACCATAGTTTTTCGTTTTGATCTGTAGCCCCCCCGCTGTACTGGACCCCCCGAAAGGAGGGTAGGGCAGACACAGTTTTCTGTGAATATCTTGAGAACCGTAGGGCCTAGGATGACCAATTGTTTCCGTATGTTTGCCTCCAGGGGTCACGTTAACCCATTCCATGTTCACACATGTGCACAAACAGACACGCACACACATACATTCACAGTAATCATACGTATGACACATACTCACACAGTAGACATATGTATGCATGCATGCACATGCACAAACACACATACGCAGGTAAACACACAAGCACGCACACACACACACACACACACACACACACACACACACACCCACACACATAAACATAAACATGTACACGCACACATGCACACAATTCAAGAATTTCTCAGAATTATGAACAGGCAAGATGGGTGTGGGGTTGTATAAAATGAATTTTACATGTGAAATCTATGAACTAATCATGTTTTGGTACTTGTTGTCTAGCAGATACCAGTGAGAATTGAGTGTGGATAATGCAATTTAGTGAGACAGTTAGAATCATATAGGCCTTTCAGCGTTATTTATTTTTGTGGAAAAAATGTGCTGGACTGGGCGGCAGTCATATTTTGTATTTGTACATCTAGTTGTTTTTGCATTAGCTCTTGTTTGTTGTTGAATGATTGTTCATAATGTCACAGTGCATAATGTCATTAAAATAACATTTGTATTATGTTTTGATCAAACACACGGGCACCTATTTTAGCAATTGAAATGGATAGTCGTAAGGTCAAAGTGCATTTAGGGTGTGTTTGAATCCATGTTGACAGTGGGGAAAATAGTTTCTGTGTAAGGCACATAGTACAAAAGAATGGCTGTTTTGGGCAGAATTTGCAATAAACCAATGAGATTGTCCAGTGGTGTAACGAGTCAACACCGTGCCCCAATGCACACAATATTCACCGATATAGCAATGCATCTACTATTCCCATGAGCACTTGCACCTTCATGTGTTGCTAATATAGTGTCCAACTTACTGAGGGCGTGTATCTCTGCAGAGGGAACAGAACAACTCAGGCGACCATTTATGCAACAATATGACTCCAGTAGTTGAATTGTTGAAATTGGTATGTGTTCATGTGTGTGTGTGTGTGTGTGTGTGTGTGTGTGTGTGTGTGTGTGTGTTGCAAGTAGCCTAGTATCAAACATACCAAGAATGAACACTAAACTAAAACAGCAACACTTACCACAATAACATGTAATCGAGTGAATAAAAATAGCAAGGACATTCATCCAAGCACACTGGGTAATAAACACTCTCAGTCACAAGCAGTCTTTCCATTGCGTTGCTAAGGACTCAGTAATGAGCTTAATTATGCACCCTTTCAGTGAAATTATTTGCCTTTATCCTCTTGTTCTTTCTTGGTCAGTCGCACAATCACATTCAGGTCCCAGAATATGGCAACTGGATGAACAATGCACCTGACCTCACCTAGTTTATTCACCGATATACCAATGGGTTCCCATATGGACACAAGTTGATTTGCTGTTTAAAAACGGGATAATGATAACTATGTTGGGCACAAGTTGATTTGCTATTTAAAAACGGGATAATGATAACTATGTTGGGCACAAGTTGATTTGCTATTTAAAAACTGGATAATGATAACTATGTTGGGCACAATCACGCAAAGACACTGGCGTCACATCTCCATGCGCCAACCGTAAGATAGGGGCCAGAAAAAGTGTACAGAAGCACTACGGAACCATCAGATGGCTCTCACACATTACACCAACTAATGTATAATATGTTTAGAATTTATTCACAGCTATTTCTGGATAATAGTTGGATAATTGTTTTGGAGTTAATTATTGTGGAGAAAAATGTTTTAAACATGAAGAAGGCAACTAAGGTACATTAAAACAAGTATATGTCATAGCAAAACACATAGCGTATAAAATACAGACAATAACAACATAGGGTAAAATAAAAAAAATCCAGGAAAGGAGCACATTATGTGCTGGAATGTGCTAGAATTATTCCGTAGAGAGAAACGAGAGCACCATGCGTGAACTGAACTGTGCCATTGTTAAATGTGTGTGTGTGTGTGTGTGTGTGTGTGTGTGTGTGTGTGTGTGTGTGTTGTTCTATTCTTGCATAGGGGCTCAAGGTTGGCCTGAGCCTTTGTGTGCTGTTCCGCATCTCGGAGGATGGTGTTGGGGCTGCAGTGATAGCCTGTTGGAGCGTTGCCTGGGCATTGACCTACCTGTCAGCCCATAGCATCCCTTGGCCCCCTGGTTAATTCATTGGATAGAGCCATGCATCTTGGAAAAGGACGTGTGCTCCAAGATCATCCACTGAGAATATCAAATTGAGAGTAATGTGGGGCGAATGGGGAAAGAGTGTGTGTGTGTGTGTGTGTGTGTGTGTGTGTGTGTGTGTGCATTGCATCCTCACGCCCCCTCCTTCTGTTTAGTTAAACAACAGGGAAATAGCATGGACCCCATTGTCACTGTTGCTGTTGTAATGATGGAAATCTGCATATCCCAACAGCCAAAGAAGAAGAAAAAAACAAATCCCAAATCAACCGTAGCTAACGGGATAATCTCAAAGGTAGAATTGGAAATTCAATCAGCCCTACTCCCTTGTTGCTGTAGAATTCCTTTCTGCCAGGGTGTGTGTGTGTGTGTGTGTGTGTGTGTGTGTGTGTGTGTGTGTGTGTGTGTGTGTGTCTGTTAAGGTGGGGTGGGGGTGGGGTGTACAAAGGATGGCTTGTAGTATATTTGAGCTTATGAAAGCTTACTCTCCATGGCATCCAAGCAAGGCCTTGTGCACTGGCGTCTGCTGAAATGGCGGACTGGGAATGCAGGGGGGGGGGGGTGAGTGCACATTATTGGCTGTGACAAGGGCAGGCCCCAGGCTGGGGCATGGCTGGGCTTGCTGGGATGAGTCCATGCGACGGCGGTTAATACGGCTGCTCCCGTGCTCTGGCGCTGGGTTGGCGGGACGCCCAGGGCACAGATTTGATCGCTGGTGGAACAAATGGAAAGGGAAAAGCTCACGGTCCTGCCATACGCTAGTCGGAGTTTGGGTGCACGCGGAGCGGGAACCAGAGTGAGCGCTTTTCTGTCGCTTTTCTGTCGCTGTGTGGGCACATACGCACACACACACACACACACACACACACACATGCACGCACGCACGCACGCACGCACGCACGCACGCACACACACACACACACACACACACACACATTAACGTCAGGGCTAAAGAAGGCCAGGCGTCAGAGCGAGTGCTTCTCGAGAGATACTGACAGCTGCTCGGAGACAAAACAAGCACAACCAGCACACTCACTCACACAGATATGTAGCCGCATACACTCACGCACACACACACACACACACACACACACACACACACACACACACACACACACACACACACAAATGTACGCACAAGCAAGCTTGTAGCTACAAAACACGCAGACAGTAAATGCACACTCACATACATGTGCCCATACTGCACACATGCTCACCCATACAATAAATATATAATGCTAAAGACTTACCAGTACTATGTACACACTGATGTACGAAATGGTAAACAAAATGAAAATGAAAACATGCACATATTGCACAAACACACACACACACACACACACACACACACACACACACACACAAAACACACACTCAGTGCTTGCAGTCACCTCTGTGCATGTCCACTGTTACCCGATTCCTAAATACTCTCTGAAGCATTGAGCAGTGATCACCACAAATACAGGCAAACCCCCTTAGCTATGCCTCAGTGCCTTGCTATGGGTCACTCAAGGGAACTGGCCTTTCTTCTATCTGTTTGCTGGTCGGGTGTGTGTGCAGGTGTTGTCAGGCAGCTGCTATTGGCACAGTAAATGGGGCTTGACATAAACAACATTTAAATGAGCTAAAAAGCCTGAATAAGAGAGTAGAAAAGGCTTCAAATGCCACATTCATTCACATATCACTGTGCTACTTGCTATTCTTTGACAGAGTGCATTTTATTGTCTGGTTCTTCATTTATTTCCTGCTCCGATTATGTTTATTTCAGCTGGTTGCTAATTCAAGCTCAATTAAAAAAACAGCGCAGTCTCAAGTGAGACACTGCTGTAAGTCAGAGAATATAATTTTTTCATCACTTGATATTTGGAATAAATTATTTGATTACACTTCATTTTATAATTGTATTATATAGGGAATACCTGATATTACAGTTATTTCTATGTCCAACTTAAAATTCAAAAGACTTTATTTATTTATTAGTCCATCTTAATTAAAATAGTGATTGATCCACGTCCCATAGGGGTAATGATGATAAAGCATTCCCAGGACACATTATCTTCTGTTCTTTTGTAGTTTTTTGAATGACTTCATTTGAAGAGTAATTGTGAAAAGATAATTATGAGGACAACTTTCATGAGGAAAAGTTCTTAATAATTTCTTCTTAAGTATATGTGCTGCTGTCCTGTAATAAGTATACTTTGTTTACATTCATTTAAATTCAGATGGTTAAATCTGTGTATACAGCCGAACAGAAAGCTCTAAATGAGAAACCCCATACCTTATTTCTCTGTATTAGTTATATAGTACAAACCTCATACTACATGTCTAAACTGGAAGTTAGTTATCAACGAGCCAGACCGACACAAATTTAGGAAACTCTGAAATGCCTTCAAGGCATTGTTTCCCCGTCTTCATAATTCACAAGGCATAGATCTGTCTGCGTCTCGTCTCAGCTTCTTGCTCGGCTTGATGTGAGAAGCAGTGCTTAGTTGCTAAGAAGCGCCGGGTAACTCGGTCATTTGGGAAACAGGTTCCAGACGTTTCTGTGTGATCTCTGTCTGGCACATAATTATGTTTCTCTCTCTCTCTCTCTCTCTTTTGCAGAACGCACTGCTCCGGAACGAATCAGGTGGCCTCCTTGGCTAGCTGACCTTTACCTGTGTGCAAGCTGCTGAGATGCTGGGTGCTGGGAGTCAGCCATGGTAATCTGTGTCACAACATCTCAGCTCTCCAGGCTGGAAAATACACTAGATTCATTCATTCGTTCATTCATTTATTCATTCATTCATTCATTCATTCATTCATTCAGTTCAGGTATTAAGACCTGGTAGTCTAATATAGGGCCAATTTATAAGTATGATATAGTAATTTATAAGTATATGTGTATGCTGTAATCAGTATGGGGAACTATGCTCAAATGTGAGTTTTCAATTGTATGCCTAATGTGTATGCCTAATGTGTGTGTATGCCTAATGTGTATGCCTAATGTGTGTGTATGCCTAATGTGTGTGTGTGCCTAATGTGTGTGTGTGTGTGTGTGTGTGTGTGTGTGTGTGTGTGTGTGTGTGTGTGTGTGAGTGTATGTGCGTTTGTGTGCATGCATGTACAGTATGTGGGTGCATATGTGCATTTCTCCTAGACCAATCTGTTGAGCACAGTCTAGAGGGGCCTATCGTTAAATAATAAATGCATTAGGAAAGGTTGTATTTCTACAACTCTATGAACTCATGAATAAAACACATTGCTGAGAGTAAAGTGATTTAGCACTTTGTCAAGGAATTTGAATGTGTATGCCTGTGTTGTATCATGTTGTAAGTGTGTGTGTGTGTGTGTTGGGGGGGGGGTTGTGTTGTGGGGGTTCTTGCGTCTGTGTGAGTGTGTAAGGGATGATATATATATATATATCAACTGAATCTGTAATATTGAAGAGAGAGGGATACAAGAAGTATGTGAGGGAATAAGTGTGTGTGTGTGTGTGTGTGTGTGTGTGTGTGTGTGTGTGTGTGTGTGTGTGTGTGTGTGTGTGTTCCCATTCCATGTATCAGATAACATGCCTAAAACACTGGCACTGACGACTGAAGTGGTTGATGATACACAGGTTTGTCAGATACAGTAGGTTCTCTCATCATCAGTAGTCACTCTGTATTTACCTTTGTTCTCAAGGTACCCTGAAATTGGACCATTAACCATAACAAGTCAGTCTACCAAGGCTGTGAAGGACACAAGAGACCAATTTCTTTCTCAGGAATACACAAAGAATGATCATGTTTGTTCCCGAGGTTCAACAGAATAAAATAATTATAACATGACCACTTTATCCTTCTAAAGAGCTTCAGTGTGAGTTCAGGGTCTTCCATTGAGAGGAGACACTCTGTCGCTGTCCATGGTGCTGAAGCATTCTAAAATCTCCCTTACATACCTGACCTAGGGCCATTTTTGTAACGCAATTGTGTGTGTGTGTGTGTGTGTGTGTGTGTGTGTGTGTGTGTGTGTGTGTGTGTGTGTGCGGGTGTGTGTGTGTGTGTGTGTGTAATGGCAATGTATTGAAGAAGACATCACTTTTTTCTGAACTTATACTTTTACTATACTATACTTATACTATACTACTTATACTCAATTGCAGTTGCCTTTTTAATAACAACAATAAACAAATCAAGAATAAAGATCGTTATAAGCAAGTTACATGGAATAGGCATCACAATTAATCAAGACACTTACTGAACATCCAAATCATTCAACTCATTCAAAAGAGCAAGCAATGGCATATGTGCAGTTTTTCACATATAAAATGTTGGGTAACACTTTACTTGACAGTATTGACATAAGAGTGACATAACACTGTCATGAACACATGACACTGTTATGACACATGAACCCTAACCCTAATCCTAACCTCTAACCCTAATCCTAACCCCTAACCCTAACCCTAACTCTAACCCTAACTCTAACTCTAACCCTAACTCTAACCCTAATCCTAAACCTAACCGTAATCCTAACCCCAATTTATGACAAAAAACGAATGACACTTAATGACAGAAGTGTTATGCCAAAAACGTTTATGAATTGTTTATGACACGTTCATGACAGTGTCATGTCACTCTTATGTCGATACTGTCAAGTATCAACTGCCAAGTGTAATCAAATGTTGCATCATCTTTTGTGCTTTTATGCCCTCCATGTTTTTGTGGTTTTGTATTTTGTGCTGTTGTGGCCTCTGTGGTTGTACCCAATGTCTTCCACACCAGTGGGAGGGAGGAAAGTGTTGAAATTCCTCATGGTGCATGAGTAAACATTATCGAATCTCTTTGTATGCACGAGAACGAACACATTCAAGAAACACTCTCGTCGGGAGTGTTGTGACTAGAGTTGGCAACAAAACCCAGCTGTGGATGCCTAGAAACGGCGACGGGAGATGGTTATTCTCTACACAAAACTGCAAACACAAAGACAACTGCCAATTAGGAGAGAAATTCACCTTGAGGACTTTTTTTAGTTTGTCTCCGTTTGGTTCTCAAATTGAAGCCAGCCCTTGGTTCTGATTCATATTTGCATTTATTTGCTTGATGGAAAATATTCACACATCAGGTAAAACCTTCTTTTACAGCCCATTTTGGCCTCAAATTCATAAAGGATATGATGGAGTTGTACCAGGGGCGCTGCTGGAATATTTGGGCCCTATGACAGACAATAATTCTGGGCTCCCCCTATAATACTATATAATTCTATATTCTCTTTGGGGGCCCCGTCAGTGCTGGGCCCTTAGAATTGTACTAAATCGTCCTAACGTCCCAACCCCCCCAGCCAGAGCTCATAAAGCCAGAGTAACAAATCAGAGCAAATATTATTTATAGGCATAATTCCATAACCCAGGTCATATTGTTTCTGTTCTGCAACTACAGTATGAATCAAATGTAAACAGATGTTGCTTTGCTGCTTTGCTTTCCAACTGATTCCAATCAAACCCACTCTGTAATGCAATTATGCTGAAGCGTTCACATTGTATCTCTCATCAACAAATAAAAATTACCTCTATTTCTCACAAGCACACACGACCCACACAGAACCCTCTGACAGTATACCAAGAAAAAGATCACAAGGTCATTCAGAGTATTCCTTCTATCGAGGGCCGTACAAAGGAACGTATTGTCGAACGTTCATTCAGGAACTCCCTGGGGCCAGCTATTTCATCGGTCATCATTTAGCTTTCATGTGTCCAAGACATCAGCTGACGACAAATGCAGAGCAAAGGTCAGACCACCTACCTCAAGAGAGAGGAGTTGGGGGTGAAGTACAGTAGGAGGAGGAGGGTTGAGAGCATGAGGGAGGTTTGGGGCGGGTCTTGCGGGGTGTGTGTGTGGGGGGTGGGGGTGTAGATAGGTGGGTGTTAGATACTGGCTTGTCTCTAGCCCAAGGACAGGTGAAGCCCCTGGATTGATTTGATTTACACCCAGAGCGTGAGATGCTTGAGAGGCCGGCAGCGCGGAGGGAAATTACTCTTCATCTAGCACACTTCGGCTGTTTTGAATCCCTCCGGGCCGCGAGGTGACTCCCAGGGGTTCTAATTATTTACATGGCTCCTCCAAACCTCCCTCGCCAGACGCTTGTTTGGATGTGCATCGACTGTGCTGTGCGTGGCTGTGTGGCGTGTGTCTAATCCCCACCATGGCTATGGGAGCTTTATCAATCACAAGGAATGCCCTAACACCATGAGTGCCACACAGAGTCTGTGGGATATAATTAGTTGTTGGTTGTTTGCCTTGAGAAGGCGCAGAGCCAGGGCAGGAAAGATTTGGTCAAATGAATCTCCATTGTTGTGTGTCTGTACTTCTTGAGGCCAGCGAACAAATCCTTCAATAGACATTCAAGATGGCTAGCCTATTTTTGGCACAGTGCTTTCAACTTCCACTTATCTCAGAATCAGTGACTTATCATTAAAGTCTTATTAGGCGCTAGCAAGGAGCGGGAGGTTAAGTGTAATTATAGGGCCTTCAACCAACTTTAACTGACAAATTATCCAAGGGATGTAGAGAGTGATTGAGCACACTTATGGCAGCACGTTAATAGATGTTCTTTGTCTGTTTCAAAACCATATAATAATAATAATAATAATAATAATAATAATAATAATAATAATAATACATTTTATTTAGAGCGCCTTTCATGTCACCCAAGGTCACTTCACAAATAAACAAAACAAAAAGGTTGTAAAATTATAGTCATCTCAAAAAAATAAATTAAAAGTAAAAATAAAAAAGTAAAAATCTAGTCAGTCAGTCCATAAGCCATCTTGAAGAGATATGTTTTAAGTGTGCTTTTAAAGTCAGTAATTGAGTCACAATGTCTCATGTAGTCTGGCAGTGAATTCCACAGCTTGGGGGCTATGTAGCTGAAAGCCCTCTCTCCCTGGGTGCTGAGGTTCACATTAGGGACATGCAGTAGGCCTGCTGAGGAGGATCTCAGTGAGCGGGCAGGAGTGTAGACTTCTAGGAGGTCAGTGAGGTAGGTGGGGGTATAATTGTGTAGGGCCTTGTATGCCAGGAGTAGGACTTTGAAATGTATTCTGTAGGCAACTGGAAGCCAGTGCAGTTGCATCAGTAATGGTGTTACATGACTAGTGGATTTGGAGCCTATAATAATCCTTGCTGCAGAATTCTGAATTAGTTGGAGCCGATGGAGTAGCTTGTTAGGGATTCCGGACAAGATGGAATTACAGTAGTCAAGGCGCGATGTCACATACGCATTTACAAGGACTTCTGCACTCTGCTGGGTGAGCGCTGGGCGAAGCCGTGCAATGTTCCTTAGATGGAAAAAAGCACTTCGAGACATACTGTTTATGTGCGCACTAAATGAAAGTGTGTTGTCCAGTATGACACCAAGGCTCTTGACCTGGTTGGAGCAAGGGATGGTGCTGCCATCTATACAAAGGGTGAAAGGTTCCATCTTAGCAAGAGCTGATTTGGAGCCAACCACTAAGAGCTCAGTCTTACTGCTATTCAGCTTCAGGTAGTTTTGTGTCATCCACAAGTTTATGTCATGCAGGCAGGCAGTAATTGCAGCTGGAGGAAGAGTGGCAGTAGGTTTTGTAGATAAGTAGAGCGGGGTGTCGTCAGCATAGCAGTGAAATTGAACACCATGTTGCCTGAGGATAGTGCCAAGTGGGAGGAGGTAGATAATAAACAACAGAGGCCCCAACACAGACCCCTGGGGTACCCCTCTTGTCACAACACTGCTCTCAGACTTGCAACTCTGTATTTGTACAAACTGTGTCCTTCCAGAGAGATAGGAGGTGAACCACTGGTGAACGCTGCCCCGCACTCCGATATTGGCTAAACGTTCCAGGAGAAGATGGTGGGAGATGGTGTCAAAGGCTGCACTGAGATCAAGGAGAATCAGAATGGAAATAAGTCCATCATCAGCTGCACAGAGGAGGTCATTAGTAATCTTAATCATGGCCGTTTCAGTACTGTGCATAGGACGAAATCCAGACTGGAATGGCTCGAAGAGGTCATTGTCCTTCAGGTGATCCTGGAGTT
>NC_055979.1:5861792-5864292 GCF_018492685.1 Alosa sapidissima | reverse complement strand
AATGCTATCTCAGTACACTACAACACCTGCAATAGTCAATGCGGACAAATAAGAAGAGTGGGCTTAATCTTCTGACTCAATATACTGAGTATCATGAGTGCTCTGCCAATTGGTTTATTATAGGTCTGTCAATCGATTAAAAAAACAATCTAATTAATTGCATACTCTGTGATTAATTAATCTAAATTAATTGCACGCATCCATTTTTGCTATAAACATATCTAAAAAACAAGTTTGGCAGATGAGTGAAGACTTTAAAGTTCAACGTGTCTCTCTTTTATTTTCCCTTTGGGTCAGGTATCAGCATAGTGCCTGGTGTCAGATTTTTAGCATGATAAATGCAAATGACTGAAGTTACCACTTACTGTCAATGACATGTGCAGAGGCTACCCTAACACCAAGGTAATGTGTGGAATACCACCTATGATTTATCCTTTTTTTGGGCATTCAAACATGTTGATTTTTATTCACATAATTACTAGGTTGTTGCCTTTTCTATCCAGTAGGTAGCAGTCCAGGATAAGAAATAGTAGTTCAAGAAAATAAACTAAATAGTAGAAACAAAGAAATTAAAGCAGCATAGCCTACAAGTGCAAACGGAAGTGTAATGTGTGAAGTTATTGGAATGGAAATAAATGTAACCACCTTCTACATACTTTTGACGACATTTTGTTTCAAGTGTGCAACAAATGTAGTCAATTTATTAAAGGAGTTTGTCGGTTAGTTCATCGGTTATAGGGTAGGCTCAGCAGAACGTTAGCAAAGTTACCTTTGACAAGGCTGGCGGCTAGCATTATTATCATCAAGAGGTGTGCTAACTCGTAGGCCTAACTCCGAATTGTTTTGCATTGAGGTGCTACTTCAGACTTGACAAACTCCTATGGTAGGCAACGAAAATTCTTTACTGCAGAAATAGTAGATTGATGCTCCTGTCAACAGTATTGATCTGGGTGTTCTTTTAAAAACATATGCCTAGGCTAAATGTTTCATTCAGGGTAGGAATTTCACGGCGGCCACGACTGCCATGGCCGTCGTAGCCCCTTGCATTGGCCGTGAGGCCCCTTTGAAAATCAGAGGTTTACAGGCCACGGTGGCCTTGGTGCCCCCTTCTTTCAATATTCTGCTTTGCGTCCTACTAATAGCGATTTTTATTTAGCCTGTGGCCTGTCAAAATAATCTTAGCATTCACAGCGCAAATTAATTTAGTCTTTTACGCAGTGGAGAAAGTGACAGCGCAAGAAAGAAAGTGCGTCCAAATTCACCCTTTTTCAGTTGAACTACTCGCAAAGTAGCCTATTCATCACACAGACATCACAAGTATCACATAAAAGAGCTTTTTCTCACCTTTTAAAGGATGTTAGCCGATAATTGCTGTGTTGAACGGTTCGCAAGAAAAGTAAATAATATAATTCAATTTATTCATACATTCTACTGAAGGTTTTGCGTCCCATGATCTCCCTACCCATTCATCTCGGTGGAATACTTTACGAACCCTTCTTTTAACACATGACAAACCATATATCAGAATAAACAGGAGACCTTACCGAACACAAAGGTGTAAAGCAGTCCCCTGTACAGTTAGCCGTTCCAGAGTAATCCAGTTTTGAATTTGCAGTGAAGTTCGACATACATGGATGTCTCCAAATTTTGGCTTTTACACTGTTCCACATGATTTCATAACGGGCCAAATACAAAATAAATGTTACAAATATCGCCTAGATATTGGTAAATCAGAGGACAGCTGACTAAGAGTTTGTGAAAGTAGCCTTAATGATCACAAAATGCTAAGCATGCATCTAGGCTATTTGAGTTTCTTAAAGCTGAGCTGTGCTTAAATTGTTCAATACATGATTTCATAACAGGCCAAATATAAAATAAATGTTATATATAGCCTATATATCTGTAAATATTAGATGATCAGATGATTTACAGTTCTATGTGATATGTCATGTTTCATGTTTTTGTAATGTTTCATACAGTGATGCAGGTCTACTGCAGTGAATAGGCTAAATACAACTTTGATCATTTTTATAGCCTACTACTGTATAGTTAACTTTGGCCTTGGGGCCCTGACATGTGGCCTTTGTGCCCCCCACCAAATATGCCCAACTGAAGGCCAAGTGGCCTTGCCCCCAGAATGGTGAAATTCCAAGCCTGGTTTCATTCAAAGCAGTGTTTTCTCGTCTGCCTCCTTCAGTCATGTTACTGCACTAGGTCAAATGTCACTATGAAATGTGATTAATCAGCGTTATTTTTTTTAATGCGTTATTATATCTGTAATTAATTAATCGAAATTAACACGTTATTTTGACAGCCCTAGTTTATTGATTTTATATCTGCTCTTGATCTGTCAATTGCCAAATGTAATTTACCTGTAATTTATTTTCTTTAATAAAAGATTCTTAATATAAAACTCAAGGCACATGACAATAAGCCTTCACTTAACTCTTGGCAGGTGGTTCATGGACTAATGAACAACACAAAGCAATAGAAGCAATCA
>NC_055979.1:5841792-5859292 GCF_018492685.1 Alosa sapidissima | reverse complement strand
ACATATTTACACATACACACAAACACAAACACAAACACAAACACACACACCACACACACACACACACACACACACACACACACACACACACACACACACACAAACACACCACACACCACACACACACACACACACACACACACACACACACACGCACGCACACACATCCATATGCACACACAAAAAGAGAAGCAAAAACACACACAGAGAACAGGAACACACATACTGAAAACACAGAGAAAAACACAGTTGTACAGACACACAAATGCACACATGTTTCATGTTGACACGTTTCATGTTGACACGTACAGAAATGTCTGATACTCAGAACCTAATAAATTGTAACTGTAAACAAAACATAACACCTTAACTTACACTAAATGTACATCTCACCAAACCATTCTGTTACATAATAAAGAACCATATAACACCCTTCTTCAATATCATGTGACAATGGTATGGGTTTAACCCTCTCTGGTATAACCTTGGCTTGTCTTTACAGACAACACTATATGTGAATCCCTGTCGTAAAACTAACATAGACGTATCATAAATATGCCATGGCAGCTGCCATATCCTCATAAGTGACATTCGTTGTCTAGCAAGGTAACAGTGTTATGCTATAACTAGTAACTTTATGAGTGCTGATATGACTGTATAATACAGATAATAGCAACAGCACTAGGTCATTATAGGCCTTTATGTCTAATGACTAGTAATAGTAGAGCATAACTATATAATATATAATGTAATATAATATATAATGTAATATAATATTTATGTACCTCACATACTGTATATAGTTTGCAACATTAAATGTACTTTTAGCAACCTCTATGATGTCCTCTGTTTTACCTGGAGACCAGTCAGAGCAAAGAGACTAATTGCTAACGAGGGCCAGGAGACAAAGACAGGGTCACCAACACACACACACACACACACACACACACACACACACAAACATGCACACGTGCACGTGCACACACCATCAACATCTCTACCACCACCATCACTATCTCTTCAGCTACCTCTCCTGGATACTGAACCACCTGGGAAATTGCCATGTATGCCCCACTACATCCACTGCTCCCACTGGCAGAAATACTTGTCCCAGCAGAACCTGGTATTTACCCCACCCCTAAGCATAAAGAGGGGTATAAGTATATATACTTTTTGATCCCGTGAGGGTGTGGGTGGGGGGGCTATATCAACTCTCCAAAGTCTGGGTGACAATTTTATATGTTTGCCTACATCCACGATCACACACTTCTATGCAAGGCTCCCTTTACTACACTGTGCACATGTGATCAGCAAATGCAGCACTGTCTTATATAAGAACACAGTGATAACCTGAGACAGGCAGCTTCTTAAGTCTTCCTCTCATCTCTTTGTAACACAAGCACATGTTCCTGCACACTTACAGACTTTCTTTCTATCCTCATTTGAAGCAGATTCCATTGTTATAGTGTGGTAATCGCTCATCTTAATTTTTACCTTTACTGTCTATAGCTGTTGTTGAAGAGAAAGACTCTCCAGTGAAGCTAATTTTGACATTACTAAAGAATGAGCCTGCCTCCCCACATATATAGTATATGACCACAACAAAAAAATACATATATAGTATATGACCACAACAAAATATAACACATAGTATATGACCACAACACAATATATATAACATATATTATATGACCACAACACAATATATATAACATAGTATATGACCACAACACACTATATATAGCATATAGTTTATGACCACGACACAATATATATAACATATAGTTTATGACCACAACACAATATATATAACATATAGTATATGACCACAACACAATATATATATAACATATAGTATATGACCACAACACAATATAACATATAGTACAGTATATGACCACAACACAGTTTGAATGTGTCGCTGCATTCATAAAATCCTTACAAAAGGAAGCCAGATATTATGTGTATCAGGAGATGTAAAACATATACAGCAGATACCAAAAACACACCACTGGGTCTTCACTTTGTGCCCATTGGCTGTTTCTGTTGCATACTAAACACAACTAAAGATTATTAGTCAGTATGTTTTCTTTTCAGTGTCTCCACCGATCAGCTGAATCACAACACACGTCAGACAGACACCCATCCTCACTCCCACAATAAACGGCCCACACAGAAATCACAGAGCCAAGCCAAAATTAAACATTGTATGTCTGAAATAATGACCACACTTTGTGAAGTTTCTGTTTTCCTAGACTTATGTAGCGTGAATCATCATGTCTGTATCGACTGAGCAAGGACTGAGACAAAGAATTTTCTAAGCCTGGCAGTGTGACTTGGAATAAAGGGACCTAAATGTACTATTTCAGGAAAGACATGAGAACACTTTGGAAACAGAATAAAAGAGAAAGAAAGACAGGTCCAATACCTGTGGAAAGCCTGGAAAAGACTGGTCTGATGTTCTGATGTTTCAAATGTGACGAACAGAGAGTGCCAAATGAATGAACTTACAAAACAGTAACTCACTTGACATCTGTGTTTCACTCTTAGATTATCGTGTTTTATGTTCTATCATGTTTACAGGGAGAAAGAGCAAAGAGCAATCTGGGGCTAGCATCACAGACAATATGGTGGCTTATTATTGTGACTGTAACATTACTCTGCCCATTTCATAAAGCCCCAATAGTCTGGTTAGGGGAGACTTGAATGCAATGAGACAGATGGGAAGCCAGTGATGCTTGTTCACGTATGCTTCATGAAATGTCCTCAGCCTGTCAGATAAAAACCATTAGCGGGGAAAAGCCTGATATTTTCAGCATACATATACTGTATATGCGCTTAATGAAGCAGAACTGACTCAAAAAGACAAAAATGACTCAAAAAAACAACAAATATTGTGAAAGCAGAAAAGAGATCTCTGGGATTGAATATCAGATGGCTTTTGTAGATTACATGTTGTGCTTTGTTTACCCTCTTGATATAGATTTCCACCTAGATTAGGGTCATATTTGGATATGACATATTTTGCATATTTTGGACATATAAGTATCCATTGGTAATATGGTCCAAAGGACATATCTTGTGTTGTGTGAAAAGCATGAATTTGGCATTCATGACAGTGTTATCAGTGTACGGGTATGAACACCTCATCTTGTTCAAGTCAACTATTTGGGACAGTTCATGTCAGGACAATAATTAGATAGTTGCTATTGTACTAGCTTGTATAAACCAAGAAAACAAGGAAGAAAATTGCTATAATCCAAGGTGACGACAAGAAACAAGAAAGAAAGCCACAGAGAGAAAAACAACTGCAGAAAAGGCCTTAAAAGGGATGTCTATTTCTGCTAACCCCATAGCCACTAATGATGTACCACATTGATATGCCCTTGGCACCCTACTTCCAATCCTTGCACCAGGTTTGTCGACTAGGTTGTATTGACTATTGGTTGTCTAGTTTAACATGAAAACATCTCTGCATGCTTTTATAGGGGCTGGGGCAGGAGAGTGGTCAGTTTGAGGCATCAGGCTGAAAGCAGACATCTGCTCAGAGAGATAAATAGAGGACTCCAACCAGAACAAAGTTATGTATTGCTAAAGGTTACGTTCAGTTAAGAAGTTGGAATTGCATTCAGATAAGTGAATGACACAGTCTGCGATTCAGGGCCTCAGGCATTAAAGGAATTACAATATGATTAATGGTATGCCTCACTGGGGTGGGTGGGGTGGAAGGTGGGGTGTGGTGAGGCAGATTGGGGCTGGTGTGTGTATGTGTGTGCATGTGTGTGTGTGTGTCTGTGTGTGTGTGCAGGAGGGGCGGGTATATTTCATTACATCATTCCTTTATTATCCTCTTTTCTTGACATATTGAGTCTTTGTCTTTTTTTTCCCTCAGGTGACAACAAGGGTTAATGCTGAAACTTTGAAATCCTGTGCAGTGAGAATGCCATAGCCCAACTGATTTCAACATATTATCCATCCAACTATGGTTCATGCCAAAAGCAAAACACTCTGATCCTTACTGTAAAATGCAATACAAAAACACTAAAATATAGTCAGATCCCTATAGAGTCGTAGATGTGACAAACTGTACATTTAGGTCCAAAGGTTATTAATGCCAACTTTAACATTTTATTAAATATGTGGTCTATGTGGGATATATCTGTCAGGTAGATATAGCTGAGAGGTATACACTCTCCAAAATGTACATACCCTATCCAGGGAATGACACCATTTCATCTTCTGCAAGAGAGCCAGCATTTGTGTAAAGGCCAAATCCCATTTTAGCTTTCCAAATGCACCATTTGCTGTTGTAATATTTAAATATTCACAGGTGATCTGTGGATCAAGAATGGCATGTTAGAGGTACAGCAGTTTGTTTAGTATGGGACCTATGCTATGTCTACAAGGAGTATTTTCTTGTGGCTAACAACACCATTTGACTGTCATATCTGTACACTGATATATCCAACACTTGAAAATAAATATGCTTTATTATATATGTTTTGACACTATTGTTTCTGTTGGTGTTGTTTTGTACCCAAGTAGTGGAATAATTGGCGTCATCAGACCTGGCAATCACGCTAGCTCATTACTGCAGTTCTGACTTTGTTGTTTTACTCCGTTAAAAAAAGAAAAACACAAAATCACTTTATCATCTGATAAAAAGGGGATAACTGGAGGCACACGAACACCCACCACCAATTTTGAGAAAGGCTCATTAAGGATGTCTGGGGAGAGGGGGTGGGGTGGGGGTGTGATATATTCATATGATGTGGATGAAGTCAGTCTGCAGTCTAACGAATGCTTGGAACAAGAAATGTTCAGATCAGAACCACATTTTCAGTCTAGACATTTCAAATGTTGATTTCAGACTCAGGAATTATTAAATAACTTTAGTTTCAAAGGGAAATACCCGACACATGTCTGTCTACCACATACCCACTTTTACATAGACGCCAAATGGGCTGTCCACTGTCACATATTTGATATATTGTCAGAGAAAACTGCGTGATAAAATTAAAAAAGGTGCATGACTCTGAAACCAGACATAAAGAACACGATGTTGGAAAAGAGCCAAATCTGGAACGGTAGTTAAATCTAACCTAACCAGATCGCCTAAACAAATCATCCACAATCCTTCGTATGTTCTTTTAAACCTTTTTTATTGAAAGTGGTGACGTATGCGCTCATAGTTTACATATATGCCCTTGACGCAGCCTGTGTTGGTACATTAATCGAAGTAGGATTCTTTCGTGGGCAGGATTGTTGCAGGCACGACATGTAGTTAATTATTTTACCGCATTCAACTGCAGATTCATTTTCAAAGAATCAGACACATAGAGAGCAACACCTGTATCCCAAAACTAGTGCGATATAATAGCTCTGTTTATTCTTTGGAAAATGCGTTTAGAAGACTCCAAACGAGGTTGTTTTAACCTTCATTCGAAGCAGGAATGTCTTAGAGATTGGCAGTGCGCTATGCGGTTTACTTTAAAAAGGCAACTCGGAACAAACACTTCAGTTTATCTGATTGTCAACAGAGTTGGACGGGAAATCTAATCGGAAACAGAAGCTATAAAATCTTAAACTGAGGGGAGAGACAAAGACTCAGTCTAAACATATCGACGGCTTTTAATGTGAACATTTTAACACTTGCCCTGTATGTGGATTGATTTTTTTTTTCAGCATTCCCTCACCCGATGGATTTTTGCCATTGCAGCTCAGCAGAGGGTGTCAGATCTTCCAGTGAGCACCAGGCTAGAACGAACGGAGTCTCTTGGTTGCCTTCTTCGCAATTCAAAATCGGGAAAAGACAGTACTGGAGACACTAGAATACACCGAACGATGTGAGGATTCTGAGGTATCTTTTTGCCATGCATTGTGATCAGCATTACATCTTCGGCGTGTGAATTCAGCACCAAGGGAGAAAGAACAGCACCTCGCTGCATGCGTCGCACCGTAAGAAAATCACGGATTTGTAAAATTGCAAGGTCAGTCATCGAAAACCTTAAGTCAAATTTAATGATGGGTGAAGTAACGTATTGTTGCTTTGGGTTATTTTCAAAATTCTTGATGGGGGATTGAACAAAAGGATTCTCTTGAGCTGATGCATCTTATGGTCAGTTTTACCAGCCTACGCCTGGACATAGCCAGCTATATGGACATGGATATAATTACGGACTGTCGTCTTCTTTTTTAAGAGTGGTGAATCTTTTTTGAATCCCAAACGCATATCCACTCGCTGATTGCATTCATGTCTTGAAATCGGGGATGAATTGTTCGTATTGAAAATGCTTCTTTGGATTGTGTTGCTGAAGGCGGCTCTTTGTGTTGCTATTGGAAATGTTACAAGGGACGTTTGTAAGGAGCAGATCTGCTCCTGCAATGCAATAGAAGGCGATCTGCACATTGACTGTGAAAAGAGGAGCTTCAGCAATCTCCATCATTTGACTGGTCCGAGTTCCCAGTTTTATCATTTATTACTCCACGGGAATTCTTTGTCCAGACTTTTCCCCAATGAGTTTGCTAACTTTTACAATGCTGTCAGTTTACATTTGGAGAACAACGGCTTACACGACATTGTCCCTGGCGCCTTTCTCGGACTGCAGCTTGTCAAACGGCTGCACATAAACAACAACAAAATACGGTCTTTTAAAAAGAACACGTTCCTTGGTTTAGACGACTTGGAATATCTCCAAGCTGATTTTAATCTACTGAGAGACATTGACCCATCTGTGTTCAGGGACTTAAGTAAACTTGAAGTTTTGATCCTAAATGACAACCTTATAACTGCACTTCCTATAAATGTGTTTCAACACGTACCCATCACGCACCTTGACCTACGGGGAAATCGAATAAAAACGTTGCCTTATGAGGGAATTCTAGAACAAATACCTGGCATAGTAGAGGTTTTATTGGAGGACAACCCCTGGGACTGTGACTGTGACCTGGTATCCCTAAAGGAATGGCTGGAGAATATCCCACAGAACGCTCTTATCGGGAGTGTCCTTTGCGAGGCACCAACACGACTGCAGGGAAGGGACTTAAACGAGACATCAGAGGCAGACCTGTGCCCTTCAAAGAACGGGATAGACTCGGGCATGGATGCACCTCCCACCCAAGACGAGATCTCCGATCCTGGACCCAGTCCAACGCCTTTTAAAAACGGTGGTGACACAGAATCCGAAACTCCGGGAAATAGGCATAAGCACGAAAACTGGCAGCGAAACCCACAGAAAACGAAACCCACTGCTATGGCAACGGGGACAGGGGAGAAGGACCAGCTGTCCAACGCATCCTGTCCCCACTCATGCAGCTGCAAACTGATCGGGACCAGACAAGGACTCGGGGTCAACTGCGAGGGCAGGAAAATAGAAAGCGTGGTCAATTTAAAACCGAAACCCATTATTGCGCACGAGCTGAATCTGCGTGACAACAACATTCACACTGTGAGAAAGAACCACCTCAAAGGCTACAACAGTCTCAATTTACTTGATTTGGGGGGAAACAACATAAAAACGCTAGAAAATGGCACTTTCCAAAATCTCACTGAGTTAAGGTGGCTGTACATGGACAAAAACTACCTGGATACATTAATGGCGGAAATGTTTGTGGGACTGCAGAATTTGGAATATCTCAGTTTGGAATATAATGACATTCAGCTCATCATGGCCGGCTCATTCAGTCCCATGCCGAATTTGAGGGTCCTATTTCTTAACAACAACTTGCTTAAATCTCTACCTGTGGATGTGTTTCAAGGGGTGGCTTTGTCCAAAATCAGCCTGCACAACAATTATTTCACATATCTCCCAGTGCCTGGTGTTTTAGATCAGCTCAACTCCATTATACAAATTGATTTGCATGGAAACCCATGGGATTGCTCGTGTAAGATTGTTCCTTTCAAACAGTGGGCAGTTAAACTTGGGCCAGACGTCATTGTAAGTGATCTAAAATGCGAGTCCCCACCGGAGTCTTGGGCGCGGGATTTTCGGCGCATTAGCAATGAGCTACTGTGTCCACGGCTGAAAGACAACATCTCTCCCACCTCCCTCTCCAAGAACAGCACTTTCCCTGTAGACACGGGGACACGGTCCAACAACTATCTGGAACCCAGCAGAGTATCCATCTCTGTACTGGTGCCTGGCTTGCTGCTGGTCTTTGTCACGTCGGCATTTACTGTTGTGGGAATGCTCGTCTTTATCTTACGGAATCGTAAACGATCAAAGCGAAGAGATGGCAACTCATCGGCCTCAGAGATAAATTCTCTACAGACTGTATGCGACAGCTCAGCTTACTGGCATAGTGGATTCAACGCAGACGCACCGCATAGGAATTATGACTGTGGAGCCCACTCCCTTTCCGACAAGTAACGTTATGCTTAAAGATGTAAGGACAGCTCATGCTGGAATACAAACTAGAGAAATAAGCAAATAAACTGCGTGCCATGAAAAAAAGTGAAACGACTGAGGGGAAAAGACGCATTGCCTACTTCAAAGCTTCTTAGTCGCTTCTTTCGGAATTAGCCTATTTTTTGTGTTCTCCAGTTGACTGTAGTTGTCAACGAGCCTCTGCTACAGAACTAAGTGTAATATATGTAAAGATCCCCTCCCCCTACCCAGTACAGACATTTGCCGCAATCAGACCGAACATCAGAGGAAGGAGGACTTGGAAATGGTGCACGAGCATGAATGTAATGTAAATAAAACTGTATCATATCTGCATGATTCGCATGGTCTCAACACACACTGGGGTCCATACCATAGTTACAAAGAAACAAACTCGAACCTTCTTTCGTGTTATCAATATAAATATATATAAATATAAAACTATATATGAATATATTCAAAGTGCCATTTCTCTATTTTTTGTGACAAAACGCAGTTAGGATTTGTATTTGTTGTTTTATTCTGTTATCAAGCGGAAATGAACAAAAAAGATGGGAGGAAACTTGTAAATGCATGTTCTTTCTGTTTATCATTTGATTGTTGATTGATATCAGGATTATTTATACTTTTCGCAGACTTTGGACATCTGCTGAGTCACCTCCTTATGAATGTAAAATGTGTTATCTTATGGTGTGCCAATTGTTGACATTCAGATATATGGGACGCAGACAAGCATGACCAACTAACGTCACTCCAGTGCTTATGCTGCGAAGTTAATGTAGCCACAAACGGTTCCTGATTTTGTGTGGTTATGGGTTGCAATGGATGAAATGATACTGTCTGCCAGAAAAGGGATAGACACGGTGGTTTTGTAATGGCCTATTTTTCAAAAGTAAAGTGTTTTCAATTAAAGCAATGTTTCGGTATGTGCAGAGTCAGGAATAGGTAATGGTACAAGTACTGGGTGCGACTAGAATGCTTTTTTATGACCATAAAGAAGTGCTCCCCCACGAAGACTATTATCCACTTTAACTATTGTGAGCTTTTGTAAAGCCATCTATTTCGTCCAAATATGTCAAAATGAAATGACATTTTATAACTAACATGTCCGTAATGTAGAGCAGGAAGTGTAAATATGTAACCCTAACACGAGACACATCAAGGGAGACAGACCACTGCATTTGACTTGTGCCAGAGAGGCGGATGAGAGGGACCGCTATTCTGGAGAAGTTCCTCTCAAGGTGTCGCTGTTGTATCTCCGCCTGTTCAAATGATGAGAGCAAAAGGTGTACTGAGGTGGGATAGCGTCTGCAGCTTGGCTCTTGTCATGAAAGAATGCATGGACAATGAATACGTGCATCGGGATCTGCGCCAGCGAGAGAATTATCAAGAATTGCGTCGTCGAGTATTTTTAAGATTACATTTTACAAACAAATACATGTATAGAGAAAAAAACGCAAGGAAGTACCATCAAAGATAGTCTCTGATAACTCACTGCTGATATTCACTTGTTCTGCATTTTCATTATGTCAGTAATCTTACATCTATTCTATGTTTTATTTATTTGTTTTTATTTTGTATGAATGAATGAGACCAGCCTGCCCACCTTATGTTTTCAATTGAAAGGTCAGATGTGTGTGGTGGTTTGAGATAAATCGATATAAATCAAAAGTGATGTAATGGGACAGATATGCACTGTAAAATCCAATAAGTAAACCTTACTTAAAAAAACCATGGAAACCGATTGCCTTGAAAAATCAGACTAAAGTGGACTGGGATTCTAAAACTGAGCTTACAAGCAATTCCTTAGTGTAGTGTATTAACACTACAGCAAATTCCTCTTTAACCTACCTAGGTATTGCAAGTGAAGTGTACTTTAGTTTTCATTCATAAAACTCATGTTCTGAAGTCGAGGTAACTAATCAACCAATTCCTCATATCTGGAATATGTAGTAACAGTTACTTGAACAGCAAGTTAATCTTACTTGGTGAAACCATGGAAACCGATTGCCTTCAATTTAGCAAGTAAATATTACTCATATACACAAGTTTGAATAAAAATAGGCTCTATTCTAAAATAATGACATTTACAACTGCATCAGGTACAAATACGGCTTTGAATTATTTATTATTCTTGTAAAAACAACAAAATTGGCACAATTTAGCTGTAGCAACAACCTACATCTTCCTTTTTTCTCCTTTAACATTTTATAAAAATCTTTTTTAAAAGGCCTGAAACTAAAATATACAAACTTTAAGTATCTCAGTAGCCTGTACCAAATAAAAAACAATACAGTAGTCTAACCTAAATTAACACAATACATGAAAAATACGGTCTTCTTAAAGGGATATTCCACCATTTGGAGAATTACACTCATTTTAGCCGTTCTCTGAGACTGGCGATACCACTTTTAGCTCCAGCCTAGCATAGATCATTGAATCGAATTAGTCCATTAGCATCTCGCCTGCTAGCATCACGTTTAAAAGTGACTAAGATTCCCAGTAATTTTCCTATTTAAAACTTGTCTCCTTTCAAGTAAGAAAGTGTAATAAGACCAATGGAAAACCAAATGTAGAGATTTTCTAGGCTGATTTGACATGGAACTATACTCTCATTCAGGCGTAATAAGCCAGTCACTAACCGATTCGTCTGCTGCAGCTCAACTTTGTTGCTGGAAGTTAGCCTACAGGGACTATTTTCAGGTGCTGCATGATATCATTGTGCTGCTGTGCCCCTGGTGTTCCTTGATTATTACGCTGGAATGAGAGTATAGTTCCATGTCAAATCAGCCTAGAAAATCGCCACGTTTAATTTTCCGTTGGTCTTATTACACTTTCTAACTTGAAAGGAGACAAGTTTTAAATAGGAAAATTCCTGGAAATCTTATTCACTTTTAAACGTGATAAGCTAATGGTCTAGTCAGATTCAATGACCTATGCTAGGATGGAGCTAAAACTAGTATCGCCAGACTCGGAGAACGCCTGGATGAACTGGAGAAAGGTAAAAATCAATTGTTCAACTCAAGGGGAGGAATATCCCTTTAAACATCTCTTAAAACTTAATCGGGCCACAAATTTATAGGGCCAAATTCTAAATGACTTACCACCACAGACTTAAAGGGGAATTCCGGTATGATATTGACCTAAAGTGTGTTGAAACATGATGCAGAATGTGAACGTATGTCTCATAGCTCATCTCGGCTTGTCCCCTGCACTCCGAAATCTGGCACTAGTTAGCCGATGCTACCAACAGCTTTTTCAATGGGGTTGCCTCGGCATCGGCCTAGCCATGCAAATAAATCACTGTTTCACAGCATTTACGAGGCTCAAAATATCTCCACACTTCATTGGTAGACTTCCGAGGGCCCTGACATTTAAAACGAGACATTGAGAACTTGGAAAAAGCACTGGTAGTTTATTTACAAGCCGATTTATACAGACAGTACCTTAAGAAAGTTTACCGTTCGCAGCCATCTTGAATTTAGTCACGATAAGTCGAGCGACGAGTACGAATGAACAGGTATGATAAGGGATCAGATTCCAAAAATAATTCCGTGGAAATGCCACAGAATTGGGTTTACCAATGAAGTGTGGAGATACTTTGAGCCTCGTAAATGGTGTAAAACAGTGATTTATTTGCATGGCTAGACCGATGCCGAGGCACCCCCATTGAAAAAGCTGTTGGTAGCATCGGCTAGCTAGCGCCAGATTTCGGAGTGCAGGGGACAAGCCGAAATGAGCTATGAGACATACGTTCACACTCGGCATCATGTTTCAACACACTTTTAAGTGAATATCACACCAGAATTCTCCTTTCAGTTTAGAACCATATAAGCTCAAAAAATAGAAAACATCTCAGCAGAAGATTTTTAAGACTTTGCCATTTTGGTGGTAGCTTGTTCTAACCCAAACAAGATGCAGAGTGCCTTAGGCAAACTTTTGAGACCATCCATTACCAGCCTCCCCTCAATGATGATGGCTGTAGACACTGGCTCCAGGTGGATAAGAGTTGGATCAACCGGTGTGTCATCATCAATGACCGTCAGCAGCCCAAAGGAGACTTGTGCCCACACATCCTCACCATCAGTAACCTGTAAAACAAATAGAAACACAAAGACAACAGTTAAATATATGACTGATTAGTTATTAGCGTCCAAACTGTACCTTGCTGAAATATAAAATGAATTAACGGTAATGCTGCTGCAAGTAATCCAAGCTTTGTGTTGATCTCTTGAGGATGTCATGAAATGATACAAAAGATTTAGAAACATACAAGCAATTTTCAGCATTGTATTACATCCATGGAAATTACCACTTACCGTAAATGGTGTAAACCAGAGATTTATTTGCATGGCTAGGCCGATGCCCGAGGCACCCCCATCAGAAACCTGTTGGTAGCATCGGCTATTAGCGCCAGATTTCGGAGTGCAGGGGACAAGTCGAGATGAGCTATGAGACAAAAGTTCAAGGTATCATGTTTCAACACACTTTAGGTCAATATCATATCGAACTTCTCCTTTAAATGTTGAATACACACTAGTATGAAAATCACAGTCTTCATATGGGCATGGAATGTTAATTTCAAATGACTACAAACGTGTGAAAAAATCTGCTTCAGTGCAGGGCTCCCCATATGACTAAAAAGTGCATAAACAATCCATATGAAGACAAGGTATTGGTTGTTGCCGAATAAACCCGCCATGTCTTAGACGATAATGCTTAAATAACTGACCTCTTTTGTCTGCCGAAAAAATGCAATGCGAACATTTCCACTGCATGCTTACACTACCATCTTCTAAATTCGCAGCTAACCTTAACTTTGATTCTGTATTCACTACCTCCTGCTTTAAAATTCTAAATTAGCTGCCAACTTTGAATTGGACAGTAATTTACTAGTAGTTAAAGTTACACATTAATTTATCCAACTGTTAATGCAAAACATCTGTGGTGTGGTGGGGGGAAGGGGGACCATCGATCTAACGTTAGCTCCTTCGAACCAAAAACATGCCTGGGCAAAATAAAAACAGTTCACCAACATGTATATCCTTACAGCTTACCACAAAGTCTTCCGAAAGGAAAAGGTCTGATGTTTATTTTTTATCTTCTGAATGCTTTCAACAACGATTCTTCGGAAGAGCAAACTGAGAGGGCGAAAATTCAAATCACTCCAGCACAGTAACGTTAACGTCTTCCTTGCATGCTCCCACTTCTTCTTCTTCTTCTTCCCTGCAGAAATACGCACAAGGGCGCCTCCTAATGGTAGAAATTTGTCACTGTTGAGGTTACTTGTCTCAGACAAGTTGACCTCAGTCTTATTATGAAGTAACATGCTTTTTTCAACATGGAAGTAACTGTTACTTTACTCTAACCATTAAGATGCACACATTTGTTGCTGAAAGTAAAGTAAACAAGGTTAATGCAAGTTTACACAAGTGTTAGATTTTACAGTGTGGAGGCCTCCATTGGATTGTGGTCTGTATGAAGGAACAGGTGTTAGACCTAGACTGACGGCATAGACTCTCTGTTCCATTGTGAGCTCAGACACATTGGATTGAGTGGGGAAGAAGCCCTTTACTTTATCAAAGCATTTCTTTATTCGTGAAGCAGGAATGATCAGATTAATAAGGCACTTTCCTGTGGGTATTTAAAATACAGCTGAACATATTGCTGAAATCAGATAGGTTATCATGGGAAACACTGATAGATGCCCCTACACACAGACAGACAGACACACACACACACACACACACACACACACACACACACACACCTTTACCATGGAAATTGAAGCCTGACCTTCGGATCTATTATTTCTGTGTCAACTTTTTTTCGGGGGCTGCCCATCACTCCAAGCTGACTGCACATCACGAGGGAAGATAATTATCTGTTTACTGTGTAATGTGGTACCACAGCTCATCTATTATTTGTCGCAGCATTCTCGATGATGTGTCTCAGAATGACATTTCTATGCTTTGCTACATTCGACCTGCCTATTTTTTTTTTAAATAAAATGTGGTTGAGGTGGAGTAACTACTCGTTTCGAGGGCATTTTATTCTCTTTGCGCTCCACGTGTGATCCCTTGCTCTGGTGAAACGGTTAAAGGGTTTCGTCATGCAATATTTATATGCATATTTAACATGTTAATCTGTGGGGGCATGAGGAGAGAGGAAAGCCTTGCCTATTACAATGTATTCATTATGTTGTGACTCAAAATGGCCAAAATGCACGTCATGCTGGAAAGGCTGTCTCTGAGCTCCAGTCACAGCGGTATTTAGCTGTCAAGTTAATAAATGCTGAGGTTGAGACAAGGGCATGGACAGCTGATGGAGAGGGCATGGTGTACAAGGTTCAACATATGTTGGATATGTAAGCACAGCACTGCGGTTCGCAGTATTCAGCAAAGCACAATATGTTACAAGACAGGCTGATAGGGGGTGGTGAGTCTAGTGTACATAAGATGATGTGGTTAGTCTATAGGGTACATAAGATGTGGTTGGTCTATAGGGTACATAAGATGTGGTTAGTCTATAGTGTACATAAGATGTGGTTAGTCTATAGTGTACATAAGATGTGGTTAGTCTACTCTGTATAGTGTACATAAGATGTGGTTAGTCTACTCTGTATAGTGTACATAAGATGTGGTTTATATATAGCAGGGGTCTCCAACCTTTTTTCCTCACATAGTTGATCTCCACCCATAGCTGTTGAGCTGATCTCCACCCAAAACCGCTAAATTAGATTTATATGCTTTTTAAAGGTTCCTTTCAACTCATTTACTTTCTCCCTTTGTAGACTGTGAATTTTATTTCATAGGAATTATAATATGTTTCCTAAGTGACTGGGTTATTAGATTTATGAACATCTTCCTCAAACCTTTTGGAGAGCTGCTTAGAAACAGGTGGGGAGCTACTGGTAGCTTGCGATCTACCTGTTGGAGACATCTGATCTATAGTGTTCATAAAATGTGGTTCATCTATTGTGTTCATAAGATGTAGTTAATCAGAGTTTACTTAAAATGTAGTTAATCTATAGTGTACATAAGATCTGGTTAGCCTATAGTGTACATAAGATGTGGTTAATCTATAGTGTACATAAGATGTGGTTAGTCTATAAGCTACCAGTAGCTCCCCACCTGTTTCTAAGCAGCTCTCCAAAAGGTTTGAGGAAGATGTTCATAAATCTAATAACCCAGTCACTTAGGAAACATATTATAATTCCTATGAAATCAAATTCACAGTCTACAAAGGGAGAAAGTAAATGAGTTGAAAGGAACCTTTAAAAAGCATATAAATGTTTTGATGTTGTCTGCTAGCCAGTGCTATCGCTGTATTATTTTATGTACGTTTGTGTTGTGTATTCATGGGAAACTACACATGGAACAAGGTGCATTTTGTTTTGTTAAATGTAGGTCAGTGCTGCATGCAGGTATCTAGATCTCTCTCACTCTCTCTCTGTCTCTCTCTCTCTCTCTCTCTCTCTCTCTCTCTCACTGTCTTTGTAATCTGGTTGGCTATCAGTGACTTGTGCAGTTACTATGTTCAGGGAACAAGAGCAACAATAACAATACACTATTGCTTCTAGCAATGCAATCACCACTACTATTATTTGATGAGGGTCATGATGGTGATGATGATGTTGATGATGATGGTGATGATGATGATGATGATGATTTTTAATAACTGCAAAAGCTATATTAGTCAGTCCAATTTGATGGGTTTATGCAATATATTGTTAGTCATTTTCAGCAAAGCACCACATGATATGGACATTCTATTCTATTCAGATTAATGTGGCCTGTGGCCATATCTTTTACTGATGGCTACTAAAGTCTTGTATGCCTCAGTTGCACTGCTAAGGTGTTTAATGGTCAGGGACACATACTTTTTCATGTGGTGGAATGGTCCTCCATTATGAGGACCATTTTGTTTTACAGTTTTTTTTGCCCCATTTCTTCCCTTATCCATGGCACTTCAGCACTTAGGGCCCAAACCTCAGCCCCATGGCCAAACGATATTTATTTGAATAATAACTGAACCTAATTAAATTATTGAAAAAAACGTGTGGCCTACTGTGTAGGGGGTTAATCTGATTAAGCTCTTCCACATTTGCAAATTTCCCATTGCCATGCGGATCAGAATGATATTATTCCAATGTCAAGCTGTGCCAGTCAAAAAACAGCCGGGAGACCCAATCTCTGATGAAAAAAAAAATGTGTTCGATTGAACATGGTACAATCCCAGCTGGACCTGGCCAACATCTAACATTATCCTCAACAGCAAATGGTCTCATGGACACAGTGACAGTTGGAATTCATGGGTCCCCGCGCATCTCTAATTTTTGTCTCCTTGCCCAAGTTTTGCATATTGATTTTATAATTGCTTTTGTTTTTTTAGCATCATGCAATGGTCACTACTCACTACACCATTAATGTCTTTATGACCCCTAACAATATACACAGGCCTATAAGACATCTGCAAATACCTTACTTGTCAAAGGGAGAATTTAGAACTTGGGGTGCTGCCACTTCATTTATTTCTTTTTTTCCTTTCTTTCTTTTTTTGCCTCTCCTCATTTTGCCCAAGCACATTTGGCCAAGACCCAAAGGAAACCTGAAGTGCTGTGCCCCTGTGTCTGATATTGAGTTTTATAATTAGCTAGATGGTCAAAGTCCTGGTCTGAAGTGGGCCAAGGTTATTATCCCCTGTGCACAGTGTGAAACTTCAAAAGAATCACGGTAGACACAACAGGAATATTGATATGGGAAGAAAAAATAAATCCTTTGGGTAAATGGTAACATTAGACATGTAGTTTAATTTTGGTGTGACTATGATAGAAGGGATAAATCTTTAAGGAAAAATGAGTACGCTAATTAGGATTTTGATATGAAACAAGGCATACAAGTCTCCGTCTGTCATTATTTTACCCCCCTTTGGTGTTTTGTTTTGATTGTCCAAAGGGACCTTCTTTGAACTTTATTTATTTATTTCTACTCCTCATATTCTTCACCCCCCATCTCTTTCTTTTCTCCTTTTTTCATACTGTCTGTCTGTGTGTGTCATGTCAATAGAGCAAGTCAGTCCCTCCTTTCAGAAAGTACCTTATTCAAGGACAGGCC
>NC_055979.1:5719292-5834292 GCF_018492685.1 Alosa sapidissima | reverse complement strand
GCCTGACTGCTTTGTGATTGTGATATTTTATATATCCCTAATATATGTTTAGGGTAATATGTGACCCAAACCAATGTTATAGAAATGTCCTGAAGCTTAAGCTTAATAAGATTACTGTCTTATAAAGCTTAAGCTTCAGGACTACTACAAGAGCAACGATTTTCTGCAACCAGCAGCCGATTGCTCTCTACGTGACTCCAAATCAGTCCATCCTGCCATATCTATGAAACCATGACTCTATAGGTATTGTTTCACCTTTTCAGGCATGGTAGATGCCACATAATGTATGTATAGCTATCCCTATCTACCCCCTAAGTCATTATTGAAAGACACAGAGGTATTACAATCAATACCTGTCTCCCTTTGTCATTAGGGATGTTCAATAGGTTTTCGAGACTGGGTGTATTTTCAACTTAAGCCATTTAAGTCCACTGTTGTCCAAAACACTCACACTAAATTCTCTCCCCTCCCCAACAAATTGGCAGGAAAATGACAAACAGAACCTGAGGCGCGACAAGGGATTGCTCTTTTCCTCTCGTTTTTATCCTCCCCCATCCCTTTCAATTTCCTCATTATCTGTGAGCTTATCCACTGCTTCCAACATCACACCCTGGAGAGCCTCTTCGAAACAGGACAATATCACTCCCATCGTTTAAAAAGACACACACACAGACACACACACAAAAGACAAGGAAAACAATATTAAATCTGGCCTTCAGTCTATTAGCAGAAAATAAAGTCTAAAATGTCTTTGCCTTTGGAGGAAACGGGTGGAGAATTTGTACACTTAAGGCCTGCTATGATTTTTAATTAACAGGGATAGAGAGACCCTCAGTGAGCTACATGGTTTGACTGTGTCACCTGTCAGGCTTAATTGCTCGATTCTCCTCCTGAGGGGTATGTCTCTGGACTGCAATTATCACTCAATCGATAGCGCTCCACAAGGATGGCACAATAACGATTCATACAATATGCAGATAGATCCCATCTCCCTGACTGGCATAGTGAACATATTTCTTAAGAAACTGCCCTTTAAGGCATTAAAAGGGACAGGGGTCAAACACTTGCACACTGTTGCAGCACTTCAAAGGGGCCTCATTTATAAAAGTGTTGCGTAGAAACCATCCTTCATTTGATCTTAGATCATGTCTGAAATGATAGTACGTGTGATTCAGAGAACACGAACGTACGCACAAAAAAAACGTGCGTATGCCACCCTTCCAAATGTGGCCATTATAAATCACAAATGAACGTCAACTTGTGCGCAGCCGGATGGTTTTAGGTCTCCGCCTTGTAAACACCCCCTCATCAATATCATTAGCATATGTTTTCATGAAATCAATGATCTAAAAGCTGTAGCCTATGTAAAATTATATATTGAAAACATTGTATAGGCCTAGCCTATGCCATCTGATGTTAACTAGCCTATATGCGTCAGTTCGAATAGCTTAACTAATTATGTTTTTTCCAGCAAAGCTTTCTGGAAAGAGATCGTATGCATCCATGTCCATTATCCTCTGCTCGCTGTCATTCCTTTTGCTTGCAGTAATGTGAATAATCAACCTTTAGTAGCCTATGTTTAGGCCTACTTTGTAGGGGGTAGGCCTACCTTGTATTGGGTAGGCCTACCTTATGAAGGAAAGACCTAACCTACAGCATAATCCTGTACGTTATGGTACAGTAGGCTACTGTACGTTTCCAATATGACCCAGGGTAATATGCTGATTTAGTCTACAAAACAGAGGACTAAATTAAGCGTGATATGTCATGTAGGCTTAACGTTTCTTTTAGGATAGGCTATGTTTTTGCTGAAAAAGTAGCCTAGTTCACCGGTCATTATTCATTCATTCTGCATATCTTTGCTATCGTTTTCTTTCAATAATGTCCAATGGCTTAAACATTGTCCTTTATTGTTTGCTTTAGGCATACCTTTATATTTTAGCCTACATTATTCAACTCACGTACTGTCATCTGATATTGGACACTGGCAGTCAAAAAAAGCAAACAGGTGCACGCTCTGCACCTCTTTACGCAACTCCGACACAACACTAAATATGAAGATGCCTTGCTTTCAGAAGATAACTTCCGTCCCTTGGTTGTGTAGGCTATATATGATATAGAATATCTATAGCCTACATTGTATAGCTTACATTCAAATATTACCTTTCTGTTACGAAGCTGGGAATAGGCCTATGAGCGCAAATTAGGATGTAGTGGAGGCTAAACGCGAGTAAACACAGTTTATCCACCTCTGAAATTTCAGAAATAGAGTTTAGGCCTACCCACCTCTTATTAGAGTTTATCCACCTCTCAAAAGAGTTTATTCACTTTTAACATTCAAAACTGTATTATCCAATACTATCCTATATTCCCAATACTGTACAATAACCTCCACCATTCTCAAACATGTTCTGAATGCCTTTTTAAAAAATCCGATACCGCATGGCGCAGTCCACCTCACCGAGATTGCAAAATTCATAGTTCACCCACCTCTTATTTTACCACTACATCCCTGGCACAAATGTACTTTTCCTCTCCTAAACGAGGGCAATTGGACATTTTATGGTCAATATTAGATTGGTGAGAACACTAAATATACTAGATCACCTGTAAGAATGTTTCAATCATTCTATCGTAGGTCTTGGTGTTTTTTTTAGATATTATTAAATAAGTAGGCCTAAGCTATACGTTTTTTTACTTGGGCTATAGTTCTCATTAGCAGTTTTATGCTAAACCATGAAACATTAAGCTGCGTCCAAAAACGTCTTTAAAAATCTTCTGATATTGATCATGCATATGGCAAAGAAAGACATGAGATCGTTGGTATTGGAATTTTGATCGCACTTAGACCTCAGATGACTTGCAGTACCCCGGCATTACCACAAGGAAATGGTCGTACGTCAAGTTTGAACCTGACGTGGAGATAAGCACTTTTCCACGTCAAAGACCAAATCTGTGTGTAAGAACGCTTTATAAATGAGGCCCCAGGTGTTCCCGAGGACAAAATAGGAGCTCTGCTTTCTTCCCCAATACAAAAAAAATGACAGTGCTGTTGCCTACCTGGGCTCATCATTGTAAGAGATACATTCTACGAGCTGCATGAGGTGTTGGTTCATTTTTTGATTTGACCTGCCATCAGCTCAGACAGAGGTCACGAGGTCACGTCTACGCTCAGGCAGCGACCTGTCACCATGCGGAGACACCTGCCCTTGCCCTCACCGTCGCCATCTCAGCCAGGGGTGGGGCCCACGGGAGAGACTGTCAACCATCTTACCTGACGCGCCATTCCTCCCCGTGGGACGACAACTCCGCCTGCAGTCACTCCCCTCCCCCTTCTCCCTCGCCACGAGGAATGAGATTCATTTGTCAGGACACATTTGCTGCTGCTGCTGCAGCGCTGCTGCCCTGCTATGTCTTTGTGTGCATGGGTGCATGTGGCATGTGTGCGTGTGTGTGTGTGTGTGTGTGTGTGTGTGTGTGTGTGTGTGCGTGTGTGTGCGTGTGTGTGTGTGTGCATGTGTATGTGTGTGTGTGTGTGTGTGTGGGTGTGGGTGGGGTCAGATGCCACTGAGGTAAAACATAGTTCTAGCATGTTGTCCGTGTGGCGGTGATCTGACATGTTAATATGTGTTGTGTGTGCTACACAAGGGGCCTTGGGGCCAGATATCTCATTTCATTTTCCTATGAATACCCTCAGGCCAAAAATATCATAGGAGGAATGCTTGATGTTCAGCCATTTCATTTATGTGAGGATTCTGTGTGAGCTGTTGTTTTGTTTTTTTCTTTTTATTGTGTTTGTTTTTATTGATATTTATTTTCTTTATTTTTGTTTATTTGTTTTACTTATGCTTAAATGTGGCACCAGGAAAAGCAAGTGATTACTCAGGTTGAAATTGTTTCACTTTCCGCATCCTTTTTTTCCAGCCAAGAAATGGACACAACCCCAATTTCT
The DNA here is from genome assembly GCF_018492685.1 of Alosa sapidissima. NCBI lineage: Eukaryota > Metazoa > Chordata > Actinopteri > Clupeiformes > Clupeidae > Alosa > Alosa sapidissima. The sequence goes on along the minus strand of NC_055979.1, from coordinate 5,830,340 downwards.
TCAGAAGAGTGTCCAGCTGCCACCTCTAAATAGACATCTAAGCCCCATGCTAGGGGTTGCTATGGATATGGCCGTCTGCAAGGCAGATAAATAATGCAGGGGAATGTTGGCATCCTGACAACCCTGTAGCAAACAGTCACTCCCTTTGGCTTTGAGGAAGCGCACACATAAAAACACAAGACGCTTATACAATGGAAATAGCAGTATCTTAGCAGAGAGAGAGAGAGAAAGAGGGGGGAAGAGAGAGAAATTTCCCCCTGAAAGCCAAACAACAAATAAAGCAAACTAACTGCGCTAGCTTCGCAAACGCATCTTTGGAAATGGATCAGGCTGCAGACAAGAGAAGCATATCCCAGAGTCATTAGGTGGCTTAGCGCTTGGATTCACCCAGCTTCATCAAGTCATCTGACGTCTAATTGTACAGCGTCTGCGACAGTGTGTGTGTATGGTCCACTTAAGATCCCAGTAGAACTTTCTGGAACATCATTAGTGTCAAAACAGGCCAAGTGAGGACACAGGGTTTTAAGTTCACTTAAACGGCAATCCGCCTCAGACGGTAGAAAGGCGCTTAAGGGATCACCTTTGGCTGTCATATTCCAAACCATGTCATTTATCTTAATTTCAGTGCAACACTTTAAAGGAAATGCACAAAGGACAAAATGGCTTTGAGACAGTCTGATGGTCCCATCAGATTTTATTCAATGATGTCAATGAAAATAGTCCTGGGCCTCATCTGACAATCTTAGTTCATCCCAGAATGTGAAATACCAGCCCCTTTACTGAAGGTGATCACAGGATGAATATGCTCTCAGAGAAATTCTGCAGCTTTCCACCCACATGCTATTAGTATGTTCTAGTCCATGAAAAAGTAAGCTAACTGACTCAGAAAGCACTGTATTGTTGTGTATGAGTGTGTAGGTGGATGAGGAGAAAGATGTTCATGAATGTTTCTCTCAAAAGGAGAAAGTGGATTTATTTAGCATTGAGGCTAAAGTCTAAAATGTGTGTCTGGAAAATGGAAATAATTGATTATTTGCTGCATTTCCCCACTAATTACAACATATTTCTCCACTGAACCAGGACCCATGTTTACCACTCATTGTTCATAATCATAGAACATCTGACGTTTGAGACAGGCCAGTGCACAGATTGTTACAACAAGAGAAGCAACGACTCTTTATTAAAAAAAAAATGAAGCTATGAGTTGCTGTGCTGCCAAGCAAATATGCTATGACCGAATTCAAGGTTTTAATCCCGACATCACACACACACACACACACACACACACACACACACACACGCACAAGCATGAAAACATCCAATACCTAATTTAGTTCAGCGGCATTCTAGCATGTGTGTCGACTCCAGGTATATACATGTGCATATGTTTCAGATGTGCACTCAGGTGACAGGCATGCTCTATACAACCAGGGACCTACAAGTCATCCATCACACTGCAGAAGCGCCATCCGGCTTTCTTTCTTTATCAGCTTGGGGTCTTGAATTCCCATAGTGAGTGCCACTACCACCAAGCCCATGTGTATAATAAGGTAGTGTAAATGAGAGAGGAAATGGGAGCGAGAACAATGGAGAGAAAAGACAATAAGCAGAGTCCTGCACCTCAAAGTGTAACCAGATCAAGAAAAATAGCCGCAAGTAGTAATAAACATTCAGTGGGCAAGCCTGACACGGGGAACGTGCAATAAGTCGCAAATAAGATCAACACAGCCATGCACCACAAGTTATCCAAATTCAACTTGTGAACCTAGAGCGCCTATGAAAAGTACAGAACTTTAAGATATTTCAAAACCCAACTGAAGTTAATGTTACAAAATGTAATATACCTTTTTTTTTTAAAAATAGGATTTCGGGCAGACCAATAGTATCCTTGATGATAAAACTTGGTGGTAAAGAAACACAACAGTTTTATAGCTACCAGCACTTCAAACTAGACTAAACTCATGGGAGGAGCATGCTTTGTGTTTTATTTGTTGTTCATGTATGCAAAAATTATGACTGTTTAATTGCATCCCACCCATGAAATTAAATAACTTTCATGATGACATGAGTTGGCAGGTTTGTTTGGACCCTTATGGGTTAACAAGGCCAGGGAGCCACCGAGCAGCTGTATCTTTTAAACAATGCATGAATTGGCTATTATGTTTAGTGCATCATAAAAACCACACCACCAGGGAACAAACAGTTATCTTGCCAAAGTGCTGCCTTGTCAACCTTCTCAAGTGTCAACCTGCTGCAATGCATAAAAGCATTTTATATGTAGAAATGCGGTTGAATAAGAATAAAGTGGCATTATGGTGGAAATGGGGTATAACTGATTTTTGCAAATATTGAGTTCTGTTATGTGAATAGTTTCACAAGGCTTTGTGAAGGAAACAATTAGCTCTGTCACCATTCAGTGAAGAATACAAATAGAATACAAATATCTAAGACCAATTTAACTCTGGCCCATTTGAACGCCAGTTTGACATTTTGATTTTTTAGTCAAAATGTCATCATTAATTTTGTAAGAACACACACTCCATTACAAATATTTGAAATTATAATTACTGAGTGAGCCAAAATGCATTTGTGTTTGCTTTTTAAGCCTTGTGGACTGGAGTCTGATTCATGTTTCCAAACCAGTCCGGTTTGGATTTATCTGTTTACTCATATATTTGGAGGAGTTACAAGACTACTCCATAATTTGAAATCCAAAAATGATTATCTTATAATGTTTTGAAGATGTGATTCATTGTCTGTGAGTCCACAATGACTAGCCATTCTACCCTGATTAGAGACATAAAAACATATTGACACTAACTTATGAGGGCAATACCTTACTGGAAACAGTGGTTTAATTATTCCCATAACTTCACAGCCTCAGTGTTGTGAAACATTTCAGTTGTTCATTCAATGATTCCACTGAGACAACTCTCACCTTTCTTTCACCTCTCCTTTCATACTTGCTGTCGATTGAGACCCACCCACCCCACTACTTTCAAAAGATAAATATTGCCGAATGTCTTCCTTTTATGGTTCACGACAGCACCTGACATGTTTCATGTTCACCTACTGTATATAGGCTTATAGACCCCCCCCCCTCCCATCTCCCCTGAAGTCCTAAGCATAATCGTTACATACCCTACAGCTGTCAGGCAGACCCCAGCGATGAAGATGTCCTTTTATGTTCTCACTTGAGCCACCTCAGAGATCCATATAATTATTTCATACACAACATGGTGCATCGCCTTCTCACATGTGAGCCGCTGTGTGTATGGGGGCGGAGTGTGAGATGCTGGAGACTCGTCATGTCGCTGGGCCTTTGTGCTGCGTTGAAGGCACATTGTTGAGATTATCCCTGACTCACTGAGCTGAGCCACGTTAGATTGTCCTCCATGCTTTTGACTTTTCACTTAACGAAAGTGCATAAATTAGCTCGCATGAATGGGTAAATATGTAAATAAATTAATTTAAAACACTGGAAAGTAATGATGTGTGATTAATTAGAATGATACTGATGGTTCCAAATCCAATAACAAGGCCTGGGATGCCAGTGAAAAATGTGAGGTTGAACTTTTTATAATCCAACTGGAGAAACCTGCCATTTAAAATGTCACCAATGATGTGAAATAACTCAGGGCACAATTCTCTAGTTTCACACTTCACTGTCTTAGTTCAACTCAGATGATAATGAACAACTCCCTCTCTTTCGTTTCTCTTTGTTTTATTTCTTGTCACTTTTGTATACCTCCCTCTCCTTGTTCTTCTGCCTTTCCCATGAAAAAATGGAAAGGACAAAATGCAGTGGCAGTAGTGTTTTGATGTCCATAACTTGCTGTAACAAGAATCCATCTCCTCTCCCGATGTTCTTGTAAACCCACCACTGGTTGTAGCCAGCTCGCACTTGTTGTCTATCTCTGCACCAAGGCTGAGCGCATTCCAGAGGCATAACAGAACAGAACAGCTTCGAGGTCTTCTCACATTTTTCTCTCACTGAGAGCAGTTGCGCTGACAACCATGTGGACTCAAATAGATGCCCACACAGCTTCACATAAACACATTCTTGACTGACTGTTGAGTGTCTTGTGAGTGCAGACTTTCTTAGTAACTTAAGGATTTGCATCGTGTGTTTCTTTTTTCAAACTACATAGGCCTACATTTCTGGAGACTGCATTGTAAATATGCACTGAATGTAGGATGTATTGGTCTGATTCAACATAGCTTGTAATGTTCTGATTCAGACAAGCTGGAACAATAGTAGAGTGCAAGCTGCACAGGTTCAGACACTCAGTGGAAATACAGACGTGGGCTCAGGGCCCTGTTGTGGTCTTAAGCAAGACTTTCAAATGAGTCAGACTTGAATAATATGAAAGAACACAAACAAACAAAACAAACAAACAAATTAATCTAGAGCGGCCTCCTCACAGTGTCTCCTCCTCCCTGGTCATTCAAAAGCAGGGGCTTCATTCCACCGTAATTTCACTCTGGCTCATTCATTACATGCAGACCTTTTTTCAGTTCATGTTTTGGTCTGAACCAGGAATAATTCCTAACTGCGGGCGCCTATAAAAAAGTATAAACTGCGGGCGCCTAGAATCCCTCATTGTTATTTCTGTCACTTTGTGTTATGATGATGGCATAGGGACAAGATATCAGCCTGTTAAATGTACATTCTGTCATATCCTCAGGATATTCTCGTGTGTGTGTGTGTGTTTGGGGGGGACACAAGTGGGGCTTAAAACATACTTTTAAGAACCACTCATCTACCATTCATACACCTGCAGTTCACATATAAACAACTGTCAACACACTACAAATGTTGAGTGTATTGCACAGGTTAAATTATAAGTTGTTGTGTAAATTGTTGTGCCTGTAAGGTGCAGAATTCAGTGTGGTAATAGCTTTGCCATAAAAACTGTGTTTTGTGGACTGTTCTCTAATAGATCTGTATCTCTTCCCTGAGGGGAGAAGTTCAAATAGGTCATGTGTTGGGGGGTATGAGTCATTTATGGATGCCTTCCACAGACATCAGGAGGTGTAGGTGTCTTTAAAACTATGTTCATTTTTTCAATCAGGAGACACCCTCCACCCTGTCAAAATGCATGGCTAAAAGTATGGACCTTAATTGGAATAGGGATACTGTAGATGGATGTGCCTGGAATCAGCGTAGTCATTGAGGCAGGTTACTGCAGTTTAATTGGTAACTGGCACTATGGCGGCTGTCTTCAGGCAGGTGGGGGTACTGCACGGTGGTAAGGCCCGGCTGGAGATATTTGTGAATACCCGGGCCAGCTGCTCTCCATACATTGATGTTCCGGAATGTGCGGCAGGCTGCATAATGAGCACCTGGCTGTTGGAGATGCAGCGATGTTCGACCAGTCTCTGGGCTCATCTCCTCTTGGCGTCCGAAGAAGTGGTTGGTTGAGCTGCTGTGCCAGTGTGGGACTGCTGCTGCTGGTAGCTGGGTTGGTATTGTTGTTTTGATTGGTGATGTGGTGTATGCCTTGCCATGCATGGCAGGGGGTTGAGTTGGCGAAGCGATTCTCAATTTTCCGCTTGTAGGCTGCATTGGCATTTCTGGTGGCCCTCTTCAAGTCAAACCTGGCCGTACTATACTACTGTTTGTCACCAGAGTAAATGTAGTTGCATGCAATCTGTGAATTGAATTGGCCATAATAATACTTCCAACAAGCAAGAAAAACAAAACAAAGCAACTACTGTAGGTACATGTGGGTTGCCAAGTCTCCCATACAGCCAGAGACTTACACATACAGTATGTCAAACATTCGGTTCTGTTTCATATGCCAATGCCAATACATTCCTCTCAAACATTCCCCATGAGATACTCCATCTCATGCCAAACCATCCCTAAAAACCTGGCAACCCTAACACAGGAAACCAATACGCCAATCTCTCTATTAAGCAGCGCCTGGGTATCTGGGAAGCTCCAACTGCGAATGCTAATTCACAGCTACTGCATCTTGTAATTTAACCTTGAAATGCTGTGTACCATGCATGAGCCATAAATCAAAACTGGTACATAGTTCTGCGAATGAAAACAGATCTCACAATCTAACACATTAACAGAAAAAAACACAAGACAGGCATTCAGAGTACAGAAAGTGTAATAAATGTTACATGACTGTGGAGTTTGACACACTGATTTAACCACTAAGGAAACATTACATTGGCCCTCTGTCCAAGTTCTTTAAATATGTCAGGTCAGCAAAGCAAAATCTGTTGTTTTTTGTATCTTAGTGTGTGTCTACAGTATGCCTGTATTATTGTCCCAGGATGTTATGTATGCATACTATGTTGTTTTAAGTACACAGTTAAGATGTACCTTTAATATTTACCAATAAGGAGTTAAACATAAATGTGTCATGGCAGAGGTTATTTCCTGTAGCATCCACCTCTAGTTATTCTTTACTCATGAATAAGAAGACATGGATCCTTGTGCTATTGGTTAGGGACTTCCCAAAGTGACCAGACCTTACCCATACCATGTAAGTATAGTGCAATTTGAAATGTATTCAGATTTTTGAGTGTTTGAGTGTTTGCTTGCAGTTTGGATCTGACAACTTCTGACGTAGGTTTTTTTTTTTTAAGTATATTTTTTGGGCTTTTTATGCCTTTAATTAGATAGGATAGTGGAGATTGACAGGAAGCGAGTGGGAGAGAGAATCGGGGTGGGATCCGGAAAGGACCACGGGGCGGGAATCGAACCCGGGTCGCCGGCGTACGGTGCAGGTGCCCAAGCTAGTCGCGCCACTGCTGGGGCCCTGATGTGGCCTGACGAGTAACTGAAGCACTCCGAGAGACACCTGGGCACTGATAGAAACCAGCAGCATATAGTCACTTTATTGAAAATAATCTGGACTCTTTTGGGATGTAGCATGACCAACAAGAATGATACATGCAACTATGTGTTGCAAACTCTGTGACCAATTTAAATGTTCAAAAATACTGGCTTTTACTTCAAATATTGATCTGAGTTACTTACAAAGAACTGGCCTAATTTTTGCATATTTTAACCTCAACACTTCTAGCCTTATTATCCCTGTCCATCTCCATGACCCAATCACCATAAGCATATTCATAATGGACCCATGGTTCATTTTCTCATCTGTGCATGTTCAAATCTTGTCAGCTTAAAAGAAAAGTTGGCAGGCACTGTCATGAGCTTTTTCACACATACATACCCCTCCCCCCCCCTCTATCTCCCTCTGTGTCTATGTGTGACTCTGAAATGAGCAAACACTCATTTCCAGACATTTCCATTATAAGAGCATGGACAGCACACTATAAAAAGTTTTTTTCTCATTTGATGTCAAAGCATTCTCAAGATGGGTTCCTCCATTCCTTGCTCATATAAATGATATAGCAGAACACTTTCATCATGCAAATAGTATTTGTTTATCTGACGTGCTGAACATGCTCTTGTTTTAGCTTTTGTAGCAGTGGCGGGTCCTTAAACAAATCCAAAGTCAACCGTATAAATGAATGTGCAGCAGCTCTTGGCAAGGGGAGCGTGGCATGTTGATTGGTGTATTGTCTGGTGTCAGATCCACTTTCAGAAGAAACCCATCATGTTTCTCCCCAATCCTGCACAACAAAGACAGGTGCTATTTTTGGTTGATTACTTTTTGCTCTCTGATTGTCCTTTGACTTCGAATGTAATGCTGTACACAAGAGTGACCATGGGTGGGGTGTGTGTATGTGTGTGTGTGCATAGCTTTCAAAAATACATTGGGACACATTTGAACTGTAATATGGCATTTGGAAAGTGTAAGATTTTTTTACTCTCCTCCACTCTATACTTCTGAAACAGATGGAAATGTCAAATACCGGTCCTTGAGTATTGGGAGTGATTTTGTGTGTTACAAATGTTGAACATACCTCGCATATGGCAGTTAGATATGGTAAGCCTGGTCGATGATGCACAGATTAAAATGGGAGCCTCTGCAAATCACCACCGGCTAAACAGGGTCTGGAAGGTTCCTGAAGGACACCAATGTGAACACACATTAGAGTTCTCTCCAAAAACACGCAGACAAAAACAGACTCAAATCAATACTCCGCAACATGCAGCTCACGAGGGACCAACTGATAATTGTGTTGGTCTGTGAATTTTTATTCTGTGCCATGAAGCAAAGGGGTAAAAATAACTAGAATTGCATCTCCGAAGAACTGCAAGAGTGGGCTTGATCAGGTGCAGTTTGTCAAAAGGATTGCAACAGTACCTCATTTTTGAAAAAATCAGGCACACAGATCAAAAGTTATCTGCATTAATGCAACATCCAATAAGCCTAAATGCATAAATAAAGTGGTTACTATGCTGGTTGCTAGGGTAATCATGCTGGTTGCTATGGTGGTTGCTAAGGTCACATTATAGGGGTGGTATATGGGGTTACAGGGTTATATAGGGTACATATGGTGGTTGTAATGCAAAATAACACAGTTGCTATGGTGGTTGCTAGGGCAATCATGTTGGTTGCTATGATGGTTGCTAGGTTGACATTCTAGAGGTGGTTGCTTGGTTGTCGCTAGGGTCATTAAGATGGTTGCTAGGGTGTTGCTAGGGTAAATAGGGTGGTTACTAGGGTGTTGCTAAGGTACATATGGTGATTGCAATGCAAAATAATGTGGTTGCTATGGTGGTTGCTAGGGTAATCATGTTGGTTGCTATGGTGGTTGCTAGGGTAATCATGTTGGTTGCCATGGTGGTTGCTAGGTTGACATTCTAGAGGTGGTTGCTAGGTTGTTGCTAGGGTAATTAAGATGGTTGCTAGGGTTTTGCTAGGGTCACTTAGATGCTTGCTAGGGTAATTAAGGTGGTTGATGGGGTGTTGCTAGGGTACATATGGTGGTTGCTATGCTAAATAACATGGTTGCTATGGTGGTTGCTAGGGTGGTTGGTAGGGTCATATTATAGTGGTGATTTCTAGGTTGTTGCTAGGGTCATTAAGATGGTTGTTAGAGTGTTGCTATGGTAATTAGGATGGTTGCTCCATAGATGCTTTAATAAATGCTTACCTCAAAATGAATGATGTCATTAACAATGTTGGCACAACCATGCTTTGAACGACAGAACTAGTTATTTTAATCAAAACTACTATGCTTCATCATCGGTCGTTGTTTGAGCAAAAGTTGCATCGGTTCAGCAACAACTTTTGTGTTTTTTTTTTTTCTTTCAAAAAACAAACCCCTGGTCATGACTCAACTTACCATGAATCAGTCGAAAGGGATTTACTGAGAAAGTTACAGTGGACAGATCATAACTAATACAGTATGCTGTCATTTGTTTTGATGTGGGCAGTAGTTCTTAAAACAATTTAATTAGACTGGGTTTTAGTCAGAAAGTTGGTGTGTAAAGCATAAGGTGTCTGTAGCATACAACAATGTGTGTGAGATGTACCTGAATATGTAATTTATTTTGAGTGAAATAAACAGTGCTAAAATGGGGAGGAGGGGGGCAAAACCTTTAAAGTATCATGCCAACATTTGTATCAGTTTTGTTTAATAGTTGCAGTAGGTCTGTCAGTTTTTAGTCATGTGAAATCAATGAGTATCAATGTAAGATTTCAAATTCATACAAGATGGATGAAGAAAATTAAAAATAGAAAGCATTAGGGGGAAAACATGGTCAGGTAGAAATTCTTCTCTTCCCTCTCTCATTCAAAATACTGCCCACAGATGGATCCATAACTAAATGAATTCTATTTCATTTTGTGCCTCTCCACTCAGTGACGACGGCTTGCCTACGCTCAGCACAGGAGGCCTTAGATGTTGTGCTCGGAATGGGTCAGGTGTCTTTTCATCGTTCATTTTCTTGGATGAGAAATCACAGGTGAGATTTATGTGGAGCACGGGCTAAACACGCTGCAAGGTTGCTTGAGCATTTTCCTTGGTGACAAGCTTTGGGGGAGCGTGTGGGGGTCCGGAGGGAGGTTCAAATCTGCTGTGAGCCTCAGCAGCACTGCATGTCTCTCTCTTTTTTTATCTTCTCATATTTTTTATGTGAAACTTGCCTCAGGGATTCTCTTCTCTCCTCCTCTCACAAGTTGCTTCACTGCATGCTTTATTAACTCTAAAGTTGTGAGTTGTGTCTCCACTGGGGTTGGATGCTCGCTGAAACCTCACAGCAACGGCTCTGAGCTTTGTTGCGTATTTCTGAGTACTCTAACACAGATATAAATGTGGGCTATTTTCAAAATGTCACACTATATATAGCATTGTCCTTATTCCATTTAAGCCTGCAACAATTAATCTATTAATCAATTAGTCATGAATTACATTTACATTACAACTATTTTGGTAATTGGTTAATCGGTTGGTCTTATTTTTTAAAGGAAAATACCTCAAAATTCTTAAACTTTAATATTTTCTTTAACTTCACCTAATTGACTATGATGATAAACTGAATATCTTTGGTGTGTGCAATTGGGAGTGAATCAATCAAACAACTAATTCAGTTAACAAGAAAATGATCAATAAATATTAATTGACTGAAAATAATCGCTAGCTGCAGCCGTATGGTCACTAATAGCAACTGTAAAAGTGTGGCTAGAGAGGGTTGAAGCAGAACTTACACTGTAGGCTACAGTACTGTATTGAGGTGTGCACATAGAGTCAAATAACTGGTTAACTATTCAAGATATTTATATTACACGAATATTAATATCCCTTATTATACGGCTCTTACATTATCACAGAATAGTTTGCCACTCAACACCTGAAACTTTTTCTATTTCTATTAGTTCTATTTGTGTGGCAAATTAATTGTTTTCTAACGAAATGGTAACAGTGGTGCTACCACAGTATAATAGCATAGCATAGCATAGAAGTTCTACTACCACATCACTGTTCATTAACTTAGAATGTTGCAATCACAGCAAACAGTGGATCTGAGACATTGTTTGCATTTAGTTTGTCCTATTTTAAATAATGTACTTGAGTGTGTAGCCTACACAATACATTGTACATATAAATAAAAAGGAGACCACCGCATGTACAGCCTGGTGAAGGACTGTGTTTGCATTGCATTACTAGAGACTGGTTGCCAGGAGCACCATACTGCCCTCCTTATGCCCGTAATAATTCACCCTCAGAATAGCAGTGTTGGTGATGTGAGTAACCGAATCATAACCAAACTACATTGCCTGTTGTGTGAATACTGTGAATTATGTTTAGGCATATCCCTAGTATAGTATGAGGTTAGTAATGATAGATATTGTGGCTGTAGACCTTGTCAGGTAGGATCACATAGACTGTGCAACAATAGACTCTAGTGATTGTCTCTACAGGATGAATGGAGCCCATCTGGTCTTAAGCCTTGTGTGGACTGGGCTTCAGACACTGTGTACTGTAGGTTGGACTTGTACAGGTCATTCAACCAACGAAATCACACACACACAACCACACACACACACACACAAACAGAGACACATCTTGGGGTAGAGGCACCGCATGCTGAGCATGGTGTTGTGCCCGAGTCTGTGCCCATGTTTCTCGCTGTGCCAATCTGCCCCAGCCACACGGCGTCCAGACGAGGCGTGCCATCAATCAGGTACCTGGCAGCAGCCTGGCCATCGCAAGGACGCTCCTCCGCTCCATCCCCAGAACGCTCCAGCTGTCAAGAGTCCGAGCTGACGCCAGCTCTGTTCTTTTTTTTTTACCCCTTCCTTTAAGAGCTCCATGCCAGACAGACAGGGTTTTTTTTTTTCCTTCTCTTCGCTTACAGACGATGAGTTTATTCCTCCACCTGACGATGTGCCGGCCCAAACGTGAGATGTGAGAGAGCCTTGTAGTCGCCCCTGTTGTTGCCGACGCGCGTCTACCCATGGGAGGCACATGACCCTCGGCAGTCAAAACGTCATGTCATCAAACCCTGCACAGCAAGAGGGAAAGCCTTGAGGCGGTTTCTACCCATAGATTCAAATAGAAGGTGAAAATGATTCGCTACAGCATTTCTAGGATATTGCTGACTTAGTTGCTGGCACTGCTTGTAGTTAAGCTCATGTGATATTACCAACTTTTATAGAATATGTATTGATAGATTGCATAGACTCTGAGCTGAAATGTTACTCCATGTTTTTGTCTGTTTGAATGATCTGTATTGAATTAGCACATCTAAATTCCAAATGAGAGGAGGCTGTGACAGGCAGGCCATACACCATAAAGCATCCTATAATATCAGACAATGTGTTTCAAAATACAGTCTTCAGATTATATTTTTTGTTTAGCTTCATCTTCTTGCCCCTCTGCTCTCCCACACACTACCTACACCTTGCCCGTACACCTGCCATTGTGCCTTGTTCACAATGTGGAGAGTTTACTGTAGTTCATGACATACGGTGCAATGTATTTGGTGTCATATTGCAGAGTGAAAAATTGTGTCCAACTGTTTAATGAAAGCAGAGTGTTTGTCTGTTCCAGAGTTTTTGTGTATGGTAAAAATCATAAACTAGAGTCAGTTCCAGGTCAGATTTCCGTGCACATCCTCTCTAACACTTCTGTTCTCAAGCTAGCGACAGGTTGCCCGCAGCAACGAGTTTTAGATATGAGAGGAAAAAAACGCTAGCGCATTGTCTTCCAAAATGCATCACCATGACACCTACTGTCGTGATGAGCTCTCTTTCATAAGGCCAAAGCGGAATGTGATGCCTGCCCAAGCCTGAGTGGTCTTCATCTCCATCTAAACGACTTCTACAAATTCCAACCAGGCAGGCGCCACAGAGCATAGCCTAGTTCCAGCCAGGACAGAAAAATTAATTCACAAATAGCAATCAATCATAATCTCTCTCTCTGTACGGGACGGAAATAGAAAGAAAATGGTAACATTTGCATACTCCCCTTCTACATACCCTGAAACTCCTGACAACAGCATGCCGATTTGTCTCATTCATTACCGTTAACCCAGAATGTGATGACTAATATTTTGCGCTTAACCTGCATGGTCAGGCAGATAATTACTCAAATGAATTTTTAATCTTTCTGGAAGATTGAAGGATTGCAGTTCAGCTTGCACACATGCTCGCACACACACACACACAGGCACACACACACTCCTGTGTGTGCACACATGCATACTCACGCACAGACGCACACACATACACGCTACGAAAGGCAGAGACTCGTCACAAACTAGGTCATCCACATATTATACATTTTGCTTTTTGCATTTTTGCTTTGTCCATTTGCTGTCTTAATCTTGCATACGGAGCAGAGTCTCCTGTCTTGGCTCTAATGGGCTGAGGTAAGCTTCACACTCCCTGGCGTGGGCTTGAGTAAGGCCAGCCAAAACAAAAGAGAGAGAGAGAGAGAGAGATAGAGACAGAGAGAGAGAGAGAGAGAGAGAGAGAGAAAGAGAGAGAGCGAGAGAGAGAGCACTGAGCATCCGTCCTTCTAAGTAACTGCCGGGCTTTATGCCTCAGTTTGAAAAGCAGCATTGTTGCTCGTGGCAAGAACTGCCCGTGCCCCTGTTTGAATTGCTGCACGCTGAATATGCAATACCCCTGCCAAATAATAAGCACCACTTTTACTCCGAGCATGAGTTCCTGCTGTAATGTACAGCAAAACGCCCCAAACAGCCATGTTTTCCTGCAGCATAAACAACCCCGGACAGGCATCCACCCCCCCCCCCCCCCGTCTCTCTGTTTTCTCTTTCCCTACAGTACTCCCCCATGATTCTGTGGAGAAGAAACAATATGGATGGTCTGAATTATTTAGGATGCCCAACACCCCCACATCTGGTGTGAGTGTGGCTCGAGTGCCAGTTTCCACAATATTTACCACAGTTGCTTCATTTTAGGGATAGGATCTGACTGAATTGAGCAGGCAAAGTTTATCTACCTCAAACTGAATGCAAAAAGTACATTTAATGTATGCAATATTACGGAATTATATATTATATGGAACTTTCCTTACAATCTAGTACCTAAACAAATCTGTTACTGCATCAGACCATACATCTATTAATGAATCCAGAAGATCCTGATTTATTGGTGTGTGTTTTTTTTTTTCTTCTGAAGTGTCCAGCTTGTGACAGTCTGTTAAATATGAATTGGCCCAGGAGGGGATTGAAGTTCATGTTAGGCTATTCATATGTGAAGCAGATTAGAGACGTCTGTCAGCAGAGTATGGCCCGAGATTATCCCTGAACCCGCTTCACCTAAAACAAAAACACCATCAGGGAGAGCCTGCTTGTCCCCCGGGTTCGTCCGAGCACATCTCTGTTGCTTAATTGTTAAAATGTTAGCCCTCCCTGTCCCTGCCATGCAACTGTGGCTACAGGGGACAAAACAGTACAAAATGTCAGTTGTGATAAGGGCAGGGTTTGTGAGTTTGGCGCAGGGTGCTGGAGGAGGAGGGGGGACCTACCTCGTGACTCATTAGTAACGCACACTGTCAAAACACATCAGATGGAAAACAGACTTAGTCCACTGAAAAAAAAGAGTTATAGGAAATATGTAGCAGTTTGATTTAGCACCTTAAATAAATCAATCTTTGGAACAGATGCTGTACATGCACATTTGCCAGAAATAAAACAACTCTATTCATCACCCATTGTACAGAACAGTTTCAACCCATTGCAGGGCTTTGACCTTATTGGTAGTTATTCGTTTTCCAGAGCAAAGTCATACAGCTTCTTCCGTGCGTGATAGGAGGCAGCGAATTGAATCAACCCCCATATTCGTGTGCTTGGCAATCTAACAATATATGGATCAAAGTGATGGAGGATTTGGATCATGGAGGGCTGGTTGTCGGCTGCCATTTGCCTCACTTGCTACTCAGGCGAGAATCCTAAATCCGGTGATTTTCATTCCAACGCAAGACTCCTTCACTGTTTGGAGGGTTTTCTGCTTGTCGAACAAAAAGCAAGGATTCTTCAAGTTTGTTGCTCCAGGAGAGATGTTTCGTGAGTGCCAATTAGAAGAGAACAGTGCCAGTAGTTCTGAACAGAACTATCTCTGTGTGAGTTCTTGAACTCTCTGATGTTTTCCACCCGCTGGAGGTTTAAGCCTGGTATAAGAATCTATAGAGAGTCGTGTGAGGATAAAGAGATTTTCAGGACCAAACCAGGTTCACCCAGAAGACATGAATAACTTTTTTTTTTACTTTTGTAAAAAGTTTGCACTGAGGGCATGTAAAGTAACTGTTGCTGACCTAAGCAGTGGTCCCAAGAATTAACATACACCGTACTAAAACTTTATTTTGTATTGTTTTTATTTTTATTCTATTTATGTAATTACTCATTTGTCTGTATGTAATTGATTGACTGACTAATCATTGGACAGACTGAGTGTATTATCATGTGGGTTCATTTTCAGTGCATCCAGTGACGCCTTAGAACAAACTCATCTTCTAAAAATGCTCCAGTAACACTTTCATATTGTAATTTGCATAGTGTGAAAGAGAGCTGTTTCATTTTTATGTTGACATAAAAATAAGCACACAGAGAACAAGTCAAAATAGCAGCAGATAAGGCTTTTTTTAGACAGACAGGGATTGTTCTTTTTTTTCCTCTGCCCTCCTCTCTCCCCCTCTGCTTACATAAACACAGAGTAATGACATCACTCCCTTTCATCTCCCCCAGCTCAAAGGAGAGAACCTAACAACCGAAATAATGCAAAGCTCCAACACCAGTGAGCCTCTGACTCACTCCCTTTCCCATACAGCACCAAATCAAAGACACACGGGACTATTTGTGGCCATAATGATTTCCTCTTTTTTTGTCATTGTTTGTCTGCTGCCTTATGTTAGTGCCACATTCATCTTCTTCTTCTTTTTTGGCTCGGAGGGCTGTCCACTGCCGTGCGTACAGGTTCCTGGTGCTAGGCATTGATGAGGACACTGCTGGCGCTGCTATGGACCCGAGCAGAGTGACTCAGTTCAAACAGTGGATTCCTCATTAGTTCCATAGCCGAGTTTACTTCAGAATTCAGATGCCATCTTGTTTTAGTTGTTGTTGTGGTTATATCAGACTTGCCCTCTTAATTAAAATGGTTTAGTTTTTCACAAGCTTGTGGTCTTTGATGGCGGTCTGACCTAATGGTGGTCTGACCTTCTGCGCAGATGATGATGTGGCCTGTGGAAAAAGCCCGCATTTTGAGGCATCTGCTGTTTCTTTATAGTGACAGCAGTGGCACTGCTATTTACAGTTTTTCTCAGTCGCTTTGGTGCTTTTCTCACATCACTATTAACATTTGCACAGCAGTTAGTGCATTTCTCAAAACAATTAGTGCAAACTGCAAAACCTAGTGGATGACCTGCAAAAGCACGTCACTTGCTCAAAATGGATAGTCCATTCCTCAAAAGCAAATATTTATGTCAATGAAACTGTCAGTGTCATCAAAATGAGAAGTCTTGACACCATCGTTTATGAACAAGATAGTCAAATGGCTTTGTCATGTTTTCATTATGACAGTTCTCTCATTGTTTTCCAATGCAAAAAAAGGTCAGAACTCGGTGGCACTACCTGAACATGCTCAAGACAGCACTATACAGTACTTGTACAGCCATTTGAAAACTACAGTAAAGTTACACATAAGGGGAGTAAGTGAGTACATGACACTGAATACGTATATTTTTACTGTACGCTCTTTGCAATTCTACAGCATTGTGACAGAATTTGATAACTAGTTCAACAATTTTGTATCTAATGACTCAAGCAATGAAATGAAGACTATTAGTTTTATTAGGAACGACTATTCAGCATCCGTAAGTATAGTTAATTTTGACTGACATGACATAAGCAAATGATAATGTTAAAAAACAGCAGAGAATTGTATGAAAGCAACTGATACATGTTCAAAAGCATTTGCAATTTGTTCAGAGGAAGGAGAAATTGCTACTATGATGTGCACAAATGACTAAATGTTGTGGAGGTTGAACTAATAGTTATGAGAATTTTCATTCTGATCTGAAAAAAGCACCAAAGCGACTGAGAAAAACTGTATTTAGGTTTGCATCTGTTGGTTGGCTTTGAACAAATACTCAAAAAAACACATCACTTTTATAACTTGTGAATGAGCAAGACACATAGCTCTCACCTCCACTCCTTCCTGTCTAACAAAAGTTACATCCTCACACAAAGGGTCGCCCCTCAGTGCCGCCTGTTCCCATTCAACAAAAGCAAGGTAAGAGAGGTTAAAAATACTGCCACTTCAGAATTGGAAAGTCAGAAGAATACCTCTGTGAACAATAACAGAACAGGCCATCTTAAAAAATAACACGGTCAATACAGTGGCAGAGAGGTTGTTGAATGGGCTATTTGTCTAATTAGAATGACCCATAAACCATGTACATGTATGCCTCTGAGTGGCAAGGGCCTTAAGTGTGGATTTGGGGAGATAGAGGGATTGATTCGCTGTTATTACAGCAGAAAAGGTTATTCTGTCTTAAACACACACACACACACAGACACATACGCATGCACATACACACCTAAGGATGACTTCAGCATACAAAACAGTCAAAGGAACCACTCAAACTTGTTTTTTCCCCATAACAACATCAATGGTCGTGAGCTCTTTTGTCTACACTCACAGGGACGTGGAAAGCATAATAGTCCTGATATTTTAATAACGGTACCAGACAAACATTTACATATTTGTGATACATTACATTGTGTACTGGACTTGACTGGTTTAGGCAAAGACCCAGTCCAGGTTTCTGCTGCATCACCATGGCCATTTCACTTCTACTATGTCAAGTAGAGGCATGATGGAGATTGAAGAGCTGGGAGCCATACATGTACTGAATGTACATCCACTGATTCATCATGCTGGATTGGTCATCATAGTATGTACACAAACTGGTTCAGAGGGCTTTTTCTGTTTCACTATGATATACTGTACTAACTAGATCATGGTGCATAGTAACCCATAGTAGCCCTATGTGGAAGATAGTATTTCTGTGTTTTTGATGAGAATGACAGGAGAACATAGTAGTTGTAATTAACAATAGGAATGAACCATTTAGGTTGAAAATAAGTAAATCACAAATCACTTCAAAGACATAAACATTCTAAGACATATTTACAGACTTCATGACTCAGACATTCATTTGCAGCACCATGGGAAATAATGGAAAGCTATGAAAACTCTCTAAAACCATAATCATAATCACCAGACATAATCACCAACATGTATTAAGCTCTGATTAGATTTGAGTGGTGCTTTCTTTACCTAGTTTATTGAAAAGCTAAACTCATGTGGGATCATGTCACATTTAATGACATCTATTTGCCCAGAAAGCCCTTGCAAATCGCACCCTGAGGCACTCTCAAAGCAGTACTTATTGTGCCTGATGTTTGAGGGTGTGGCTGGTGTCACATTTTAAAAAAAAAATCTTTTATTTTTTTGTGGTTTTCCTATTTGTGCGCTGTCTCGCTACCCTGTGACAGAACTTCTTTTGTCCTCATGAATCTTTCATCGCCAGCTTACCTTTCTCTCCTCAACAACAAAAGCCACGTTCAGAGAACTGCTCTTGCCGTTGACATGGCCTTTTTAACCCTGTTTAAGCCTCAACCTGCACTGCTTCACTGCACCACCACAGGTGATGTTTCACCCCCTGTCTACTGAGAGAGAGAGAGAGAGAGAGGGAGAGAGAGAGAGAGGGGGAGAGAAATCACCCTCTAAGATGATCAGGAAGGTTCCTCTCCCCAAAGTGGAGAGTGGATAAGGTATAGTATTTAAAGGGTGCACTAAAAAGAAAAGGAAAGGTAATTAAAGGGCCCTAAGACCCCGTCTCAATAAATCAACCTCATGCCAGGGTTTTGTCAGTCAACTTCACCACTTTATTGGCCGCACAGGATTGCGCTGCATTAGGCATGGCGGATCTCGGCAAGATCCCGATCAATAGCTGGAAAAGCCTGAGCTGAAGTGGCTCACACCGTTATCACCACCACAGCTATGGCCAATGGCGGGGGACAGCCGAAAGAGTGAGAGAGAGAGTGCCATGATCGGTGAGAAAGGGAAAAGGTGTTCCTTTTAATGACACCAAGGAGTCATCCATAGCGACATGGACCCTCCTAATGATCAATGGGGCTCATTGAATGAATCGTTTGTTGGCCTTCCTCGGGGGGATGGTGTGACGCTCGCCGTGGACTGCGCTATTGATCTGCGCTCTCCCCCTGATGCTTCCGATAGCTTGATGGCCCGTCGCCAGACCTCCCACGTCAGGGTTAAATTTATCTCTGCCATTTGCAAAGGCCATCAAGGCCTCCATGAGGAAGTGGTCTTTGGGCCTTTGATGAATAACATAATGCATCGGTGACAACACATCTAGTCTGTCTGCTCTCATGTGGTGGGCAGCTTCACCACAGAGGTCTGGTAGAGCGATGAGGATTGTTCCGGAAGTCAATACATCGGCATTCAAAGACACAACAAAGCTCTTTCAGACGGCACAATGTGTCACCTTAGCAACAGTTGTTTTCGGAAGACACTATTACTAATGGAATTCTTCTCCAGAGTGCACCCCCCCCCCCCCTTGGTTTTGGGTGAGAAACAACGCATTTGGTGTTAGTTAAGGGACGTGTTCCGTAAAGCAGCGCGAGACATTTTCCACCTCATTAATCTGAGCAAAGCGACTGGCGGTGATGCCGATGAGGAGCCCTCTGTTCCAAGGTGGAGCAGTCCTTGTGTGGGCTGTCCCCCTAATTCATCACTCACGCCCATGAGTTTGATACTTCGCAAAAGAAAGTCAGACTAAATGAGATGCAACCCTGGGGTCGTCCTGAGTCATCAGCGACTTGTGACATCAAGTCAGTGGCACTTTTCTTTCTTTCTTTCTCTCTCTCTCTTCCTCTATCACTAACTTTTTGTCTCTCTCCTGGCAACCACAAAGCTATTATCACTTCAAGGCAGAGGGATTACCGATGACATTCACACTTTGAAAAAAAAATGAAAAAGGGAATAGAAGTGCGGTGAGAGAAACTCGTTGACCTCTTCCACCTCGCAAGTGTTTGAAAATGTTTCGATGTAGTCGCGACTCCACCGCCGTTCTGACTACCTCTGCTCCGCCTCAGCTGCGTCCCCAAGCAATTACTCCGCTCGCATCCGAACGACAATAGGCACCCCTCCTCCATCACTCACACATCTCCCCAACAGGTCAGGAATCTTCATTATTCTAAATGAATGCATCTCTTTCACACAATGTTTTCCTTTCTCACTGACTAAAATGGGATGTGCTCTATTGTAGCAGTCTGGCAAACAGAGTTTGCAGAAGCACAACAGGGAATGGATCTGTTCAGTCATTCAAACATAAGAGAAAATAAACAGTGTTTGGCAACAACAACAAAAAAAAACTCTGCACTCATTTGATCTTTCATTCATGACAAGTGGAGCACTATGAAGTTCAGTGCTTAAACACGTTAATTTCAATCAGGCCTTAAAAGTCAGCTACTCCGTCAATCATTTCTATTTCTTACTTTCATTTCACTTCTTTCTGCCTGGAGTGACTGACTCTGCTATGTAACTTGCAAGGCCCCTGTAACATAAAGAGCCTGTTTGGTTGGGGGAGATTGAGCAGACCTCTGTGGCGGTGAGTGGTGAAAACGCATCCTGGAGGCACTGTGAAAGTAAAAACATTACTGCTCATGGGTGACAGGCCAAGATGTACGACGGAGGGCCTGCACTGCTGGAAGTCTGAGGTTGATGCATCAGCAGACAGTCAGGATATATTGCCACTGCTGGCTCAGGCAGGCCGACATCGCTGAAAACACTCGCCCAGAGTAGCGCGTTTGGTAAAGCCTGTGCCCCGCGTTGATGGATGAAAAATGACTCGAGCCTGTATGATACGCTATGAGCCTGTAAACCTTGAATGTCACTTAAAGCCACTGCGAGAGATACTTTCTTGGAAAACTTAAGCTATCTGGCTGTACATTCTGATAGCTACTGGGGAAAATGGATGCCAAGAGAAAACACACACACACACACACACACACACAGAGAGGCTCAGAAACTCTCATGGGATCCTTGGCACGCAACACGGAATTCTACATGGAGTAGCCGCATTAAGCAATCATCATTGCAACATTTCAAGAGGTGGTTGACTCATACTAAAGAAAAGGCCTTTTGCCATACCTTTTAAACATGTTATGGGGAAAAGCTTCAGGGAAAAGCGTCAAAACACACTCATGCCAAAAATAAAACTATGTCTTTTAGGCATATTAATCATCGCTTAATAATTAATTACAAGCTGATAAACGATTATGCTGATCTGACATCTAAGACTTCTGACTCCACTGCGGCTGCTTTTTAGTGACAAGCTGTGAACATCTGACATTTGCAGTGGGACAAACAGAATCTCGACAGGCGGTGGGTCACCAGTGTCCAGAGCCAGGCTGGACAGTGGGTGGGTGCTTCTCCTAACTAGGTCGGTTCAACATCAGGATTAGATTCTGCCGCGACTCTCGCTCCTTCTGGTCTGGACACATGTGGACAGTGGGAGGGCGAGCTGCGCAAGCACTTTTCTGGCTGCAGATTTCTCATCCGGGCCGGGCTGAGGTAGAGGCTTAAATTAGACCGAAGGGGTGTGCGTGGCGGTGGGTCAGGCTTCTCGGCACGAGCGAGCATCTGTTCCGACATTCCCGACACGTTCCTCTTCCTCCAGCTCCGGCCTTTCATCTGAGGGTGCTGAATGGCGCCTCTGCGTCCCGCCCGCTGCCTCCCGCCCTGCAGATTTATTGGACGGCCTGCACAGTCCATCACGCCGCGACGCCAGCAGAGAGGCATGTTTTTGCTCCGCATGTGGCCACTTGGTTCTCCCCCCCCCCGCTTCTCTTTCTCCCCTCTCACTTTCTCATGCATTTGAGGTGCTTTTGGTTAATTAAGTCTTCTCAAACTGAGACTCCCCTAGAACACGCTACACTAGCCCTGCAGGTGGGGAATGTTTTGAGGCTGATAAATATAGCTGTCAGCGGTATCTCTGATTGACTCTGTTGGATTGTGTTTTCACAGCTGAAAGGGCATCTTTGTCAAGACATGAAAAGTTATTTTGCTCATGCGAATCAGTGGCTTGTATTAAAGGCAAGCAAGCCGCCGCCAGGCCTAATACTTCATTGAGCTCAGTAACAGTTATTGACACGGATCACCACGGAGCTGAATCACAACACAGCGCTTGAGCTGAGTCACGGGCACAGTGCCTGAGATATCCAAATGACCAAATCCAGCCTAGCATAGACAGCATGTGAACCACCTCAGTTTAAACAGACAAAGATGGGAAACAATGTGTCCTGTTTTTGTTTTCTTGTTTGATGTCTGTATAAAAGCAACACTAACAGCATGGATGAAAAGGGAACACGCAGACACAGGCATTATCCCCCCAGTGGTAAACGGTTGCGTGTTCTGCATAAATCCTCTTGGAATTTTATCCTGAAATTCACCAGAACGTACAAAATAAACAATCAGCAGGTGAGTATAATCTGAACATCTCAGAGACTGATGTCTCCCATATATGCCTACAAAAAAGCCCAGCATCAGTTTCTACATGGCCAAATAAAATGCCCATGTAATTGAAATTAACTACAAACAGGTGAGCTCACTCAACTTGATGACTGTTTCCTGCACGAACGACACAGCCAGAGTTTCGGAGACGGCTGTTAAAAGCTGGCACGCATCATGGCCGTGCCTGCCAGGCTTGTGTCTGGCTCGGAGTGCCAACGTGGCACCTTTGTTTAGTTTGAAAGATGAAATTCAGAAGCAATTAATGGGCCTTTTGGGCTCCCGTTGCCTCCTGACAAAATAACCAAGCGCTTTGACTTTTCTGAAGTTCTCTCTTGGGTTTTAAAAGAAACAAGAAAAAAGTGGGGGGAAAAAAGAAAAAAAAGGAAGAAAGTGGATTTATATTTTTGCTTGTCAACTTTTTTCCTCTTATTCTCTTCAACCTTTCTTTGTTCACTGCATTCACTCAAAATAAATTATTTTCTTCCCCCTGTTTTTGCTCACGATGTACAACCATATCTGAGAAGGGCAATGGTGCCATTTTAGTCTCCATAAAAGCTTCAAATGGAATTCATCAGATTGTATGTCACCCACACCAGTGATCCACCAACAAAGAGACAGATCAGGGGCTAGAGAGCTAATGCTTCGTTGGGTTGGGGGGCAGAGACCACAGGATTCCCCCTTACACCCCCATGCCTTGAGCCCATCAATGCAGACAGCCATTAAGCAGACTTTTGTGTGACTTGCCTGTGAGAGTGAATGGGCACCCCACATACTGTATGTCAACTAAACTTCCTGCCTCTGCCGCCACCTCACCTAAAGCCCAATGGCCAATCAAGATGAGTACTTCCACAGATGTCTTTATGGTTTGTCTGGTTTGCCTGTCTTAATGGTAGTCTGAGGTAATATGATAATTGACTCAAAGGCAGAGAGAAATTCCCAGAATTCCCACACGCTCAGGCCATAGAGAGCAACACTTGCTAATGCCTAAAGGGTCACACATCAAGTAATTTTCAGTAAGGAAAAACAACAATGTTCAAATCTTTCCCTAGCGCATCAATGTTTACTTAAATACCACCAGAATGTGTTAATAGGTTTACACCAGCGTATATATCCACAGCACCCTGTCTTTGCATTCCTGTGAGGATTGCACTCATTAGGTACTGTAGACCCATCTATTTTTTTGTGCGTTGAATCATGTTAAAAGCGGTGTCCCAACAAATAAACACCCATTCAGGTCCATTTTCAAAATGGAAAACATATCTACAAGTCATTTTTTTTTTGCTGCTCTTCCATTAGGCATTTGTACTGCACATCATCTGTCTTGAAACTGCCTCCAGGCAATCATGGCCCACCCCCATCATTTTTGTATTGTATTGTTATTTGGATCTATGGTGGTCTGTACTTTCCACTTTGAATGGTCATCACCAGGTCCTCAAAAGCCCAGCATCCAGCACACTTGTGTCACCAGGGAGAGAGAACATTAAATGTGTCAGTGGCATCTACAGCTGCGGCCATCTGCACTCCAATAGGAGTGTATTTTAGGGATGGGAGGGGGGTCAGTTGAGTTCAGTTGAAGGACCCTGCCCTTCGCTAATGGTCATTAGGCGGTAAAAGCTGTTCAGAAAGCGCCAGCTGTCCCCTGAACTTACCTTTCTGCTCGTTTTCATTTCCAGAGCTGTAGCCTTCTGCCAGGTCCAGTAAACACAGGGCTCCCTGAGAGTGCACATGTCAGGGATGTGCGTTGGGCTTAATGAAGTACTGCTGGTCAAAATGTGGCCCCTAATGCCTGTGGACGAAGCCGTTTCAGTCAGTATGATTAGTATGCTAGGCCTCAGTAGAGCTATGCTTGTCTTAATGGAAGCTATATGACACAGTTTTGAAATGAGTGAATGATTTGCATAACCTCTAAATGGGGTTCATTCATGTTGAATTTTACAACGCCTACAGTACAAAACGTACAGAACATGATTCAAAAATTACTATCACACGCTGCTTAGCATACTAAAGCGAGCTACATAGCCAATATTGCTCATGCACTTCACATATCATTCAGTCTCTGTATTCCCCCCCAGCAGTCACCTGTATTATATGTGCTCAGTCCCCATAAAATCCCTTACCTCAGTGTTCTCATTCCTTAGTGTTGCACATTGTCCTTGCCCTGGTAAAGGAAAGTTCAAACTATTTGCTACATGCAGTATGCTACGTCTTTTCATATAGTTTCTTAACTTGTGTTCTGACAATGCCTGTTTTTTTTTACCTGATAGCTTGTGATATGGAGTCTTTCATCCATTAGTTGGCTTGGTAATTAGTCATTCAACCAGCCACAGTTCCCATACTTCATGCTGTCTTGTTGATACGAGATGTTTTTAATCGATGTCATTCAGTTATACTGAATCATTCACAAACAGAATGACTGCTGATAAGAATAATGGGTCTGAACACCATGCCAGCTCTCTCTAGACAGTACTGCCCCCTCACAAATGTTTATAAATAGATTGGATTTTCGGATGCAACATGATGTTTTGTTTTGGTTTGATTGACCATATTTGACAGTTTCTAATAATTATGGTGTTACTCCATGGGAAAAGAATCAGAATAACTGATTTAATGTAAAAATAATGAATCATAATACTGATTAATTATTGTATGAGAGAATTTACTTTAAATGGCCAAGACCTGGTTGATTAGGGCTAGGCTGCTTTGTAGACTACCTGGCATTCTAGGTAAAAAGCTCACATGATGCAGTTTGGTGAGCAGAACCCCACAGGCTTTACTCAAAGTTTCCAGAATCCTCTCAGGTAAGATTGACACTCTCTATTGAAACTCTCTATCAGCCTGACGGTACATCCATGCTTACCTTTATTGCCAAAAAGCTCGCTCTCTCTCTCTCTCTCTCTCTCTCTCTCTCTCTCTCTCTCTCTCACACACACACACATACACATTTACAGCAAAACTAATATCTGCAATGGGAAATGTTGTCATTACCAATTATATCTCCACTGACAGATGCCTACAGCCTTAAAAACTCCTCCAAGATGTTCCTTGATGATTGGAGGGCTATTGAGTGAGTGGAGTAATTTTCACTCGAGTGCTGCCACTCGAAACACTGCTAGATGACACTTTTCCTGGATCCGCAGAGAGCGCTGCACCTTTTCAAACAGCGTTTCTCCCCCAGTGGAGGCTATTGAGAGCGGTTTTAGAAAAGAGTCCATTTCTCCATTTCATTGGCAGCCAACCAGAAAATATTATTCAAGTCATCATCCCACTCTTAAACCTCCTATGCTCACTCAAATAAGCGTAAATATCCTCCCTAATAAAAACAGCTAATCAACCAATATGCTAATGCTAACTAGCAGTTCAGGATCTATTACAGTATATCATTCACGGCGTGGCTCCTTGATAACAAAAAACCTAATTATTGCACACCTGCCTCTTTCCCACTCATTTCCTGGCATATCCAGTTGCATGAATTGGGCCCCCTTGCTGGCACCTCTAGCAATGTCCTAATTGCACAATGAAAAATGGCGAACTCCACACGTGCATGTGGAGCGTCGGGTTGCATCTGCTACAGTACCACTGCATTCCTGGCGTGTGTGCGAGGCACATGGATGACTGGAGAGCTAGAAATAAAATAAAGAATGTGTGCGGTGGTGGTGGTTCGGGTGGTGTGTGGGGGGGGGGGGGGGGGGGCGCTGATGCTGTTTAATTACTCCCGTCCCCATGGCGAACGAGACGGAGGTCCAGCCCGGGAGACAAGTGCTGGCTCGCCGCTCTTCGCACTGTTATCGCCTCGCCATATGCCAAGAGGATGTTGGGCCACAGCAGTATCTCACATCCAGGATTTAGAGGTGCGTGTGTGTGTGTTGGGAGGTGGGTGGGTGGTGGTTGTTAGGGGCTTAAGCCCATTATTGGCACCCCTCCCTGCAACAGAGGCTCTATCCCACACACCTCTCCCCATGCCAAGCCCTCCGTTTTCCTCGCTATCCCTTTGACCCGAGGCTGCGTTTTTTACAGGAACACGCTGAGCTATCTGGGCACTCCACTCTTGTTTCGCTA
Source organism: Alosa sapidissima (assembly GCF_018492685.1). Classification (NCBI taxonomy): domain Eukaryota; kingdom Metazoa; phylum Chordata; class Actinopteri; order Clupeiformes; family Clupeidae; genus Alosa; species Alosa sapidissima. The sequence goes on along the minus strand of NC_055979.1, from coordinate 5,803,833 downwards.
AACTCCTTCATTGTCATTTATAGTGCTTTATATCAGTGCCCATCACTCTTTTGTACGGATGTCAGCTCAATTTGGCTGATCGGATTTTTATCTACCTTGTATTCTCTACAATGAGAGAATACAAAAATAGGCCAATGTTGCAACAGAGTGCAGTCTGCAAAAAAATCACATTACCATGGTAACTGCAGGCAAAATTTGCCATGACCATTCATTTGAGGCTTAAAGAGGCCACTGACCTAGGTGAAAGGTTATAGTGAAGGTTAAAGCATGGGCGTAGGTTTAGGGTGGGACGCTAGTGACTAGTCCCAATCAAAATTTTGAGATGACAAAATTGTCCCCACCAATATTTTAGCGAACTCCTTTGTGCTATTTGGACTATTCCAACGGCAAGGACGACAGTAAAAGAAGCACTGTCATTTGATTGGCTGAAACCGAAGGGGGTTTATCTGACACACACAACAGAGTCAAAGCATAGCCTAGGCCTACTTTGTAGTGACACTGTCAGAAAAGCGAGCGAGTGAGTGTGTATGCTAAATTATCAGGGATGTCTACCAATACATAACCCAAAAGAGGCCAGTGTAAAACATTGTAATATTCCCTTTGCCCTTCAGCATGCACATTTTGCCTCTTTTTGGGCTTTGTAGATCAGCTATGCCGCCAAAGCAGAAAAGGAACATTCGAAGCGTTTTCATTATGCAGAGTCTAAGCCTAGGCAAAGTAACTACAGACTGTGGCAACTGGTGACAAGGTTTTCAAATGCGGATTTTACTAAGGAAAATAGCATTAACTGTTAGGATATTACCCAGGATATTGTTACAGTTAACCTAGCTTCTGTAATCTTTCAACCAAGGTTAGGAGTCATGTTGAATAGGGGTGTGCCGCACAGACAGTCGCATATAGCTAGGGTTGCAAAATTCTGGGAATTTTCAAAGTTGGAAACTTTCCATGGGAATTAACAGGAATATACGGGAATTAACGGGAATAAACGGGAATTAATGGGAATAAACTGGGAATTTTTAATATGGCTAGTTAGTCTATAACAGGGAACTTAAATGTAGTAGACAAAACCCCATCTTGCAGCATAATACTAGTTAAAACAACCTGATTTAATGCAATTTCAGTCAATTCTACCCTTCACATACGTCAATCCCATGCACACAGCAATCAGCATAGGCTACTAGACGTAAAGGAAACCTATGGTCTGTTCATGTGCATGGGGAAAATAAATTCCCAGTGAAAACGTCATCTCATGTGGGAATAACTGGTGTGAAACTGGGAGAAGTTTGCCATCAGAGTTGCCCAGTTAAAGGCTTGTCGTCACTTTTGTCCTCATTCAAATTGGTGTGCGTCATTTTGCACTGTAATTAAACTGTAATTAAACTGTAATGGGACGATTAATCTGTCTGATTAAGCTTGACAACTTATATATAATTTACATAATCTATAAGGTTTGGTTGGGGTGGTATGTTGTGTCATTTTTTTTACTTGTTTTACCATTTTCTAGGATTCTAACTGAACAAACTGATAGTCAGTTAATGTTCCAACCAATCATAGTGGTGTGGTGTATCTTGGGCAGTTCAGTGGTTTCAGTGTTGCTAGCTTAGCACGCTAGTAAACCATAGGCAGAGAATAGGATTCCCGCTAGCATGGTAGCTAGCTTTGTATGCTAAGCTAAGCGAAAATATGAACAAACAAATCATATTGGTTAACAAAATGTTTATGTTTGTATATGAAAAAGTAGGAATTACCAAAAATTCCCAGTAAATTCACATAAATTCTCATTAATTCCCTTTGTATGCTAAGCTAAGCGAAAATATGAACAAACAAATCATATTGGTTAACAAAATGTTAATGTTTGTATATGAAAAAGTAGGAATTACCAAAAATTCCCAGTAAATTCCCATTAATTCCCATAATTTCCTTTAATTCCATGAAAGTTTCCAATTTGGAATATTTCCAAAATTCCCCAGCTTAACTTCCCATGGAAAGTTTCCAGTAAGTTTCCAGAAATTTACCGGAAATTTTCCACCCCTTTGCAACCCTACATATAGCACAGAATAGAAGTCACCATCACTGACTGTTAATTGGGCTACCAATCTTGCAGTCGCAATAAACAATGGATCCGAGACATTTTCCTGTTCCTATATTCTGTTCATGTAGGCTAATGTATTTGTGAATGTAGCAAAGAATGTAGCAAAGAAATAAAAGACAAACTATGGTGCATTTCCATACTTATAGAAATGAACATTGCAAGACACTTACTTTTCTCCTTTTATGATCTCATTCAAGAAAGATTTTCTTTGACTTGTTAGGTTTTTGAATATTTATTTTATCTAATGACATAGCAAACATGATGAATTGAATCCACATATCCTTGCACTATGCAAAACTATTTTCCACTAGCCTAAAACCGTGAGTTTGAAAGCTAATTGCGTTCACGTTCTCCTTAAAGTGATAGGCACACAATTAAACTTGCACACCACAAATTTAGTGATATTGAAGACAAGTGTAGACTAATAATTTAAATCATTATGATGTATTCAAATGACCAAATATGTTTAGCTATTAGTAATTATGCAGATCATAAAATGCTATAAATAATTAACAATATACAGTATATAAAGTTTATATGAATACCAAAATATGAAATAGAAACCTATGACAACCATCACTTTCTGTGGGTGTGTGTGTGTGTGTGTGTGGGGGGGGGGGGGTTGTGTGTGGGTCAATCAAATTCTATGATTGCCACTGATGTGAATGATCACACAATATTCAATATTACTGATGCCGTCAATGTGGTGGGGGCCCCCAAACCAAATCAAAATTTAAAAAATCGCAAAGTTATCGAAATCAAGATTCTTCACTTGGTATTGGTATTGAAACAATAATGTTGGTATCGTGACAGCAGGAGTTGGGGATGTGTCCCCACCAAAGCTGAGACCAAACCTATGCCCTTGGGTTAAAGTTTGACCGTACTTGGTTTTAAGGCTATAGATTGCATTCAATCCCGAGGTCAGTCCAATTTCTTGTCATATTTACTGATAGTCTAATCTATACTCTTACTATGACGCTGATTGACCACTTTCTCTATCTTTACAAATACAGTGCAGGGACTAGATCACGTGACGCATCCATGGAGTTGCACGCTCACTGAGGGAGCTCCTGACATAAGCCACTTTTTTTTCAAGTTTATCATCGCTTAATGTCGATTGTGTTGATTTAATTTTGCCGGTTTGCTTTTCTAAATGTCTACGGCACGTAAACAGCTGATCCTCATCCTCAAAGCAAAGAAAAGAAAAGAAAAAGTTAACGGAAAGTTCTGGTACTGGTCCTACAGCTAATGTTAAAATGGCGGACACTCTGGAAAGACTTGAGTGCGTACTGAAATCTGAAATCGGCAACTCGAACCCTCTAGCGCCACCAACAGGCCAAAGTTGGACGTGCATTCATGCACATAACTTTTGACCTGTTGGTCCGATTTTCAAAAGTCAGGTATTGTTGGAATCCTTGGACCAAGCCGAGTTCAACGCACCCTATGACGTCATTTTCCGCCATGATGGATTTTCCGCCATTTTGGATTTCATCAAAAACACTTAAAATGTATCAGGGGTCACATACTTTCTCTGATTCCCACCAAATTTGACACAGATCATCTTCAGACCAGGCCTCACAAAAGTTATCACTTTTTGTCTTCGGAAGTATTACCGTTCGCCCGTAAAAGCCAATCAAAATTTGCGGTGAAGCCGCCAAACAGGAAGTGAGCTCATATCTCAGCAACCCTTGCATGTATCAAAACCAAACTTGGTACATTGACTCATGACCCCATCAGGAGGACCCTCAATAAATTTGGTGACCTTTGATCTCTAGGGGGCGCTGTAATTCACAAACATGCCTTTTGGCCTGTAGCTGCTGCTGTGCTTAGAATTAAATTGTACTAGTGGTGTCTGGTAATACTGTGAAAGGTCCTTAGGTCAACTGAGGGCAACTTGTCACATCAGTATAATTTATTAGGCCGCCATATTTGATTTGATCAAAAACACCAACAATTTCGCACAGGTCACAAATTTCATCTGATCTTCACCAAAATTGGCACAGACCATCTTCAGACCATGCCTTGTCACTTCATTTATTTCTGTAACAATTGATAGAAGCGTTCGCCCGTCACATCCAATCGAAATTTGTGGCGAAGCCGCCAAACAGGAAGTGAGTTCATATCTCAGCAATCGTTGCATGTATCAAAACCAAACTTGGTACATGGACTCATGACCCCATCAGGTGAATGCCGAATTGACCTCTAGGGTCACTGCAATTAGCAAAAATGCATTTTGCCTTGTAACTTTTGACGTGCTAGACGTGAAACTTGCTTTGACAGCTTATGGCCATACGTCTGATTGCAGCAATGAGCTAACAGCATTTCGTTGCCATGGTTACTCTGGTCTATCTGCTTGGCCCCCTCATTGCTGCTTGCAGCTATATTATTTTTATTTTTTCTTCTTCTCCTAGCCTACCTCATAGACTACTAAAGCATAGAGGTGATGGTCTTTGTTTTTCATTCGGCTTTTGTCAGATCCCAGTACACACCAGTGCTGATGTCACGGATTACTAAGAGGGTGGGCAGTCATGGGCTTGTTCTGCCCAGTCTGCAGTGAGGGAATTATTCTTTACGTTTTTTTACTTTTTACTTCTGGGAGGGAAGGGGGGTGGGGTAATGGTAAACATCTTGTGAGACGAATTCTTAATTTTTTGTTTTGTCATTCATCCACTCAAATATCTGATAGTTATGACTGACTTACATATTCTTAGTTGGAATGTTAATGGCCTGAACGGTCCCCATAAACGTGTATGTTTTCTGGATTTGTTGAGGAGGAGGAAAATTGATTTGGCGCTGATTCAAGAAACACATCTTAAGAAAGAGGATGTTCACAAGTGCAATAACAAGTTTTACAAAGTGGTCTCTTTTTCAACATCTAATGATAAAACTAAAGGTGTGATGATACTAATACGGAGGAATCTTCGTATTGATATACTAGAGCAGGCTAGTGATACAGATGGCAGAATAACTCATGTAAAAGTTTTGATTGAAAATAGGAGGTTAGCTTTTCTTTCTGTCTATGCACCTTCTACCTATGATCCTAACTTCTTCTCTGCACTAAACAGTTATCTCCATTATTTGTCTGACTGTGAAGTGGTGATGGGGGCTGATATGAATGCAGTCATGTCACATGATCTGGATAGATCAGGTGAGAGTGAATCCCATTCACAGTCACTCTGGTGACTGTGAATGGGAGCTGATATGAATACAGTCATGTCACATGATCAAACTTAGGCGGTGTATTTCTTCATTGTCTTTGTTGGATACCTGGCGTATGTTTAATCCCTCTGGAAGAACCTACACATTCTTTTCCTCTTGGCATACGTCTTATTCACGAATTGATTTTGTTTTCATTTCTAGCACTCTTTCCTCTTCTTTACCTAGTTCAGACATTTGTCCCATGTCACTTTCTGATCATGGTAGTAATGTTCTTAGACTGTCACTAGTTAATCGACCTTCTCGGGCACATCGCCTGGCGCTTCAATCCTACATTACTTCGCAATGAGAATTTCTGTATGTCATTTAAAGCTAACCTTTTAGAGTTTATCGAAATCAATCAAGGCTCAGTGGATGATCTACGCATAGTCTGGGATGCAGTCAAGGGCTTTATCCGTAGCTTTTCAATTTCATATGCATCATATCTACATAAATCACGTATCAAGAACATTTCTGACCTTGAGTCTGAGCTCTCTTCACTAGAGGCGGCAAATCAGGTTTCTTTTTCTCCACAAACCTCCACTAGAATTAGTGTGGTGAAAACCGAATTGAATCAGTTGCTTAAAGCTAAAGCAGAATTCCTGATTCAAAGAACCAGACAAAATTACTATTTCAATGGGAGTAGGCCCAGCCATCTTCTAGCTCTACAACTGCGGAATAATCAAACATTTTCAAATATACCTGCTATACAGCGCTCTTCTGGCGAGGTCCTCACTGACCCGAAACGTATTAATGACACCTTCTGTTCTCTCTACTCTACCCTGTATACGTCTGAGTCTTCCTGTGACAAACCTACATTTTCTTCTTTTCTCTCTTCTCTTAACTTACCTAGATTGTCTGAGGCTGAGACTCTTCAAGAACTAGAGGAATCTTTGAAATATATGAGTAAAGGCAAATCCCCAGGCTTGGACGGGATTCCTGTTGAGTTGTAGGCTATTCCTCTTTTTGGTCTGAGCTGGGTCCACTAATGTTAGACATGATCAATTATTCAGTTAAACATGGGTCCTTCAGGCAAGATATCAATACAGCTGTTATTTCCCTTCTGTTGAAAAAGGATAAGGACCTCATGTTCTAGTTATCGTCCACTCTCCTTGCTTGGAGTAGACGTCAAATTGTATGCTGAAGTTCTGTCACGGCAATTGGAATCCTTTATGACCAAGCTGGTTCACGAAAACCAGACTGGCTTTATAAAATCTCGTTCAGCCTCTGACAATCTTCGTCGTTTACTACATATAATTTATTCTGCTGATCAGAGACCCCCTGTGGTGTTTTTTCTTTAGACGCTATGGAAGCGTTTGACCGCCTTGAGTTCAACTACCTTTGGTCTGTCCTGGAGCATATGGGTTTAGGCACCGGCTTTATTAACATGATTAAGGTATTATATAGTAACCCAAGGGCGGTTGTTTTGACGGGACAAATATGTTCACAGCCCTTTTCCTTGAGTAGAGGTACGCGTCAGGGATGTCCTCTCTCCCCTTTGTTGTTTGCTCTGTCATTGGAGCCCCTAGCTCAGGCTATCAGGCAGTCAGACATAATTCCACCCATCAGAGTTAAAAATACATCTTACCACATTTCGTTATATGCTGATGATATTTTATTATTCGTAAATGAGCCTGCCTCATCTATACCGCATATTCTTGCATTATTTGACCATTTTAGTTATCTTTCAGGTTATAAGATTAACTGGAGCAAATCGTGTTTTCTTCCCCTAAACTTTGACTCTAGCTCTGCCCCTTCCCAACACTGCACCAGTTGTCTCTACTTTTCATTATTTAGGCATAGACATCTATCCCTCGCTATACAATACTGTGAACAAAAACTTTAAGAAAATCCTTTCAAATATTAGCGCAGACCTTTCAAACTGGACACATTTACCTAATTCCTTATTTGGCCGCATCTCAGTTGTTAAAATGAATATCCTCCCTCGCGTGAATTTTTACAGTGCTATGTTGCCTTTGCCACCCCCTGCTCACTTCTGGAACCAACTTGATTCCACACTGCTTAAATACATCTGGAATGGGACGCGCCCTCAAATTAAGTTGACCACCATTCAGCGCAGTAGGATAGATGGAGGTCTCTCTTTTCCTAATTTTAAACTCTATGCTCAGTCATTTACTCTTCGCCCTTTATTAGTTTGGTTCAACGCTGGCTCCAAAGTAGCATGGAAAGCCATTGAAGAGTCCTTGGTGGCTCCATATAATTTAAAAGACTTGGTCTTTTGCAGTATTTCAACTAAGCAATGTAATCTCCGTTTTATCCCATCTAGTGTCCACCTGGAAGTCTTTGGAAAGACGGGCTGGTTCCATACCAAACTGGCACTATCATTCTCCACTTTTCAATAACCATAAGTTTCTATCTGGTAACTCTCCATTCAGATGCTCTCAGTGGGCAGAGTACAACATTACCATTCTTGGGGACTTGTTCAATGACAAAGGCCTAAGGTCATTTCAGGATATTAAAGCTCACTATAACATTCCTGCCTCTACGTTCTTTATGTATTTGCGTATCAGGTCAGCTCTCCGTGCTTATGGGGTTCCTTTAGATGCAGAGTTGCCTCTACATCCTCTCCGTAATTTAATGTTTTTCAACAACATTCTTTTAAATTCTGCTTCATCCATATATTCTTTTCTCCTCAAATCCTCATACAAACCTTTAGGAGTAGTTGCAGTTTGGTCAAAAGACTTAATGTACAAGACACTTTAATGTACAAGACACTTTTTCCGAGCACACATGGGAAGTCATAACCATGTCTTCTAAAAATCCCAATCATCAGATGATACACTGGAAATTAGCACACAGAATGTATTTAACGCCTTTAAAACAATCCTATATGCGTCTTTCCAGCTCTCCTAACTGCAACTTATGTCCACAAGGGGCACTGGGCACTGGGCCCAGTGGCACTGGGCACCTTCATTCATTTTTTCTGGGAATGTTCAGCTCTTAAACCTTTCTGGCAACAGTTGGCTAATGATGTTTCTATCTTGTTGGACAGAGATATCATCTTAACTCCTAACCTGTTTTTCTTAACTGACTTCTCAGAGCTTGAACTTACACTCTTTCAGACAAGCCTTCTTCTTGCTGCTCTTACAGCGGCTAAGAAGTTGCTAGTTAGCCGCTGGAACCCCCCACACTTAATAATCTTGCTTGATATCATCTCGATGGAGCTGTCAACCGCTAGGATACATGGGGCTAGACCCCAAACATTGATGAGATGGAGTACTGCTTTTAACCATGTTAAAGCTTTTATTTCTGACAATTTTGTCTAACTAATTATTACCCCTTTTTTTGTGTTTATTTATTTATTTATTTATTTATTTATTTATTTATTTATTTTTATTTTATTTTAATTCCTATTATTATTCATTTATTTTTTAACTTTATAAGAATTCTGTATTCTGTATAATTTTGGGGGGCTGTACATGTACTTATATGTGACATTTTTTTTTATGTGTAGACCTCTCTATTTATTTGTCAACCAGATGTTTACCACAGGGTTTCGGGGAGGGGGTGGGTGGTTACCGGGAATTATCTTTGTACCTCTGTACTTGATTTCTTCTTTGCTATTTCAAAATAAAAAACAATTGTTCACAAAAAAAATACAGTGTAGGGACTGTTGACTTATGGCAGATGGATAAATGGCATTCCACATTCAAACACGCAGCCCAAGCTAAACATGAACTTGAGAAGTAGTCAGATAAATCTTGGCCAGGATTATTTTAATCCTCTTGTTCTGTCGCATACCATGTTTTAATAGGATGTATAGGCCTACCGGACAGATTTAGGAGAAGGCACATAACTAAATATCTGTTGATTGAATTGCACCTGTAAAAATCTTGTTTTTAAAAGCTCCCGGGAGAGGGAAAAATGCCCTACTGTAGGTCGATGTTTTCTTTGTGAATCATTGCAGAGCAGCCTTGGCATGGAGCCAGAGCGCGCTGTGAATGGCGTCCTTTCATAGCCAGACGCCTTACAGCCAAGTTCTATTACTGGCTCTCATTTGACTGAGATAACTGATGGCAAGAGTTTGTTAGATTCCGGAGCGGATCAGTCGATATACCAGCGGTACACGAGGCCTCCGTCTCCGGCATAATAAGGACTTAAAAAAACAGAGAAAGCCTCCGTGACGACTCCCAATGTGCGAATCTTAAGATGCCTGCTCGCGCACTCTTCATAAGCTGTGGTTTCATCTGTGAAATAGAAATGCAAATCATGTTTAGCGAGTATGAACTGGCAAAGCAGAACATTTAATTCACTTGAATTTTATGAACTGAGAGGGCAGGAGAGGATGGGGGAGGAAAAAAACACGTTCAGGATGTGCAAATTTTACAAAGACACCAACATGTCTATATTTGACGTGATAATACACATTTTGGATGTATGTGTCCGCACTGCAGTTCTAGCACTAGTTTGTCCTTCTCTGCAGGGTAGCATTACAGCCTAATTACCTGCACTACAGCTGTGTGTTTCTAGCTCACTATTGTTTCCAGAAGTGCCAACTACAAAGGGTTCATTTTGGTGACTCAGAGCAACCTTTATGTAACAATCTGTGACAAGTTTGTTTACTAAACCCTTACCTAGTTTAACAGTTTGTTTCCAGCCGGTACTTTATAGTGAGGAGTCAGACATTGAAAGTATAATGACACTTATTACAGTTTAAAAGGTAACTGAGACTGTCTTCCTCATTGTATGTTGTGCAGACCTTTAAGAGCACAATCTGAGCAATACATATTTTTTTCAGAACAAGGTGCTAGCTTGTCAGAAGTAATTTGGACCTTATTTGTTGTGATGTGTACTGTATGTGTGGTGACAGGCCTGACTGCAAAGTCACCAATTTAATGATCAGGTCTGTGTCTATTGTGCCAATTCTACAATTCTGACATTTTATAACTATATCTCTCAAAGACAGAGGACAACCTCTTCAGGAAACAGAGAGGAGAAAGGATTGGCATGTTTTCCCAAATACACTCCTGAAACAAATATAACTATGACCATGAAAACATAAAGACTTTTCAACCATACAAGAAAAGTAGAGTATTATGTTGAGGATAGACATATTTACTCATGCCTGAAAACTAAGATACAGATGTTTGGGGAACTTAAGCAACCACAACAAAAACAACAACAGCACACATTCAGACATAATGTATAACACCCTACGGCCTCAGTTGCTTTTTGGAATCCCCAAGCCAGCTGTGAATTGCAGCTCTTTTTTTGCCAGGACCCTGTCACCTGCCACAACGCTTGCTGTCACATATGCCACACTCCGGAGCCAAAATGGCAACTGCGTGCGTGTAAGGAGAGGCTTCGATCAGCTGTCTGTTTAGGTTGCCTCAGCGGGTGGGTCGGTGACTCAGTTAGCCGCCGCCACCGCCACCACGGCACCATGCAGGGCTCCCCTCAGCAGGGCCCTGGCCAATTAGCAGCAGTGGCAAGCCAGGTAATTGGCCAATCCTGGTGAGTCCCACGCTCGTGACAGCGGGGTCTGTGTTGCTTGAAACTGGGGCGTCTACTTACCATTTCCCACACCAGGAATATCAATTATCACAGATAACAACAGGCAAAAAGGGACATTATTAACAGGGTTATCTTTTTTTGTTAACAAGTCATGGCTGTCATTGTTTCTCTCCTGTGTTGATGCTTATGCCATTAAGGATATGCCAGCAAAGTAATTGCTGTGTGGTTTATTAGCATGACAAGTCCCCCCCTCATTATACCAAGAGTTGAACATTAAAGCCTCTTGTTTTCGTCTCGTTACTTATAGTTCATCTCAAACTAATCAGTCAATAAAGTTCAATTAGAAGCATATATGCTGTAGTTAACCAACTAGTTTAACATTCTTCATGGGACTGATATTTGTTTCCGAGCTGAGATGCTTACATGTATGCCTAACACAAGCCACTCTTATAATATTGCAATTAGCTTTCAAGATAACTGAAATGAAAAACCAAATGGAAAATGTAATATCCATAAATATCTGTCTGATTTTTCACCTGCACAAAAGACTCCACCCAGCCATGCATAAGAAAATCACAGTAACCTAAAAAACACAATAACTGCATTCAAAAATGACATGAAATAATGAAATAAAATGAAAACAAAAATAGCTTAGTAATGTTGATTATGCACTCTGTCAATCTCCACAGCGACAAACAAATTGGACAGAGGAGACGCCAGTGCTGACATGGTCAATGCCAGTTTGCTGAGTCGATACCTTTGAGGGGGCTGGTGGGACACTGAGCAAATCTATCCTCGTTTCACCTCATTTGTAAACAAGACAACTCCGAGCGCGTACAAATTGGATGGGTTTAGGCAATCTTGTCAAGCAGTCTGCCTGGTCATGTGTATCCCCCTTAAGAGGCCACTCATTTGACAAGATGTGTGCTTAATAAGTTTACCGCTATGTTGCCTTTTGATGTAGCCGTCCAGCATGTGTTTTGCACTGTTTATTTTGAATTATGCCCCAAGCTAAAGTAAGGAGATGTCTATTTTTTTCTGAGTTTAGTCACTGCTAATTCACACTGATTTGAAAGCCCTGTTTTTGCTCTGTCAGTAGCAAAAATAATCATTATTCAGGAGAGACTGTATTAGCAATCTAATATCAGCAAGTTTTAGTTGTCATTTTGTGTTTTCATTTTAATTCTCTATAATTTCATTAAAACATGATAAATGGGAATATATCTTAAGTGCATGATAAATGACACCTTGACTGAAATGACTATTTATAAAAGTTGTTTGGTTAACAGCAGCACTGATTAATTTGCAAAGAGTTAGCATTGATTGATTGCTTTGCCTCTATCCATTGATAATGAAACCAATACAAATGTTCTGTTATATTCATACATGAGCACATTAGAACGTCATACACGTCACTCCAAGGGATCACTCTCCCCTCACAGCTAACTATGACCACATTATGTAAATACCACACAGTCCTGATCAGAATCCATGGTCTCCTTACTGGCCACAAACAGGAAACATTTGTTTACAAAGCAGTTCTGCAATAGTCCTCCATATGAGGCGTCCAAATGACAAATGGATCAGAGAGAGTAAACAACAGCTTGTGCGCCTCATTAAGGAGAGCCCCATTTCAACAGGAGAGTTACAAGTTCCTCGCTGCTTACAGTTTTCTGTCTGGCTCAGACAAATTCCCCCACAACTCCCAGCCATTCCAGACAACCAATGTCCATAATTGTGTTGTGCACCCCCCCCCCCCCCCCCCCCCCCCCGCTTACCACACACGCACACATCAAACGCTTCCAGATCGGTTAATGTAACTGGACGCCGTCGCCACCCTTGGCCACTAAGAGCCCTCCATCCATCGACACCATGCTAATCTGGAGCATCGCCGTGGGAGTTCACACTGAGGCAAAAACACACACACGCACATACGCACACAAGATCAATAGGCCACTGTCCTCCTCCCGTTCCTAACCTATTTTCCCCCCCAAGCCATGCGAATCCACAGTCCTCGCTGACTGATGGCATCGATTTCTGAGCAGATTAACCCACCTGGAAGTAAAGGGGTGAAATTACTCTCCTTCCCCAAATATCTGGCCCTCACAGCTTTTGCACAGGTGGAAATAGGAATATAATTACAAGTGTTTTCTCAGGATGGGGTTAGGTTGCAAACGGCACAGTCTGCTCTTTTCTTGCATGGCGTGCTGTGCGTTTCACCCTGGCATTTTGGGGTGAATCGATGGCTGACTGTAGGTTGGCTCTTTGCCAGAATAAAAACAAGCAAACTAAAACTAAAAGACACGACTGGAAAAGTGGCGGTGGTTAAAATTGAGCTTTTGAAAAGGAACGTGACCTGGCAAGGAAAACGGAAAGACAAGGATCCAGTCACCAAGCGTTCAATGTGAACCGCCTGCTTGATACAGTGTATGTTTGTTATGTGGTAAGATGGAAGCGCTCAATTGATGACGATTTTTTGACAACAATGTTATTACTCAAGCCGTTCCAAGGAGAGAACATGAAATGTGCAGTACACATCGCAACTACGGCTCCATGGATCTGCAGTCCATGGAGCTACGCGTGTCATGTGCCCCAGTATTAACTGAATTACGGAAACGTCAACGCGCTACACCCCTCCTCTGACAGTTTACTCCATGTATCCCTAAGTGCTGTCTACATAAAGTGAAATAATGATGGCATGCTTGCTATTCATGAGATATGACATTTATGCATTCGAGACAGTTCCCCTTGATTTTACCCCCTTTGGCAAGGCTGCCATTTATTGTCCCCCGTCAACAAGCACATGTAATTACAGAATTGATTATCTAAATTAGATGGATCCCACACAGAGACCAAACCAGCTGTTCTCCGCTCTTCATCCCAGGGGCTGTGGTCGTCGCACACATCGCCGTGGAGACTTGCTGATGTGGCTAAAAATGGAAACGGAAACGGAAAAATGGATTGTTATCTAAACCTGCCACACACAAGAGGATCTGACACATAATCCTGCACGTACAGAATCCCATTGGTTTTGGGAACAAAGGGATGTTGTGTTTATATTGGCCGAACATGTTGATCATGTGAACTAAATCACAGTATAGGTAATAAGAGCAGGTCTTAGTACAGTCTTATATCACTGTCATAATGCAACAGTAATGAAATTAAAGAAAATGTGCTAAAATCATATTTTATGTGTGTGTGTGTGTGTGTGTGTGTGTTAGAGAGAGAGATAGAGAGAGAGAGAGAGAGAGAGAGAGAGAGAGAGAGAGAGAGAGAGAGAGAGAGAGAGAGAGAGAGAAAGGAAAGGGAAGTGAGATTTGAGAGATTTGAATCTGTGGAGTATGATGTTGGAAACGATCTGTTCTCTCTCTCTCTCTCCCCCTCTCTTCAGAAGGAAGCGTGGTAGAACCCTCAGCGCTGCATTATCCTCAGTTTTAGTGGAGCCTGACATTTCAGGCTTTCTAGAAGGAGATGCGCAGTGAGCATCGAAATTGAAACACCTGAATGCTTTGATGAACCCCATTGGCACACACACACACAATCTTTTTCTCTAGCTCTCTCTCTCTCTGTGCGCACACACACACACACACACACACACACAGACCACCCAGTCTGCCCTCACCTACACAAGACCATGGCAGTCTCTCAGTCAGACTGGGGGCCTTACAGGAAGGTGTGCGGTGATGAATGTGTCTCAGGTAACGCACTCAGGCCCTTTTGCCAGCAGCTTTTCCTCTTCTCTTTTCTCCCTCTCTCTCTCTCTCTCTCTCTCTCTCTCTCTCTCTCTCTCTCTCTCTCTCTCTCTCTCTCTCTCTCTCTCTCTCTCTCCTCTATCTCCATGGCGGCCTGTGCTTTTGTTGCCATGGCGCTGTGATAGATGGGTCCCTCAGCTCCGGTGCGTTTTCATTAATCCCTCCACAGGCTCCTGGTGTGTGTGTGCCCTCCAACGTCCGCCGTGCCTCAGAGAGGAGAGGGGACGGCCATTACGCTTCATGTCACACAGTCACATCAGACACACGCACATGCATGCCTGCCAGCCTGCCTGCGTGCGTGCGTGTGTGCGTGCGTGTGTGCGGGTGCATACACACATGCACACACATACACATGTACAGGTATGGATGAGTAAACATATAGCTCAATGCAAAAATGGTCAGGACTAGCACAGATTGTTGCATGGGCACATTTGTAAAATGGCAACCCTTTTGTGCAATGGAATAAATCATTTTCCCTGACATCATATGCCCCCTCTTACCTCTTCATCTGTCATCATTTCCCAGTTAAGACATGCTATTAAAATGTAGCTTGTGGAAAACTGTATTCCAATATATTCATTAATTTAATTGTGGGATTTGCAGTACTCTAGTCTTAGTCCCTTTTTTAAATACATATCCCACCTCAACAAGATACACTGCAAAGTGGTACAAAATATGAACACCAGTCCTGCACATGTGTGTGTGTGTGTGTGTGTGTGCCTGCTTGTCTGCATGTGTGTATGTTTTTAAGCGTGCGCACGTGTGGGTGTGTTTATGTGTGTGTGTCTTTATGTGTGTGTGTGTGTGTTCATGTGTGCGTGTATGTGCGTGCGTGCGTTTGTGTGTGTTTATGTGTGTGCGTGTGAGTGTGTGTGTGTGCATTTGTGTAACTCATATGGCCCCCCCATGAACAGAATTCCATGAAACTTGGCATGCATTCAGAGGGTGTCATAATGATCCTACACTTCAACTTTTGTACAGTTTTGAACATGTCATCCAGAGATACCAGCGATTACAACGACTCCTTTTTAACTAGGTGGCGCTATACCTCAAATGAGCAGATATGGGATGGGTTGACATGGCCCCTTGAGACCAATGAAAAAAAGTTGGTCATCCTAGGCCCTACGGTTCTCGAGACGAAAACAAAATGAAAATCAATGGTTCTGTGTCATCCTTGTGGGGCTACATGCCCACCAAGTTTCGTGCAGCCCGGTCTTTCAGTGTCCCGGGAATCGCTGACACAAAATTACTGAAGAAGTAATACAAAAATAAAAAAAATCTGGAAGAAAAAAAACCTGTATGACCGCTATGCTAGCTACGTTAGCGGCGGTCATAATAATATTGTATGAGGCAAAATGTAAGTGTTCTCTCCCAGTTGTATCAAACAGGACAGCACACAAAGTAAACCCTCACCTTAGACTGCTGTCAAAGCTGCCACAGGATAAAAATAAATTATTATTACTGAACAATAGGCTTGGACATAGTGCACACTAAGGGACTCATATTCATCAGACTAGAATGAGGACAGACATTGGCATGCATTCAGACCCACATAGACATTGTATCTACCCCCTTTGCACACACACACACACTCACACACACACACTTTGAATATTTGGCCAGAACTGACAACGCTTCTAAAATGACCTTGATGAGTTCCTGAAAAGAGAGTGTGAGAGAGAGAGTGAAAGAGAGAGAAAAAGGTAGAGACAGAGAGAAAGAAAAACACATCCACATGTCTTGCTGCTTCTGGAGCCCCGTGGGCAGCTCACAGGTGTGGGGGGGGGGGGGGGGGGGGGCTCTTCCCAGGTAAATGCATTCCAGCAGCTAGCGGTGCGGCTGGCCTCCATCGCCTGCTGGCAGCGCTTGACTTCCACTTGGGACAGGCAGTGGGGTCGTGGGGGGTGCGGGTGGGGTGGTGTGTGGGGAGGGGGGGGGGCGCACAGTTCAGTCATTTCTGGGGCCCTGAATTCATTAGACATATGAGGCAGTAGCAGCCGCCTGTCAGGATGCATGGCCCAGTGTGTCAGTCAAATCAGGCTCGCCCTGCACATCCCAACACACACACACACACACACACACACACACACACATAAACATACATACACACACACACCTGATGGTTGGTTGGGGGAAGAGTGAGGACACTCTCCAGGAAATAGGCGCAGTGTTTTCCCTCTGGAGATTAACACCTTGCTCCCACTACCCGGCTACCCCCAACACACACACACACACACATGCTTTTCTGTGCCGTCTCTCTCTCCCTGACTTGTTTGTGCCTGTCGATATGAGATGCACCGCTGCACATAGCATAGTCACCGGCTGCTCCACGGCTCATCAAATATTTCATTTGAAACCTTTAGTGCTGCCTGCTGGAGTTTCTTCCCTCAAAGCTGCCATCTGGACTTGTTGTGAGAAACACACATTGTTCTACAGAAGTCACAGGAGCTGAACATGGGAGGGGGTAGTTGACATTCTTACCAAGTCCTCAGTCCTGTGGATACACAGCTGTAATGTTTCAGGTGAATTTAGCATTTTTTCCCCTTACGAACAACAGTATTTTGTTACCGTTGACGCTGTGATTATCTTGAAAACAGCAATGATGAGCCAAAGGAGTGGCATCACTGTCACTGAGCTAGTACAGTACGTGCTGCTTTCTACCATTACAGACAAATAGACATTTAATCAACATTTGATTGCTCCTTTATTAGTAACCTCTCCAATAATCTCTTCCCAGTATTTTAGACTAGGTACGCCATAGGACATACAGTATGCTATGGTGTACACACACACACACACACACACACACACACACACACACACAGCAACATGGAGCAAAAGTTAAGTGCCTTGCTCAGAAGGCACAATGGTGGAAAACTTTGAGATCAAACAATCAAAATCTTCAGGTATTCCACTTCAAAGGCCACATCCAATCAGAGCATACTACAGCATTGTATACACCACAAATCCCCCATACATGATGTCTTTGAAGTTATTCTACGTACAGCAACATGACAAGAATGTACATGGTATGTTCTCAATCACTCTGCACGGCTGTGGTTCCTACAGGTCTACAGGTGAAGTCTTCTCTTATGGTGTGTTGGATGCACATCCCCATTAGAGGCCTGCAGTCTAGTCACACAGCTGGTCCACTGCACGCTGCCATATATTTCAAGCCGATATTTGTTGTGCTTAAAACGAGGTCACGCTTCCTCCCCTCCCTCTGAGTGCCAGTGTAATAAACTCAAATATGGTTATCATGTAACGCTACTGGGCCCCTGCTCATAAATAACGGCACACATTAGGCCAATAAAACATCTTATAATTAGGGAGAGAGAGACAGAGGGTGGCAGGGAAATGCCTTGGGTTTATGCATGTGGAGAAAGAAGGGTACATATTCGTGCGGTGTCCCTCCTGCTGATCCACTCACAGTCCGTAAGGCTGGTCATTAAAGGAGTACCGTCACACTGGTGTGACGGGAATGTTGAGAAATGAATGTTCTAAAGAATATCTGGGTTCATTGAATTCAACATAGAATTTTAGAACCTTCAATTGTTGCGGAATCAAAAACCTACACCTTTAAGGGTTAACTGTGGCACCTTGGCACAGAGTGTGGCAGAGCCAGTGGTGAAGACAAAGAGGGTAATCGCTCAGTCAATCCCCCCGTCACTGTAAGGCAAGAAATTGTACGTAGAAAGGAGAGGAGAGGTTGCTTGTCAGGGGGCTGGGAAGTGGCAACACTGTATGCATGAGCAGGGGTGTTGGGGATCTTGCCCATGGCCAGCTAAGACAATAGAGATCGAACACAGGTACCCACACAGATGTAAACTGACTGCAAAAGGCATTCTTTAGAAATCTAAAAGGGTTGGCCAAAAAGCTGGTCTTTACATCACGTTTCTCTATGATGCTACCCGTCTGTTGAGATCCAGCAACACCTCCGAGAAGAACAAAAAAAAAAATGGTTGCCCACAGAAAACATGTTTCACACCTGCCCCGAGTGCAGAGTGTGCCTGTCAGTGCAGCCGGGCAGATGCCAACAGAGCCAACTTGTGCCATCAAGGAAGGAACCAGGAAGCACCGACAGGAATATTTTTTGGCCTTGAGAATAAGGTTTGTTTTTGTTTACTTGTTGGCATTTCAGCAGTGGTGGATGATTTTCAATGGACAAAGTGTTCTCTGTCAACAAGATATTATATTCAGAATAAAATTGGAAATGTGCATGTTCTATTCTGAAGGGCGAGAAGAGGATTAATTATTACTAGATGAATCATCATATACGAAATGTCAGCGCTGGCCAAAATTACCATGTCATGAATTGAACATATTAAATCCAAATGAAATCCTCTGTATTTCTACTAATACATGTCTCACATACACAGCAACAAAAACCTGGTGCAACATTTTTGTTTTTGAAATGAGAATGACCCTTGCTGGACTAGTGTTGATTTTGCTCTTTATTTCGATCCACAGTTATCCTGAGGGTCATTGATGATCCACAGATTGCCTATTATTTGACTTGTTGAGTTAAGGTGATATGTGTAGTATGCCAATGCAGGGCACTGTTTGAGGGGCAGATGCCACTGTTGACCTTAGAGATATGCCCTCCCCTCTGCCCAATGTGCTTACAGTGTAAACACTCAGCAGGAATGAAAGGCTGGAGATGCTAAGGCACCGTCTTCACACACAAACTTGCACACGCAAGCGCACACACACACACACACAGCCACATACACACAAAGAAATGCTTGCACACACACACAGTCACACATCCACACAGACAGAGGAAAAACACCCACACACTCAAACAGACACGCAGACAAAAACAAGCTCACACGCACACGCTCAGGCACGCACACACGCATGTACACACTACCTCCTCCAGGGACAGCTTGTCAGACCGGGAAAGTGGGTAATAATTGGCTGATAGAAATTTTGCTGCAATACCGTGTCTGTGCTGGAATTAAGCCTAGAAATACCAAAGTCAATAAGGCAGAGCAGGGCCTCATAACTTATAAATCTATGGAGAAACTAAGTCTATGTCTTTGCATGAAGAATATGCCCTGAGCAGCACTGATCGACTGTGCTTATAAAGCTACTCTTTACTTGAATGGATCCACTAGATGGGCAAACACAAGCCCTGAAAGATGCACCTCCACAGTTTATTGAGATTATGATGTTGTGTATTATATTGTAATGCCAGTGATTAGTTATTTTGTTAAGCACAGAGCCGGACAGTAACGGAGTACATTTACTTGAGTACAGTACTTGAGTACAATTTTGAGGGATCTGTACTTTACTCGAGTATCATTTTTGGGGAGTACTCATGACTTTACTCAAGTACATTTGAGAGGCAAATATTGTACTCTTTACTCGACTACATTTCTATCCATAACCATGAGTACCCGTTACTACTAAAAAAAAAGGAAAAAAGAAGAATCTTGGAAACCCTCAATTTGTTGTTTCCCTCTCAAACGTGATTGGATTGTGCATGCACCACTGATTGGGACAGCCTATCAGCAATCACCTTCAGCTTTCCGCCAAAGTCAACTCCATGGTCCCATGGTCAGATTTAGATAAGAGACGAAACCATGGACGAAACAATTGATGAAGACGCAGCAGGTTACTGGATGCCGGGAATGTGCCAACCCGTGGCCCCACCTCGCCAGACTATTTCAATTTGCTGAACAAGTTAATGATAGTTTTCGCTTCAAGTGTTTCTTGTTCAAATACATGTATTATAAATACTGCCCATCTCTGGCAACATGGTAAAAAGATGAAAACGACTCGATTTTACTTTCAATTCCTTTTACATTCTCCACATCAACATTTTTCATAATTCCATGTAGGACGTTTCTGTACATAAATGTAAGCACTGTGGCAGTAGTAATGCAATATTTAGAAAATGTACTCCTGTACTCTTGATACTCAAGTACTTTTAAAAACAAGTACTTAAGTACTTACTTAAGTAGACATCTGACTGGTGTACTTTTACTTGTACTTGAGTAAAATTTAGCAAAGGGTATCTGTACTTTTACTCAAGTAATGAAGCTGTGTACTCTGTCCACCTCTGGTTAAGCACAAGCAACCATTTTCTGAACAGGCATAAGAACTCAGTGGCCCGTGTCTGTCCCAGAACGAAAAAGGAACTTCCTCAACGGTAGCATATATCCCCGGGGGGTCCGCCCCCACTCGCCAGGCTGCCAACCATCAGCGTGCCCGGGGTTATATATAGCACGGGCACTCAGTGATTGACAGCCGGCCGCTACAGTATTATTAGACATGTGGCTTGTTCCTGCTGTATTAGGACATCCTCAGAGTTACTGTAGGTATCATACTGTACATCAGATGGAAAGGACTCAAGAAAACCTTGGTCAAGTTTATGGAAATGGACAGTTGGGTCTGATACTATGTATTTGCATTGAGCTAACATTATGAAGGTCCTACCAGATTGATTAGTACACTGTTTAATTAATTTAACAAAACAAATTAACTTTTTAGGTGAACAGACACAGTATACATCATTAAATGGTTCCTTACTCATTGACACATGATTTTAGAAGATTTTCAGTTCATTGTAGGCATTACGTAAGGGATAACGGCCGCCGAGGTGTCCTGTTATACGGAATTAATGGACGAGGGCGAGGGGCAAAGAACTCCTCCTCCGCCTGAGTCCATTAATTCCGTATAACTGGACACACCTCGAAGGCTGTTATCCCGCTTATCACCCGGTTGCCACTGTAAAGCAAAGGAAACACGCGGTTCCGTTTAAAAAGAAGCTCACTAGTTCAGCTTGTTGTACAACTTTCGTTGGCCCTAGCGATACAACGATAGAATGGACAGTTAGCTTGCTTACAGTTGATTTCTATTGTTGTGAAGCCTGCCTCCAGGCTCAACCGTCGTCCTACTATCGTTATAGTTAACATTCATAAAAAAATTAAAAAAAAAACATTCATAAGCATTGAAATGGAACAGCGATTACACTTTTTTTCTACTTCATAGGTGTCCCGTTATTCAGAATTAAAAGCCACCCCAGCAGCCAATCAGAAAAGAGTATTTCTTCTCTCCGGGTGATAATGTATAAGTGCTTAACAGCATATTGTTAGTGCTGAAAAGTTCTCATCAAACTGTGTTACACAGCATACAATGTATCAACAAACAGTGTTCTTTTTAGTTAGTTTAGTTCTGCCATATATAATATAAATAGCTTTCAAAATATACTGTACTTTATTGGATAACTGAACATACAAAATAATTGTTTCATTGCAACATACTCCTTAGCTAGGTTATGGGTATGCAGGCGAGTCATGCCGCTCCGTCTTGCATGTTGTTTTTGTTTCATTTTTCATAATTTTATAATTTAATGTACTCTTTTGGGTTACACTTTACTTGACAGTGTCGACATAACAGTGACATGACACTGTCATGAATGTGTCATAAACAAGTCATAAACGTTTATGACATAACGCTTCTGTTATTAAGTGACATTCGTTTTTTGTCATAACAAGTTAGGGTTAGGATTGGGGTTAGGTTTAGGGTTGGTTAGGTTTCATGTGTCATGACAGTGTCATGTGTTCATAACAGTGTCATGTCACTCTTATGTCGATACTGTCAAGTAAAGTGTTACCTTGTTTTGTTTTATTTTTTGTTTGTACATACATAGAGTTAGTCGCTATGGGCGTTATTTTGCAGTGCTTTCTGCCTTGCTGTCAATATAACAATATATAACATTGATAGCCTTTCGGATCGTTAAGTTAGCCTTTGGGCAGGCTGAGACTGCATGGGTCTGTTAAATCTATCACTGGCATGATGAACTGCTAATTCCTGCTGAGTTGCACCTCCAGCACCTGGTTGGGGATTCCTTGGCTCTGGGACACAGGTGGTGCCTTGCCTTACCTTGTCTATGTCCGCCGAGCTACTGGGCTATTATGGCTGTTTTTGCCACAGTATGGAGAGTGTACAGGAATTCACACTATCTGTAGCTGGAGATGTTCAATGAATTGCTTATCAGCGGGCTAGCTTTTCCAGAGTCTGTTTGCCCGGAGAAATCACTCAGGACATCATACTGACAGGCACCTCCGGAACCCTGAAGACAGCCTAGCATTGCCCTATGGTGTTGCCTGGAGATGGCCTAGCATTGCCCTATGGTGTTGCCTGGAGAAGGCCTGGCATTGCCCTATGGTGTTGTCTGGAGACGGCCTAGCAATGCCCTATGGTGTTGCCTGGAGATGGCCTAGCATTGCCCTATGGCATTGCCTGGAGATGGCGTAGAATTGCCCTATGGCGCTGCCTAAAGACGGCCTATCATTGCCCTATGGTGTTGTCTGGGTGGGCTCTGGTCAAGAGCACTCCAGACTGCTCTCCAGACTGCCAGCAGTCGTCATTGCCCATTGGCTTTCCTATTATTATTTTGGACTTAATTACTATTTGTTAATTTTTCTGTTGTCTGTCTTGGTGTCAAAGGTACCTCGAGTATGCTGCTCTTTCAGCAACTTAAATATTTGTTATTTATTTGTTTGTGTCTTGTGTGTGAAGCACTTTTGTTGTGCATAGAAAAAGCACTATTCGTGTTTGGCTGAAAAGCACTTGTGTGCTCAATGCTTGAAAAGTGCGGTAACACTTGACGGGTGAGTTCATAACACATTCATAGCAGCTGTCATAAACTACACATAAACAAGACGACAATTTGTCAAAATAAAAGTCCATCAATTGCAAAGCAGCATTACCGTTTTTGTAAATATTTCATGAATATCTTATGAAGTCTACATCGAATGTCACTTTACTATACAAGTTGTGAAGTATTTGTAATCACTAAGTTTAACACTTGGAGCCTACATTCAGTGACTTGTATTTGTGTAACCTGGACTGGTTGGACATTCCCAGTAGCAAAAGATGAGAAATTATCTGCAAAGGTTACATCATAAAACAAATACATTTTTATGGAACAAAAATTATTTGCTTGACCATGTTCTGTCTTTTTGCCACTGGACTAGCCCATTGATCAGGGGCCGTATTCACAAAGAATTTTAAGGCTAAAAGTAGCTCCTAACTGGCGAATTTAAGAGCAACTCCTAAAAATAATGGGCGTGTCACTCCTAACTTTAGGACTCCTAATTTTTTTTCACTAAAAGTAATTCACAAAGCATTTTAGACCTAAAAGTAGCACTTAAGTCTGGGACAGCTTAAAAGAAGTCGAAAGGACTCCTAACTCACTAAGACCTATTCACAAACCCTTTTTGTGGCATTTCACGTTGCGATGTTTTGAAATGTGCATGTGGCTACAGGAGCTTCCAATCGCGAGGGAACAATTTTGCATTGTAGGCATAAAAGGGATGCAATAACGCTGCCAACAACAACCAAAACTACTCATTGTCAACATGTAAATTAAATGTAATGTTTCATTGTGAATCAAATTAAAATGTTCTCCTCTTTGCAAATGTAGGCATAGGCTATGGTGACAGGTTAATTTAATAATGTTGCAAAGATACTGGATCAATCCGCATGTTTCATTAGGCTACTAGGCTATTTGTTTTCCCTTACTCTTGATTCATTTAGGCTAGGCCTTTTTATTCAATTATTCATCATCTTCCGTCCTTGTGTAGCGCACACATTCTCATACCTGTCACCTGTCACTCGTCATCGTAAGGGAGGTGTTTGGAATCATTCCCGCCTTATAATCATCAGCCAATCAAGGTGGTCACCTCAGTCAAGCTCATGCATGAGTAATGATGTCATCCATCGCAACGAAGACTTACTCTTAGTTTAGGAGTTGTCATTTTCCCTTCCTAAGAGTAGGTCTGAAAGGCTTTGTGAATAACTTTTAAGATAAAACTCCTAGCTAAAATCTTTTAGTGCGATTTAGGAGTACTCCTAGTGGTAAGATAAAAGGCTTTGTGAATACGGCCCCTGATGTGACATGGTCAGGTAAGAGGGTTGGGAAAAAAACGGCAATGCTGCCTTGCGATTGATGGACTTTTATTTTGACAAGTTGTCATCATTCTGTCTTCCACATTCATGAAAGGTTTGGTATGAATGATGAGTCATGTCTCATGAAACAGTCATGAATGCTTTATGTGCTGTTTATGACAGCTGCTATGAATGTGTTATGAACTCACCCGTCAAAGTAAAGTGTTACCAAAAGTGCTATAGAAATAAATCTTATTATATTACTATATTAGCTCTCATCCAACAACAGGTTAGTATGCATAGCAAAAATTGCGTGGCCATGTATGCTAGCACAGTGCTGGAGCATTAATAAAACATGGCCCAGATCCTCTGACATAGACTCTAAATGCTACCGACATTTAAGACAGAGGATGTGATTTTAAACCAGGGATAGCATAATCACAATCTCAGAGATGAGCTCTTAAAAACAACTCGTGGCATCAGCCCCCATCACGTCAGGAGGCTTCCGACTGTGTGGCCTAGTCCCTGGCCAATTCCGCTTCAAAGGCCCATGCGGGCCGAAACTCCAGTAGATCGACACTCTGGAGTGCAAACTTGAGCATGTCCCAGCTTATTGGTATTGTCATTGCCAAAGATGACAGGCCGTGTGCTGCAGCTTGTTAGGAAAACCAGTTATTTATGTATGTCTTTGCCGTTCAGCTCTTATTTTATAACTAGGTGTACCGCAAAGCGGTACCAAATATGACCGACGCTACAGTAAGTCCTGCACATTCTCTCAGCAAAAATAAATATCGCTTGTCAATTTGTCTCTATCTCCTACTCATGCCCCTACTCTTGCAACTTTTGTGTATGTAAATGAGTGTGTGTTTGTTTTTGTGAATATGTGATCAAAATGAAAGTCAATGGTTCTGTGTCATCCTTGTGGGGCTACATGCCCACCAAGTTTCGTGCAGCCCGGTCTTTCAGTGTCCCGGGAATCGTTGACACAAAATTACTGAAGAAAAAAAAACAAGAAAAAAAATCTGGAAAGAAAAAAAACGGACTAAACCTATATGACCGCTATGCTAGCTACGCAATTATGACAAAGGTCATAATAAACTGAATGACCAGCATCCGAGCATGCAAGAAAAACAGTCATAGCCACATAAATCATTTCTTTTTCAAGCAAAAGAAACTCAGTATTGTGCATTTCAATCCCTGATAGCTAAAACTTCCTGTCAAAGTGGAGAAGTATTTTGTATGGGCGGGAAAAAAAACTCTCTTCAAGAGGCAGTCGAATGGCACCGCTTGCCATGTTAATTGATGTCCATGACAGTGTCATCAGCACCATGTTATTTCCTCGGCAGGGACATGACAAAACTATTGCAATTATATTGTGCTGATGAGGAGATAAACAGAGATGTCGAGATGAGAAACTAGGTCTGGCTGTGGCGGCCCACTTTTCAGAGTTGACATTTATAATCAAACAGTGACATCTGTCATTGGTCCCTTGGGGACCCTGTCTGTTGTGATTAACGTGTGGGCTGGAGATCATTTGCATAACGCACATCATGCATCACAACCAAGATATCCATATATTTTATGGTATGTTTTATGGTATATTTATGCTATATATTTTCTTGACAAAATCAATGTGAAAATGTCAGTAGTTCAGGAGTAAAACTTAAACTTTTACGGTTTACGTTAACTGCTCATGAACTGCCATTGGAGTATCATCATGGAGTAACTTGCATACGATCCATCAATGTTAATTACTGAGGCCTGTCTGAGTGGAGACATGCCTCCATATAGCATGCGTGTTCACGTGCCGTCGACAACAGCTGAGTGAAAGAGGAAATACTAAATCCTCCTGTCAGGTGTTATTTTATCCTGCCCACTGTTTCTCCGTGGTGAAATACTCCGTCCCTCGATATAACTGTGTTTTCTTTGGGGCTACTGACACTGCTTATGGCATTCAGTCTGAAAGGTCATCCACTTTTCACACTCTTTGCTCAGCGAGTGTGTGGGGGGGGGGGGGGGGTGAAAGCAAAGGGCAGTGATATAAGTAGCCTAATATTAGCATGAATCATTAGGCGAGAAGGGTTAGTCATTCATACAATGAGAAACTAAATGCAAACGTATGTGTGCCATATGCATCATGTGAAAATGGTCTGGAGTGGAAATAACTAAAGTTCTCTCACCCAGTCCAGGGGAAAGCCTTTTGTATTCAAGTCTGTACCGTATCGATGGCACTGGGGTTTACTGATTTTTTTTCAGTGAACTGATTTGGTCTGATAGCACGCTTAATGGCGTACCAATTCAAAACATAGCCATGAAATATCTGCTTTTTCTTCAATCTAAAGCCCCATTCTTCACCCATTCCTTAATGTCACACTCTCTGTGCACAATTGTTTACCAAAGTTCATACGTGATGCAGTGTAAGTGTTTTGTTTTTGGTATACAGAACAGCAGACGTGCTTTGACATTGGTATTTCTGCCCAAACTTTCAGCATACGCTGCATCTCCACTTCCAAGCGCGGGGTCTCCCCTCCCTCTTCAAAATATATTGCCGCCGCATGCCTCTTCTGTAAGGGCTGCACTCCGCAGTCTATTTATAGAGCAAACATATTGATCACTCTCTGCAGCACATTCTATCACTTTGTCCGGCCCACTCCGTCTCGGAAGGAAGGCTTTATTGCTGAACAGAGGGGAGGGGGTGGAGGGCTCTGTTTGTTTGTGTGTGTGTGTGTGTGAGTGAGTGAGTGAGAGAGAGAGAGAGAGAGAGACAGACAGAGAGAGAGAGGAGAGAGAGAGAATGAGAGAGAAAGAGAGAGTGTGTGTGTGTGCATTGTGTGCTGGGGCGGAAGAGAGCAAAAGGATTGCCCTCTCACAGTTAAGACCCTGATTAAACATTCCTGGGGTGGGGAGGGGGAGGGGGCGGGGGCAATAAAATCAGCATCAATGGAGTGGCAGAAAAGCAGATGCTCATTGTGGTGGTCGCTCAGCTCCTGCTGGACGCACACAGGTAGCCATGCACAGAGTCGTTTATGGGGAGGAGAGGGGGACGGGGGAGGGGGCATGTGAATGCATCAATCTCTTTAGTGTTTCTGGCCTCTTGCTCTCCCTGCTCTCTCAGCCATGTATTTTTTATGAAAACAATAGCATGCTTATGCTCACGACTGGGGAGACTACGCAGACCCTTCTCCCTGGGGGCTGTTTTTCGAACAGATACAATGATTATACTGATGATGATAAAGCATTAGAGAACAGTGCGAGAGGCTAAGAGCCAGCTTTGTTCGCAGACACAAGTTAACCCCCGCGCCAGGAGGCAGCAGAGGGATGTCAAGAACGTCCATTCCTCTTTTGGCTGGAACCCGAGCAGCCTAGTCAGTCATACACTTACAGTCCCCCTATTTGCGGTAATGAACTGTCAGAGTATTCAGATTAATGAAAGAGGCAGGGACGCATTGCATCTGATGGTGAAAATTTAATTATGGCCGTATTGATGGGAGAGGCGATGGAGGGTGAGGAGGGTTGGTGGTGGGGGGGGGGCGGGGGGTGAGCAAAGAGACACACACACACACACACACACACACACACACACACACACACACTCACACACAGAGACAGACTGGATGGAGTGCCGGATGTGGCAGAGATTCGAAAGGGGGGCAATCGGGGCAGAGCTCTGTGTCGCTTACCAGTCTGTCCGACGAGAATAATAATATGCCAGTGTAGCGTCACGGTTGGCAGAGACCGAGGTTTGGCCTGCTCTCCTGTCTAACCAGATGGAACTTTGCTGTCCAAGGCACAGCTTTTTTTTAATGTCTCGAAATAGCAGGAAGTACCTACTGCTGTTGGCTGAGTGGTGGGTGACCGTGATTTGTTCAAGTAAGAGTTGTTCCTGGACCAACATTCTAAAGACGGTCCTGGACCAAGAACTCTTTAACCAATCACAGCCTTGTGATGTCATCAATGTGAGTCTTCTGCTTCTCCCATTGCCATTTTGAAATTTCCCTCCAGAAACAACCAGTGGATCACCAACTTGTATTGGTGTCATTGTGAAGCGTGTAGCCCACCTCAAACATGGGACTGCCATGTGGCTCACACTGTCCATTCACTTCCCCCTATTGATGGACATTGCTAGGCAAGCTTATCATGATTGTTTCTGATGTTGCTTCTGTGTTCACATTCTTGTCTTCAGAGTTTTTCCTACATATGCTTTCCCACAGGGACATTTGATCAAATATACCTAATTAGTAGTGCTGCATGTGATTTTTCCTTTAACCCATAGTTCTTTTCCTGTTTTAGGGTGATTAAAGGAGTGACATTTGTGTGTGAAATTGTCCTGTGCTCAGTGCCCACATGGATAATTTCCATCTGGAAATATTGCAGTGTTGGTGCAGGTGGGCAGTCTGTTTTCATAGTCTCTGATGTTGTCTGGCCTCTTGTAGAAAATTTAAAATATAATATAAAATATAATATATACAAAAAATATATATTGACAAAATATATATTGACAAATATGACAAAAATATATATTTTTGACACTTAAAATATAATTCAATATATTTTTCCAAATAAGTACTCTTACCGACCCACACTCCATCAGTCTCCATAGCTTAACATGGCAAAAGTCAATCCCCTACTAATCTTATCTTTCTTAAACTGCTGTTCCATGTCCCACCCCATTAAATTATAGTATAATCAGATTAATGAGGAGAAAATTAAATTGAAACAGTGATGTATCGCTTGTGTAGCAGATGTTGCTGCCATTGCACAAGGCTATTGACCATTCATTTGGGTCCAGACCAGAGCAGAGTGTGTGCAGACTGCAGAGTGTTATTTCTTATGATGGACCTGGGCCAGCTTCCCTGTGATGGACCTGGACCAACATCCCTGCGATTGACCTGGACCAGCTTCACTGTGATGGACCTGGGTCAACTTCCTTATGATGGACCTGGACCAACTTCAAAGCAGAAAAAATAGCTTATTGTATAAAGGTTTAAACATGGCAAGTTTCTCAGAAATGTTGGAAGAAAAAAAAATCAGTCTAACGACAACTGACAAATCTGTATTGCCTAATAGCAAGCTATTTTTTTGTATTTTACCTAGCCTAGCAGCTAACATTAGCACTAATTACCATGGCAACAAGAATACTAAATGAGCTTCAAAGCTATATCAACTATTGGGTCTCTTCTTGGTAATAGGCTAAAGCAGTCACTTTTGTTTGTTGTACATCTTCCAGGAGTGACCACCATTTTGGTCCAGGACCGTCTTTACAATGTTGGTCCAGGATCAACAGGGCGATGTTGGTCCAGGATTAACCTTGTAAAAATGGTGCTGGACCAAAATTCTAAAGACGGTCCCTGACCAACATTGTAAAGACGGTCCTGGACCAACATTGTAAAGACAACATTGTAAAGTCGGTCTTGGACCAACATTGTAATGACGGTCCTGGACAAATATGACAATGTCGGTCCTGGACAAACATGACAATGTCGGTCCTGGACCAACATTGTAAAGACGGTCCTGGACCAACATTGTAATGACAGTCCTGGACAAACACGACAATGTGGGTCCTGGACCAACATTGTAATGACGGTCCTGGACAAACATGACAATGTGGGTCCTGGACCAACATTGTAATGACGGTCCTGGACAAACATGACAATGTGGGTCCTGGACCAACATTGTAAAGACGGTCCAAGACCAACATGGCAACGTCGCTCCAGGACCATGTACACACAAAAGCTACTGCTTTAGCCTATTACCAAGCTACATTAGTAGTCCAAAAGTGTGCTCCTTAGCAAGTGAACTAACATAACACCGGCTTGCCACTTCACATAGTTGCATGCTGCACCTACCTATTAGCAAGCTAATTTGGTAGCATACATTTATGTTCCCTAGCCTAGCCTCTAACATAATAACAGCGGCACCAAGATTGCTAAATGAGCTTCAAAGCTACTTCAACTACTGTATCCATTCGAAATAAGTTATTTAAAAGATGCATAGCCATTGAATTACCTATTAGGAAGCTAATGTATTACAGTAAATGTATGGTCCCTAGCCTGGCAGCTAACATTAGACAAACATGGAACCAAGTCAACTAAAACGAAAATAAAAAAAAATCTAAGGTGCATATATTCAGATTCCACTCGTAATAACTTTATTTTACAACTATTTTACACACAAATATGCAAGGACCTACCTTTATTGAGATACAAGTTGGTGATCCACTGGTTGTTTCTGGAGGGAAATTTCAAAATGGCAATGGGAGAAGCAGAAGACTCACATTGATGACATCACAAGGCTGTGATTGGTTAAAGAGTTGTTGGTCCAGGACCGTCTTTAGAATGGTGGTCCAGGAACAACTCTTACTTGAACAAATCATGGTCACCCTGAGGGGTGCATGTGTGGTGAAGTAGCTTAAGTTAATCTCTTAACACCACATCCCAGAAAATGCATCTGTTCCTTTCTGTAACAATTTAGATGGACAGAAGCTCAGAGGAGAGGTTTTCTAAACAAGCAGAGGAAATGCATACGGCCCCAAGAAGCATCCCTTTTCTACCGATTTGCATTCCCAAGCCTAAACAGTTGACTGTAGCTGCTATGCAGTAGGAATGTACTCCAATCTGTGTATGTTATTAAAGAAAGCACAAACCAAGCTATGGAAATAGATATTTCTTCTGTCTTAATTTGCTCATTGTTTTTTGGGAATATAAGTCAGCTTTGTGACAGGGATGTCTGCATCAACTATTATGTTGCTTCAAATTGATTCACATCATTGTGGATTGCCAATACATAACAATGGCCACAGCATAGGCCTTTGATTTAACTGATTGGTTGTCATTTACTACACATTATCGAATAATGATTGCTATAAGCTGTAGTCATCCCGACTGAGTCGATGCAGGCAGTGAGCTAAGCAGTGAGCTAAAAATCCCGGCTATCACTTAGGGAAACTCTTGTGTAGAGGGGGAGACATCATAACCGGGAGCTAATGAGAAAAAAGCCTGTTGGTGTTGCTAGTGGTTCCTTTCACATTTTCCAACCGAACTGCAGTAACATCATCAGAGAGATGAAAAATACATTATGAGGATATGGAAGTATATTTTTTCATTAATTACATCATGATATTTAATAAATGTGATGTTTTGAATACATACCATTGCCATTAATCTGCACCCATTAAATAAAAGATGACAACTAACAACAGTGAAGATGCAGCAGCAACATAAAAATGGGATTTCAGAAATTCTACAGTGATCACTGGGAAATTGTATGGAATATACATCAGGGGTGTCAAGCATAAGGCCTGGGGGCCCGATCAGGCCTGCCAGCAGGTTTCATACGGTCCCCAGATGTTTTAGGTAGGAAGGGAAAATTAGAAGAAAAGATCACATCCAGTTGTCTTCAACAATGTGTAATAAGCAATATCTCTATAATATAATAAATTGATTAAACCTAGCACTACAAACCATCCTCAGGAAGGAAGAAGTGGAAAAACATGGAAGTAGAGCATTTCAAGAGAGAAAGAGCAGTATATGACAGCAGTACATTATTTGTACTTGTTTGCTCAAAAGTGATATCATCAAAGAACACTCTGATACCCATGCAGAAAATGATAATGACCATGACAATAACAGCCCCCCATGAGGTCTCATTCCAACCAATCCGTCCCACTACCTAATATGAGTTTGACACCCCTGATATAAATGTAAAACAGCAGGGTAGCCTACATTTAACCCAAAATATAACCTATCCTTCTGTTGTTTTCTTTTGTTTAATGCTAAATCAAGTGGCCAAGTCCTAGAGCACTCCTTGAAAAGGAAAAAAAAGAGCTCAAGATGTTCGGGAACATATTTTTCATGGAGTGTCGAAAGGTTTGGTGAATAGACAGTCAAGTGAGCCACAGCCCCAAGACAGAAAGGACTGTGGGAGAAACACACTTAGGAACTCTTGCACAACAGACGCCAGCGACACAAGAAGTGGAGGAAAGCAACCCCAGAGGACAACGGCGCTCTGAAGATGCTGTGGGACAAGCTCAACTAAAGGCTGGCCAAGTTATGCGGAGCAGACCAGATCAAGACGCAGAGGAAAAGGAAAGAGAACGAGCAAAGAGACTTCCTCAAGGATCCTTTCAAGTACCTTTGCCAGCAACTCGATGAAAAACAAAGCGGAAGGCTAGAGATCTCCAAGAAAGAACTAAAGCAGTACATCAAGGACCAGTACACATATACAGTCAACGATATACTGTAACATTTGGCTTACCAGGGTATGTGCCATGCCCATTGCCACCAAAAATCCCCTCCGACACCGCCTCTCCAAGGCTGTGTAAGATCCAAGAGGTTGTTAAAAAAGCCAGATCAGCCTCAGCGGCAGGATCAAATGGGCTTCTGCATAAGTTGATCAAGAACTGCTTCCAAGATCTTGTGAAAGCTAAGGAGGACTGAATGGAAAAACCAGATGATCCCATCAGGATGGCAGCACACAATCGGGGTCTTCTTTCCCAAGGAACACAATTCCTTCACCATCAGTCAATTTAGAAGCATTGCCTTGTTGAATGTAGAAGGAACGATCTTCTTAGTGATGGTGAGGATGACCAGCAAGTACTCATTCCGCAGGAGAGAACCAACAGAAGCCAATAGCAAGTTACTCTTAGAAAAGCTTCGGATATGGAGGCTGATCTGGTAAGGTGGCTGGTACTATTCTCAGACCAGACATGATGTGGTTCACAAGAAGGTCCTCATCATTGAGCTGACTGTTCCATGGGAGGAGGGGGATTCCAACAGCAAATAAGTTTAGGTGGCTGAAGCACTCTAAGCTGGGACTGGGGTTGGCTGGTCTGAATCCATTAGACCCAAGCAGAGACTTCCCACTCTGCACTCCAGCTTCTCTGTGCAGTAGGATTAACTGGGGCGAGCCTACAGAGGACCATCAAAGATCTGGCAGAGGACACTTACGTTACAAGGCTAGTTACTGGTTGTGGACAATTTCTGGCACAATGTAACAAGTTGGAAACATAAGGTTAGTTTAGGGTTAGTTTTAGATTTAAAAATAGTACATTTGTTGTAGTGGAATTGAGGATATTACAGTCATGATTAACAATTTACAAGAGGTGGTTAAAATAGTTAAAAACAAAACTCACCTGTGTTGTTTATGAATCTTATACATCTTAAAGGCGTTTCAAGCGATGCTGGGTCACTTCTTTTGACGTTCAAACAAAACAGAGAGCTAGCTCACTACTTCCTCCTCTTCCCTCCTGTGCAATTGAACCTGTCCTAAACGCTATTTGCTAGAACAGTTTGTTTTTATGGGCCAGGTTGTTTTTGTTGCCGCTTTTGGAGCCTGGGCTGTCCACAGAGATCACGTTTTTTTTTTTTACTGTTTATTCAGGACACGGGCAGCTAGTGGATGGTGAGGTGATGTTTGCTGTAAGTGACAAAAAATGTTTTAGCCTAAAAAATGCGTGGCATCGCTTAGAGCACCTTTAAGTATTTCATTGATTCAAATTACATTTTTATATCATTGATCTACAATATGCCTTGATCTGCTAGCTAGGCTTGATTGCTTTTGTCTCTGACCACCTATAACTAGGGAAGATTGCGGTATTTTCCTCATTAAATGTTACAACACCCCAATAAATGCAGCTGTAGGGTGTGGTGGGGAGATGTCCCCAACCAGCCACTGCCTTCCCACTGGGAACTGTACTGGGTAGGGGCGGCACCTCAGTGAACAGTGGATTCCAGCTGAGAACCCTGCAACTGACCCAATGGACATTGAAAAATATGCCAGGCAGGAATAATACCGCCTGTCCAAGACATTGCTAAGTATCTTACCATTACATTAAGTAGCCAACCAAAAACCAGTGGAGAAAATTCTGTGCCAACTCTGGCAACGTGTTTTCGTTAAAAATATGTATTTCTTTATGAGATTTTCTTTTTTCTCAGAATAAATTTGCTTCCCTTCAAGGGTAGATTTTCCCCTCATTGTTTTCATTGTGAGAGTACAATAAATCACCAAAATATTACTTTTTATACCTGTTTGTAGTCAACTTTACCAAAGGTGCCAATAATTCTGGAGGTTACTGTATGTGTGCTGACTTTTGTATTACTAATCATAAAAATGAGCATATTATGTCAAGTGTTCTGTCCTTCTGATCCACTAAACATACTGTTATAATATGCTGTCGACGTATATGATCAAAAATAATAATTATAAGTGGCGACTGCTTTTTATTCTCCGGCAAACATTTTACAATCAATTAACCCCCCCCCCCCCTTGATGCTTGGGACCCACTCATAATTACTTCACAAAGCAAATGAATTCCCACCCATGGAGATTAGTAAGAAAATATTGTAAATATATTTGTGGTGATGGGAAAAAAATTCAGCAAATGTATTTGTGGTAATGGAATTCCATGCATGACCAAGATTGCTTTGCGGAAGGGAATTGCATACAGTTAAATGGCTCAATTCAAGACCCCACCATCTTAGGCCTAAAGTTGCTTTTTTTGACCTCATTGGCCTTCACTGACAACAACGTGTATGGATCATGTCTATTCTCTCAGAGCTTCATACATGCAGGCAGGGTTCCGTCTCCATCAGTCATTCTATTCTTCCATGCCATCGACACTGTCAAGATTATTACACAAAGTAAATCATTTTGTCTCAAAGACATCACTTTTAGAGCCTTTTAGAAAAGGGGAGGGGGTGGTGTTGTAAGAGAGCTTGCATTAGACAGTTGTAGATGAGAGGAGTAATTAAGGTTAGATCTATTAAGATGAAGGGAAGGAAATTCATAGGGCTTCACAGATTTCACTCCACCTCTCACAATGTGATACCATCACTCTCATACACAGACACACTTGTTCTCATAGCATGGGAAAGAAAAGACAGAGAGACAGGGGGAGAGGGAGAGAGAGAGGGAGAGAGAGAGAGAGAGAGAGGTTGTGTGTGTGCATAAGCATGTGTGTTTCTCAAAAAAATCCAAAGATGATAAGCGCCTGTCCAATTAATGATACTGAAGCTGTCTTGCGTGCAATGTATTCATACGGCCGAATTGAAACAGCCCCCGTCTCTCACCCCCTTCCTCTTGTTCCCCTTCCTCTTGTTCCAGTAAACGGCCATCTTGTCGGCGCCACCACTACTGCTGCTGAGTCCATTACCTTGGCGTCATCAGCAAAGAAAATGAATAATAATTGATAATAACATTAACAATATGCAGGGAAGGCCATGCCATGTATGGGAGGCACCAGACTAATCACCGTGCCCCTCGGGATAACAAACGGGAGGCCGGGAGGAGTCACGGAATTGATAAAGGTTGGCAAAGCAAGTCAGAAAACACAATGAATCAAGACAATGGTCGGGGTAATTACCCGGCAGCGTGCGGCACGGTAAATAGAGTTCATCGGAGGTGTTTGAACTTTTGCACAAAGCCGAGCGTGGTCCCCGTGATTAGCTCTACATCTTACTTAGACAATTATGAATGCTCGGAGCATCCTCGAGGGCTCTGCTTCCTTCTCTCTCTCTATTTCTCTGTGTGTGTGTGTGTGTGTGTGTGTGTGTGTGTGTGTCTGTGTGCGTGATGCTCTGCTCACAATGTGTATATGTGTGTTAGGCGCTAAATCCTTCTGTTATGGGAGTTAAAGTGTTATAAAGAGGACAGCCTGTTGAAGCCACACTTGTTGGAGTATGCAACTTTTTTGGAGTCATAGATTGAATTAGGCGTCATTGTTGTTTTTGCATCCAATGACAGGTAAGTTACCTACCAGGTCTATCTCATTAGTCCCTCCATAGCCATTGAGTAATTTTGTATCTGATAAACTGCAGAGGGAAATTAACATCTTATCCCTGTGGCTGTGTCTTTGGTGATTTAGTAGGATTCAATTTAAGTGTATTGAAAAAGGACATAATCACATCACTAATTGCCAATGTGAATGTGTTAACTAGAAGCACACATGTGATTTCCATTCATAATTACTAAAATGTC
This sequence comes from Alosa sapidissima, assembly GCF_018492685.1. Classification (NCBI taxonomy): domain Eukaryota; kingdom Metazoa; phylum Chordata; class Actinopteri; order Clupeiformes; family Clupeidae; genus Alosa; species Alosa sapidissima. Next base: position 5,767,443 of record NC_055979.1, on the reverse strand, counting down.
AGTATCCATTTTGCATTTGATTACCACAAATAAAACACAACTTGAAACTTATACATTTTTAATTCCTAAACACCTTATATTACTGTTACATTATAATTAATATTGTAGAGCCTATCAATACCCACTAATTAAGAGTAAGCTGAAATGGGCTCTAACTTGACTATAAGTAAAACATGCAATGCAATCAATCATTTTACTTCAAAATCAAAATATTCAAAATATTTAAGACAGATAAAAGATGTAAGATAAAAGAGGGCCCAGAGGCAGTGTGTGTAAATATATAATAACAAATTTAGTCTGAATTCTAAAACCAGTCAAAATCCAAATTCCCTTGTGAATAAAAGCTCACAGGACTGTTTCTGCCTCCTCACTTGGATTCCACTCCATGTTCTCACTGTTGGTCCTGTCATAATTGTCTAATTAGTAACTGTTTAAAATCATCAATTCTTAAGACTCAAGATGGATTCTCATGTTCCTTTTTTCCCCTTTTTTCCTTTTGCCTGGATACTGGATATCATGGCATCAGTTGGCATGTTTGTTTGGAAATTCTTCTCTGTCAGACTATTTGTGATCTTTGTCCTGTTCTGTTACCCAGTAGGCCTACGTGCAATTGCTTGCTTGTTTTGATGACCATTGCCTGTTTTTTTTAGGTATGGTTTGTGGTTCTGCTCTGTCTGCCTCTTTGTCTGGGAGCTGAGTCTGAACTGTCTGACCATCTGACCGTGTCTGGACTGAGGTTCACCGTTTAATTCCTGGTGTTGGTGCAATTTGAACTGAGCAATTATATTGCTCCTGACTGCTCTGCTTTTGTGCACTGTCCATTTTAAACTGTTTATTTTCCTTAAGAAACTCTTGTAATTTCAGTTTTTATAGTCAGAACTAATGTGTCATTTAATGGTTGAATCGGTTGAATTGTAGTCATTTCTCCACAGGCTAGATTCTTTGTGCTGTATGCTCATATATGAACACAATTCATACCCAATGTCTAAATACTGTTCATTGCACTGTGCTATACGGTTTGTGTATTGTGCTGTGTTGATGTGCATAAAGGTGAAAATTGACAAGACATTGGTCTGGCAGACTGAAATTGTTGGTCAAAATACAAACTGCTGCGCATCTCCCTGAATAACAAATCTAAACACACAACATCACAACATTTGATTTGGGAGCCCAAGAGCAAGTGTCTTCCATTTCTGCCCGGCTCTCAAGCGAGTGTAAGCCATGTTCAGACCTCCTCAGAGAGCTCAGGAGAGTAACTGATCCAGAAGGAAGCCTTCCTGAGTATGACAGCTGTCTTGTCTAACTCCCATAAAATAAATCCCTCTCTGTTTTGTGTTTTGTGGCACTCTGTGTTCTTGTGAGTAAATGCTCTTTGTCTCATGCAGGCTTATAAACAGACAACGTTGTGGTCTTTGGGTGATAATCTAGACATTGGAATGATTTTATGTCGATGGGCCTGTTGACAAACAAGAGGGGAAGCACTTAGATATTAAAGATTTTAACTTTTTCAAAGAGCTTGGGGGTATACAATCAATATTTTAGCACTTTATTCATTGCCATCTGCTTGTGTTTTTACTGTCTGTATTCTTTTATATTTGATGTCTTTGCGAATGTATATAAACTGCATTGAATATCCCATCAGTACTCAAGTTCCTCAAGTGAACACCATACCGGAAATATTGCAGCTACTGCATCATATACTGCATATAAAATGCGTTCACTTGTATATTCTGCACTGATGCTGGGTCAGAAAAAGTCACATTTGTATGTTGGTCAGTTTCACCGAGCTACTGAAAACAACAGAAGAGTCACACCAATCACTGTCAGAGGGGCACAGGACTTTCCCTCTCTCCCCATGACCACTTTGAGGTTACACCGCCCATCTCAGTACCCACCCACCCCTGAGCTCCTTGCTCTGGCGAACACTGCTATTGACTATGCCAGCGCGGTCCTGTGCCACGACCCCCTCGCCACTCCCAAAGCACCTGCTGCGGATAAGCCAGGGGTGAGTGCGGAGCTGGGGGCTTCAGTGTGCAGCTGCAGAGGGCAGAGATGCATTTGATCCTCTCTCTCTCTCTCTCTCTCCTCCTCTTCACATTTCTCTTTCTTGTGTTTTGTAGCGAGGACAGACAGAGCCGGGGGCTAGCGATGTGCACCGTGGAGTTCCCATGTGGACCGAAGCAGTGAGAAGGAAAGTGCGAGAGGACTCTTGCATCTCCATCACACTCCACTGGATGTGTGTGTGTGTGTGTGTGTGTGTGTGTGTGTGTGTGTGTGTGTGTGTGTGTGTGTGGGTGAGAGAGCACATGAAAGAGAGAGAGAGAGAGAGAGAGAGTATGGAGGGGCAGAATGGTGTGTGTCAGTATGAGAAGTGCGTGCGGGTGCGTATGCGTATGCGTGTGCGCGTGCGTGTCTCTTGAATGTCTTCTGAACACTTTGCCTGGATTCTGTCTTTTCATCCAAAACCATCACACTTTTTTGCCTATGAACAGTATTTGAAAACTGCCTAACCCGTCAAAATGTAATTTATTGTAGATGGAAAAATATGGCACCAGCTGTACATGCTTGATAATGTAGGTCGTTAAGCTAACTGTGCTGCACTGGAAAATCCCATAACTGAGATTCTTAAATTGCATTGACATTGATCAGACATTTCAATTGCAATACATGAATACTATTGGAAGGTGCCTGAATGAAAGGGCTTCACACCAAGATTGATATTGATTTCCTCAATCCCAGATAATGTTGACACTCCTCTGAAAGGAATCTCTACTGCATGGCCCTTCATTAAAAATAAAGATACATTCATGACAGCTTATTGAACCAACCCTGCATTTCCTTCCTATTTATTGTCAACATTTTCCTAAATGCTGTAGTTAGTGCACTGCATCCCTTAAGCCCACCACACACGGCCGGTGATGCGACAGTCAAACGAGACGGTGGAATTCTGTTAATCGCTTTACTATACACACTACTGGCGACACGATCACCCATTGATTTAGAAGACATGTGTGTTATGTGAATATAGTTCACATTGATTATTATATATAATTGTTAAAAGTGCCTTTTCTTACCTTATGCAATTAAGTACCTACGAACAAACAAAGTGCTGCATTACTTGTTGTTCAATGGCAATTTGTGTGGTAAATATACGATAATTCCAAACAGATACATTTCTAATTCAGGAACAAAAGTGCCAAAGTACAACACATCCAAGTATTCAAATGAATCCCCTGGATTAATTATGTATTATAAAATAACATTGAAGGTTCCAAAAAAGGATATTGAAAGTTTATTAAAAGTCCTCGTCATTGAGGAGAATCTATCACAGGCACAATAAACTAATTAAACTTCCATGCTCTAACCTGCCTTAGGCATATGATCTGAGGGTCGCATCCTCTGACAAACATGACCTTCATTATCAGAGCTTGACATGACATATCCTCATAATTCTGAGCTTTCTGTTGACAGAAAAGGTCCACTGATGTACTGTATGTTGGCACACATGCATTAATAAACACACTTTATTCTATAGTGGTTTTCAGCTGATGCTTTGTTATTTGCTATTTCTCACTGGAGAGGCTATTTGCCTGAAAGCGTCGGATTGTCTGTATCAGAGTTCCATTGGTGTGGTTGCTAGGCGAAGATGGGCCATTCCAGAATTGAGCTGGATTCCTTCACAGTGCTTTCATTTGTGTCAGGCTCAGCCGAAACACTGATGCTTCCTCCTAATGAAATGTCAGATAGACCTCAGGAGACCTCATTTGATTCAGACTTCTTCAAGCACCACTTTTTTCATCTCTTTTCTACTCTGTCTAAGCATCATCACGAGCTATGCCAAAGAGAGGTAGAGAGGTACAGTAAAACCTCATCAATATACATAGGCCTACAACACATACATGCCTCTGTAGCTTAGCTGCTAAAGCAAGGTGTTTACAACACCAAGGCCATGATCTGATCCAAAGCAGCCAAGAAAATGAAAACAAGTGTCTTTGCCTGTAACTCACTTCAGTTTAGTCTCAGAATGTGTTCACTCTAGAGCTTTTAGTGTGGACTGGCGGGGTGAACTTTTATTCAGTTAATTTTGTAGGTGTAAAGAAAAGTAAAGTGAATTAAGCTAAAATAAAGTGCAAGCAATGGCAGGTTCAGGAATCAAACCTAGGCCGACAGACTCAACTGTTGTTGTTAACAGTGACCTCATACGTCATACGTTGTACGTACGTTGTGCGTAATGATTTGTATAAATACTGGTGCACAAATAAAGTCTTTATCTTTTCCGGCCTAAAAACCGATGTGAGCAGTGATTGCCTCCGTACATGATATAACCAGTTTACTACACACAACGAATATGGCTGCGCCAACAGGTTATGGGCCCAGGCGTGATGTAGGAAGCCGGTGGTATAGATTGTGCTTTGACGGAGATGAGAAAAAATATGAGTTATGGGAGACAAAGTTCTTAGGTCACTTGAGTCTGCTGGGGCTGAAAGACACTATACTGAACGAGCCCGATTCTGACAACGAGGAGGAGGATTATGTCGAGAACGACAGAAAGAAAAATGAGGAGGTATATGCCGAATTGATTCAGTTTTTGGATGACAAAAGCCTTTCCCTTGTCATGAGAGATGCAACGGACAATGGGAGAAAAGCTCTCCAGATATTGCGGAACTATTACGCAGGTAAAGGAAAACCCAGAGTGATTAGCTTGTACACAGAGTTAACGTCCTTGCAAAAGACTGCAAATGAGACTGTTACGGACTACATTATTCGGGCAGAATCAGCCATTACAGCATTGCGAAATGCTGAAGAGAGGCTGAGTGATGGACTTTTGATTGCCATGATTCTGAAGGGATTACCAGAGTCATTTAAGCCATTCGTTATCCACGTTACACAGGGCGATGAACATTTAGCTTTTGCAGAGTTTAAGACCAAGCTAAGAAGTTTTGAGGACACTGAGAAGTTTCGTGCTAGCTCTGATGACAACGTGATGAAAGTGAGTGCCTCGACCCCTGAATGGAGAGGGAGAGAGAAGACGGTAGGCCCTGATGTTGTATGCTTCAACTGCGGTCTGAAGGGACACATGGCCCGGGCATGTCCGAACGAACGGCAGAAAAGGCAAGCACAATGGTGCGGGTACTGCAAGAGCTCCACACACTCCGAAACAGCTTGCAGGCGTAAAAGAAGAGACAACGTAAAACAAGTAGCTGATGAAGAAAGTAATGAACACGAATATGCTTTCAAGGCAAGCGACATCCAGCTAAACGGATTGAAACAGAAAGGACTGATGGTCGACACGGGAGCAACGTCGCACATAATCACGGACATCGGAAAGTTTAAAAAGTTTGACGAGAAGTTCCAGCCAGAGAAGCACTTCATCGAGTTGGCCGACGGCACCAGAGAAAGCGGCGTGGCGCTCAAGAGGGGTGACGCGGAGGTGAGCCTGGTGAACCGCGAAAGAAAAAGAGTGAAGGCCAAGCTGATGAATGCGCTGTACATCCCGTCTTATCCACAGGACATTTTTTCAGTAAAAGCAGCGACAGCCAACGGAGCTTCAATCAAGTTCCAACAAGGCCATGATGAACTCATCCACAAGAGCGGTACCAAGTTTGATATTAAAGAACATAATAGACTTTATTACTTGAATACTGTAAGTGATGAAGGTGATGATAATGGGGATTTTTGTAACGGCTGTTATGATATCCAAACTTGGCACGAAATACTTGGGCATTGTAACTATGATGACGTTTCCAGATTGCAGAATGTCGTAGAGGGAATGGAGATTAAGGGTAAAATTGATAAATCTAAACTAAATTGTGAGATATGTACACAAGGTAAATTTGTTCAGAGCAGGAACAGAGAACCAGATACAAGAGCAAAAGCAGCACTTGAACTTGTACACACAGATTTGGCCGGTCCTATAGACCCCATAGCAAAAGATGGATTCAGATATTCTCTAGCTTTTACAGATGACTACTCAGGTACAGTATTTGTGTATTTCCTGAAAGCTAAGAGTGATACAGTGAAGGCTACAGAGAGATTTCTAGCAGATGTAGCGCCTTATGGGAATGTGAAGTGCATTAGGTCTGACAATGGCACTGAGTTCACAGGACAAGAGTTTCAGACCTTGCTTAACAGGAATAGCATAAGACATGAGTCCTCAGCACCATACTCGCCACATCAAAATGGCACGGCTGAGAGGAATTGGCGCACACTATTTGATATGGCGAGATGCATGTTGATTGAGAGTAACTTACCAAAAGAGTTGTGGACGTATGCTGTAATGACAGCTGCAGTGATTCTCAACCGATGCTTTAATGGCAGAACAAAGCAAACTCCATGTTATATGCTGACGGGCAAGAAGCCTAACCTAGCTAGAATGAGAGTTTTTGGATCTGTGTGCTATGCATACAAACATGACAGGAAGAAGTTGGACTCACGATGTGATAAGGGAGTTTTTGTAGGATATGATAAAAATAGCCCTGCATATCTAGTGTACTACCCTGACACAAAGAAAGTTATGAAACACAGACTTGTAAAGTTTCTCACAAAGAACATAGTTGAGAGAGAAACTCAGACAGACCCAATGATATTGGATGATGATTTTCTTGGGAAGAGATATGTGGACCGCAGATCAAGTGCAGATGTAACCAATGAGAGTCAAGGGCAGACAGAGGTATATCAGGAAACTTCTGATAGCCATGATACTACTCAGATTGAGGGAAATGAGCCTCGCTACCCGAAAAGAGATAGGAGAACCCCACAGTACCTCTCTGAGTACATTACTGAAGTAAAGTCAAAAGATCAGGTGTCAATTACTATTGACTATTGTTACAGAATGTGTGATGTACCACAAACTTTCAAGGAAGCTATGAGCTCAACCAAGGCAGATATTTGGGCTAATGCTATGAAAGAGGAAATTGATTCTCTTAGAGAGAACAATACATTCACACTGACTACACTACCAGAAGGTAAACATGAAGTAGGAGGTAGATGGGTCTATGCAGTAAAAACTAATGCAAATCAGTCAGAAACTTACAAGGCTAGATATGTTGCTAAAGGTTACAATCAAGTGATGGGCATAGATTACAAGGAGACTTTTTCTCCAACTGCAAATCTGACATCAATACGTGCACTTATGCAGATGGCCGCACAGTATGATCTAGACCTGCATCAGATGGATGTCAAGACAGCATATCTGCATGCTCCTATTGATTGTGAAGTGTATATAGAGCAACCAGAAGGATTTGAAGTGCAATCCAAGACAGGAGGAAAATTAGTCTGTAGACTAAATAGATCACTGTATGGTCTGAAGCAGTCCGGTAGAAACTGGAACAAAATGCTGAGTGATTATTTGATGAAGAGCGATTTTGTGCAAAACCCTGCAGATCACTGTGTCTACAGTAAACAAATCGGAAAAGAAAGAGCAATAGTGGTAATATGGGTTGATGATTTAATTATTGCTGCTAGTAATGATGATTTGTTGAATGATGTGAAGAAGACACTTGCTATGAAATTTAAAATGAAAGATCTTGGAAAGCTGAAACACTTCCTAGGCATTGATTTTGATCAGAAAGAAGGAGTTGTAAAGATGAGTAAAAAGAAGTACATATCCAAGGTACTAGAAAGATTTGGCATGTCTGATTGTAATCCAAGGTCAACCCCATGTGAACAGAAGCTAGAATACAACAGTGATGCTGACCCTGTTGATCCCAGAACATACAGGGAGGTTGTAGGAAGCTTGATTTACATAATGATCTGTACTAGGCCTGATTTAAGCTTTGTTGTGAGTAAGCTATCACAGCATTTGTCAGAACCAAATGAACAACACTGGGTAACAGCTAAGCATGTGATGAGGTACCTGAAAGGCACAATTGACCATGAGTTATGCTACAGGAAAAGTGAGACAGATCTAAAACTTGTGGCATATAGTGATTCAGATTGGGGAGCCGATTTGACTGACAGACGAAGCATTACAGGATATTGCTTTAGTTTAACTAATGATGGTCCACTAATTTCTTGGAAATCTAAGAAACAGGCCACAGTTGCTTTATCAACATGTGAAGCTGAATATATGGCGCTGGCTGAGACCACCCAAGAGAGTTTGTATCTTGTACAGTTGATGAATGGAATAGAAAATGATTGTCAATATGCACCAGTGAAGATTTTTGAGGATAATCAAGGTACAATAGCCTTATCAAAAGATCCAGTGTGCCGCCAGAGGTGCAAGCACATTGATATAAGGTATCATTTTGTTCGTTCTGCAGTTAATGATGGCAAAGTGATAATTGAATATTGTCCTACAGTTGATATGGTGGCTGATGTTATGACTAAACCAATGACAAAGTTCAAGATGGAGAGATTTGTGAAATTTATGTTTGGTATGTAAGCTCTAAACTCCATCAAGATATGAGATTGTCTTTGTTAAAATTGCTTATATGTTAGGTTATTGTATATATGGTGTGTATTGTATATACAGTATATGATTTATACAGCATGAGATCAAGTGGGGGTGTTAACAGTGACCTCATACGTCATACGTTGTACGTACGTTGTGCGTAATGATTTGTATAAATACTGGTGCACAAATAAAGTCTTTCTCTTTTCCGGCCTAAAAACCGATGTGAGCAGTGATTGCCTCCGTACATGATATAACCAGTTTACTACACACAACGAATATGGCTGCGCCAACAGTTGTCCACCTGTGAGAGCAGTTTTCTGTTCTTGGGTGAGAATCAAGATACTGTTATGACTGTCATCGTTGCTCTCCCATCCACTAACAAAGGACAACAGATGTATAGCATAGCATTAACATGCTTCTATCCAGCACAGTGACTCCCCTGACAGCAGATGGGTCTGTGGGAAATCCGCGTGGGAAGGAGGGAGGGGGGTGAGGCAGCTGACGATGCTAACAGTATCGCTAATGCTAGTGCTAATGTCATGTATCGCTCACGCGCCTTGGCTCCTGCGGCCGTGGAGGAGGACTGCAGGTGGTTGTGGTCCTCACCGTATGGTGTGGCTGGCTCATCACCCCAAACCTCTCACTTTCCACTTATCCCTTTCTCTCTCTCCCTCTCTCTCTCTCTCCCTCTCCCTCTCTCTCACACACACTCACCCTCCATCCTTCTCTTGCTCTCTGCCTTTCTCATGTCTTCCCTGTCTCTCACCCCTGTTCCAATCTCTCCCTCCCTCTGCCTCTCTCCCTCCCCTGCTTCCTTTACCCTTCACTACAGTCTCAACCCTCTGTCTCTCTCACCCCTCCCTCCATCCCTCTTTCATCCACCTCTCTCACCTCTCTCTCCCTCGCTCTCCCTCCCACTCCCTCTCTCTCTCTCTCTCTCTCTCTCTCCATCCCACAAAATGGGCGCTAATGTAAACCGGCGTGTTCTCGCGGCTTAAATGGTGTCAGCATCGGTGCCCACCGCGAAAACATAAATCTGGTTGTGCCCATCATCTGGTCCTTCCATCTGTCAGCCTATGCGCCGCGCGGCGGGGGGATCGGCTTTCTCCTCCACCACCGCAGCACCCTTCTAACGGCCAAGTCCCGCATTCAGCCAAAATGGATCTATAATTTAAGGCTTTTTACGTAACCTTGAGTGCCCTACTTTATTACAGCCTAACATATTCTTCCATATTGAGTCAACCCCCCCCCCCTTCCATTAATTTGTATGTTCATTGTGTGCTCCATTAAAATGTGGGTTATTAAAAAAAGGCGGAAGATTAAAAAATAAATAGGCCACGATAGAAAAAAGAATAGGCGCCGGCTGCTGCAGTGTCTGCCGTAGGTAAAAGGATAAACATTGCAGAAGGGTTTCCGCTGCAGTGATTGGGGGGGGGGGGGGGGCGGGTAAATTGAAAAGTGAGTCAGAACAATTATTTAACATGAGCGGGGTGTGGGTGGGAGGTGAGAAGGGGTGGGGGGTGTTTGGGGAGTAACAGCCAAGTGTTTCCTGATACCAGGAAATGTGAAGTAGGCAACGATAAATCTCCGGCTTCAATCTATAATGGCTAACCTGCGTCGCGACAAACTCGAGGCGTCCAGCCCAGAAAACTATGGTCCCTCGAGCCAGTGCTGCATATGGACCTAATCAACAGCTCTCAATGTGTTGGACTCATGTTTAATTCAGAGGGAGGTGCGGTTGCCAGTGTCTTGATCACTATCAAATGCATTATAAACCCCTCACCACCCCCTTTTCAAAAACAGGAAGTCCAAAAGCCAGTTTATATATTTAGGTGCACTGACGGAGTACAGTCTTCATCTGCTCATCCCAGCCATGTCTGCCGGCCAGGAAAAACTATTTGTCACTGAAGAAAGGTAATGAACTCACCAACTGGGCACTTTTGGTAGATGAATGAGAATATCTTTCCTTTTTCTCTTCCATTCTCTCTCTCTCTCTCTCACATACACACACACACACACAAACACACCAACACACACTCTTTCTCTCTTTCTCTCACTCACACTCTCTAGGACTTTTATGATTTTTTAAAGCCTACTGACTAGTCCTGGATTGTACTCAATTAAATACCCCAGGCTCGTTTTGATCACTTTCCCAATGGAAGTATTTCACTGGATCAGCCAGGGAGGGAAGTAACTTGAGTGCCAGATAAATGTCTTGGATCACCTTCGCAAGACCTCCATCAAACAGCGAAACCTGAAAGGAGAAGCTTGAGGATCACCAAATGTTGTGCACAACTAAATTAGCTCAGTATCCTGTATTAGTTTCCAGTTAAGGATGGAACTATGAATTACAGAATTGATATAAACTTCACAGCACAGATCCCATATAATATAATACAATATGTGAAGGCAAGGGAAAAAAAAGCACAAAAGTTAACTTTTGTTGAAATGTTAGACATTTCAGTCATCACATTTGTCAATTTGCCAAAATACAATAACACATCTTCAAACATTAGCACACATCGAACCCGCTCCTTCATAAACATAGCACACATCTATTCTCCACTGTGCTCATCACAAGCAGCAGAAGAGCATGACAGGTGGCCTGAGTGGCACATGCAAAGTTCAGTATCAGCTCAGTCGTCAGCCTCACTCCAAAGTTCTCACTGTCAATGGTCCCTCACGTAGAGTGTCACTGAACAGAACTACACCCTGGTGGTTGATATGGCAACAAGACTCAAATCATTCAAAGCTCCAGCCAGCCCTGTTATACACAGACTCAAACCTCAAACTCAATGAGGAAACGCTCATTTATTTCAGTAGCCTAAATAAAGTGTATTATCCCATACGGGCAAAGGTTGGTTGTCTTAGTAACCATTTAGAAATAGTTGTTAACGGGAATGTGTCAAATTTACTTGAAAGCAGATAGAGGAGAAAAGAAAGTAGAATTGTTGATGAGGCAATTTAGACCTGAATCTTGAGCAACCCTCCATGTCAACAGATCCTCCTCCACACCGCGAAGGCCTGGGGTGACAAAAGTGACAGCTCAATTCCAAATGAGTCAGACTTGTGTCTGTCCTTGGCCCGGCTATTTGTCAAGGGAGGCAAGAAGAAAAGAGATGTGAGAATAATGGTGGCAGAATGGAGTGAGTGAAAGAAAGAGAGAGAAAGAGAGAAAGAGAGAGAGAATAAACTGAGAAAATGTGACAGAAAGAAACACAAGGAGGCGTTTGATTCAGGAGAATAAGTACATTTGAATAGTGTGTGTGTGTGTGCGTGTGTGTGTGTGAGTGTGTAAAAGAGAGAGAGAGAAAGACAGAGAGAGTTAGTGAAAGAGAGAGTGTAAATGTTGTTTGTGCTTCTTTGTACGTGTGTGTAAGAGATAGAGAGGAGAATAACTACATTTGAATCGTGTGTGTGTGTGTGTGCGTGTGAGAGAAAGAGAGAGAGAGGGAGTTAGTGAAAGAGAGAGAGAGTAAATGTTGTTTGTGCTTCTTTGTATGTGTGTGTAAGAGATAGAGAGCGAACAAGGGAGATAAAGAGAGGAGGGGGAAAAGAGACAGGAGGACATGGATGCAATCTTTGTGTGCTTTGCCTGTGTAGGTGCCTGTGTGTTAGCGTGTGTTTGATGTAAGCTTTGTATGGGTGCGTGTGTGTGTGTGTGTGTGTGTGTGTGTGTGTGTGTGTGTGTGTGTGTGTATTCGTGCCTTACCCGAAGGCTGCATTTTAAAGGCACTCACATGTGAGACGTTTTATCCATGCCTTCATCTTAATGCATTCAGCCAACAAACCTGGGACCAGTCATGATGGCCTCGGCGTATTTAGTCATCAGATTACACAGACCTCGGTATCAAACATCATGTTACCCCACCCCCGAGCCATCGTTGGCTTCTCAGCCACGTTTAGAGAAAACCTACTGAGTTCCGGAGGCCAAGTCGTCAGAATCTTACTCTGACACAGGGGACAGACTATGCAGGGAAGGGCTTGTCTTTTTCATGCTATTTGGGAAACGTGTTAAATGTTTTTCCTTAATGGCACTGAGGATTTAAGTATAAAATGCTTATTATGTTGGCCTTATTGTCTTTGGACAAAGGGAGCTTATTGGCTGAATTTATAGCTAAATTTCATTATATTTGTACTGTACATTTTAGAATTTGAACATCTGAACATTGTGGAGAATCCCATGGCATGAGGAGTACAGTAAATACACTGAAAGCGTTGTGCTCAACAAACTTTCAAGTTTGAAAGGAAGCAGAGTTGTCTTGGAAGTTTATCTCACTGTCAGCAGTTGTTTTGGCGTTGCGTTTTGCCCTGTAAGCACTTCTGTCAGAACTATTAACATTTAAGGATTAGTTTGCCAAGAAAAAAATGCAGATCCGAGGGCGTGAAAAAAAACGTTTTTTTTGTGATCTGAGTGACTGTGTTTAATCCACTTCCTCTGAGTATTTGTCTTCAGGCTACGGCTGGAGCTGAAACAAACTCTAAACTTCCCTCCACGTGTTCCTGGACCTGTCAGTGGTTTATGAGTGGCGTTCATAATGTGTTCCAACATACCTGTCTCCTCTTGTTTCTCCGACTCTTTCCTTTATGGAACTCAAGTGCTGCGGCTGCATTGGTGTTGCTATATATTGCTAAAACAAACTCCATTACTGCACAGGAGTATTGAGTTACAGTTGGAAATGAGAATGGTCTCTCCTTTGAGGATGAGTGGGGAAGACAAAGAATGGTTGCTCTGTGAAGACTACTGTCCTTGTATACTTGTGTTCTGTGTGTTGATATGTAATGTACTGTTGTATGTAGTGTATGTATATGTTGATAATTGATTTTTTTTTAAATGTTCACATAGTGTGTAATGATGTCTCTCAAATAACAACAATGTCGAAGTCTACTAAGCAGAAAACCTAAGAAGCCTCTATAGGTTTCACAGATATTTGTTGAAATCTCAGGTAGAACAGAACACAATTAAGAATAAGATAATATATATATTATATACTGTATAACACAATAACATAATTTGAGAATCACAAACACATGCCATGTTTATTAAATGCATCCTGACAAATTCAGGTACAAGCATGCATGCAAGTCTCTCTTGTTGTGTTTCTAATTAAACAAGTGAAGAAGTGTGTCTCTGTGGAGTTGCCACACAATGGGAGCATTTGAGACCCAGGAAGGCTCATGTGGACACCAATCAATATATTTCCATGAACGTGTGAAATTACTTAATCAGATAACTGAGAACTTCATTGCTGTCACCCATCCATCAAACAGCAACCATTTTTAAGTTGCAGAGAAAGAAGAGAGAGAGTAGACAGAGACAAACGAATAGAAAGTAGATAGAAGGAAGATAGAAGGAAGGTAGAAAATGGGTGCTCCTGTCAAACCTGGGATTCAGCAGACAAGCCCCAACCACTCCACCCATCTACCCCCTCCACCCTCCACCCCACATCCACATCCGTCTGCCTTTCAGAGTTTAATGTATTCCTAAATTCATTCCCATCCCGCTCCCCCAATGATTCGCACAGGCCCTGCTGGGGCGGGAAGCTCTCTGGTGGGAACCGCCTGATGGATCCCGGAGCCTCAACCTACGAGTGAAGATTGACACTGATGCACACTAATTACCTGCCGGTACAGGTGATGCTCTGACTTCTTCTCCGAGTGGGAGCGGAAAAGAGAATATCCCTTTTCCAACACACACACACACACACACACACACACACACATTCTCTCTTCCTTCTTCTTTTACTCAAAAGCTGCCTTTTCCTCTCCACTTGGCTTCTGCTTTTTATCGGTGCAGAGGCTTCCTCTACTTCCTCTTCCCAGCCCAACCTGAACATGGGGAGGCTGCAAGGGGAGCATTGATGAGGTTGGGGGTGAGGGTTGGGTGGGTTACACAAAGATACTTAACTCTGCTAAGTTTTCACCTCACTTCGCAACTACTTTTTTTTTACATTTACAAAACTGTTTGTCTTTCTTTCCACTGACTCCCAGCCATTAGACACTTGCACACATCACATGTCATAGTCCCAGTGCCACCGTCATGCGCGTGCAAGTGTCTGTGTGTCTGTGTGTGTGCACAGATGCCCAGCATTATGCTCGGATGAACCCTTCAGAAGCTAACTGGTTGTGACACAGGCAGCCATATAGCCCTTCAGTCCCCATTAGTCTGTACATGAGCACGGTGACTAAACATAACGCTGACTTCCACTATAGGTTTATTTCCGGCATGATAGTAAGCCACAAACCACCCACTGTGCTGCCCCGTTTCATTCCCAGTGAGGGCTGTAAGTTCTAACCCTAGTTTTAGTCTCAATCCTCTTTCTACCCCCTCTATAAGTTACCCTTGCCATTTCTTTGGTGCTAGAAGACCTCTGTCTGACTTTTTACCTAGTCTGAGAATGTAGAGTTCATCAATAGGTCTCAAAACTTTCCACAAAAAGTAGTTGTTAATTTTTTCTCTCTCTTCTCAGCGAACACCAAGATAACATTTCTAAAGGTATTTGTCCCTTGTTGGCAAGTTCACCACCTGCAGAGGTGTTTTGATTTGTATTACTGAGCCACCATATCTTCCCCGTATCAGTTGGAGTCATGGGCGGACTGGCCATCTGGCATACCGGGCATTTTCCCGGTGGGCCGACGCACCTTTTGGGCCGATAGAATAGGCTATATATAATTAAATAATTTTGGCCAACGATCGGCCCAAAGGAAGGACAATCAGCGGCCCATTGGTTACATTTCCATATTGACACTCGACTGATCCAATAACAGCTCACGTCAGGCCCCACCCCTCGCATTTTGGCTCAGAGCCAGGATTCTGTGAGCGCATCAAAAGTTAATCGAAGTTGCCTACACAAAATTGTGGCGGGTGCCGGTAGTGACAATAGTGCAAAAGTAACACCAATGTAGAAGCTTCAAAAATACAATATTGCAAGTAGGCTAGCATATGTCAGCAACATGGTGAAGTTCGTTGAGTTTGAACGAGGATGTAAGCAAGCATACAGAGCAGAGGGACAGTGAGCAGGTGGTGGAGCCTAGTTGAGGCTACATGATAAGAACTCAGTGGTGGAGCAGGTAGGCTAAGTGTGACATACCATGGTGACGATGATGATTATGATGACTTATTAATTGCGATAATGTAATGATATGGTAATGATAGTAAGGCCGTGCTGTGATTATAATAACAAATAGCGCAACTTAAATGTTCTAAATGAATGATTTGCAAACCCGGACAGCAAAAGAGTGTCAAATCAATGTTAATTGTTGGTCAGATTGATCAGTTTCCGTCAGACGCCCAAAATTCAACATCGATGGCATGGTTCTCAAAGTAGAGCATCGAAAGGGTTCTATCTTGAAAGGGTTATCATGGGCTAAAATACTGTAGACTGACGGAAATGTATATATACAGTGACCTATACGATAGAGATTTTGTATTTAATTAGGTGTGCCCGACCGATTTGAGGGCCAGGGCCGATTTTTGGTCCCAGTCCGCCCCTGGTTGGAGTCCTCAAATAACCTGAAACTTGGCTAGGCCTCAATTGTTCTGCCTGTTGTTTAGTAATTTCCCAACTCAATGTAGAACTAGTATAGATAGCTTCCATTCACTCACTTAGGTGCACCTTATATCTTCAAGCGCACCTCAGAGAACAACTCTCATTTAACCACCTTAATTCTTTTTTTTTCTTTTTCCTTTTTTTTTACCAGAAAATATATCCAATTGATCTCTCTCTCTTTCTCTCTCTCCCACCTTTCACTCTCATAAATCCAAGTGGGCAGAGGCAGTCCCTTCAGCCTCTTTGTGCCCTGCCTCCCTAAATGCTGCAGCGCTTGATGCAGGCTCCCCTT
This sequence comes from Alosa sapidissima, assembly GCF_018492685.1. Taxonomy (NCBI): domain Eukaryota; kingdom Metazoa; phylum Chordata; class Actinopteri; order Clupeiformes; family Clupeidae; genus Alosa; species Alosa sapidissima. Next base: position 5,751,206 of record NC_055979.1, on the reverse strand, counting down.
TTCTGAAGCAATGAGCCAGCTGTGCCGTAAAGGTCTCCTGCAGACAGCACTTCTCCGACCCCCCCCCCCACACACACACACACACACAACACAACACAACTCTCTCCCCAACCATTTGAGTCAACCCTTTTCAATCTCCCACCATTCCCTCCAAAGGTTGCCATTTTTGCATGCATTTAATGTCTAAACAGGGTTGCTGTTTTGATACTGGTATACAGTACACCTCCTACTGTTTTCATTTTCACTGGTAATTAATTATTTCACCAGTTCTTTTTTTTTTTTTTTTTTGTGTGTGTGTGTGTGTGTGTGTGTGTTTGTTTGTTTGTCTGCTTGTTGACCTCTCCTTTTCATGTTATGCCTTCATTAAGGTGTTCCTTTAGAGTCCAGAAGTAAAAAAGGCTGCTGGCAAGTCTTTAAATAGTGGCTCAACCCAGGGAGAAATGCCGAGCCAGAGCATGGCAATTAGTCTCTCCCCACTTGCCAATCAAGGCCAAACCAAAAGGTAAAGAGACCACTTAACCTGTCTGTGGTTGGGTTACACCAAGTAACAAGAGAAAGAGAAACTATGGGGCTGGCTTTAAATGCACAGATTGACCAGTCTCAGAGAGTCAACACATGTACGGGGCACCACATGTACACAAAAAGCAAAATAAAAAGACTGGCTTTGTTAGTGAAGCAAGTTGAGATGACAGTGTCTTCCTTTGGAGAGACTAGCAAAATGGCTTGTGGGCATAAGTGGTCAGCGAAGAGCTCATTTAATGCTTAGCTGCCGACCTAACTATGTAAACACCCCCCTGTTAGGCCTTTCTTAATGAATGAGTATGTTAGCAGTGTTCCTTGTTTGTTTGTAAACCACATTGTCAGTAATGACTTGACACTGCCACTTCGAATCAATTTTACATTTCACTTAACTTCTACTTCATGTTCAGAATTAATAAGAGTGAAACACAATGGAGGTTTATCTGCCTGGGAAATAGGATTTGCATACCAGTACCCAGTGTACCCTTTGCTGAACATGATTGATGGTGGGTAGATGGGATGCACACTGATAAGAACAGTCAATTTTTGATTAGCAGAGATTGAATAAGGTTTTTCCCCCCCTCTCTTTATGCTCGTTTTAAAGCTCAACCCATTTACAACCGATGCCCTTGTTGACTTTTAAAAGAATTGCTGATTCTTCTCAGTGCATCAGAATTTAAATATTTTCAGAAAGAAAAATACCTTACACACACAATTAAACAGTGACACCCGTGCTAAGCAACTCCTACTTTGGATTTTGTACCAAGTAATTGTTGTTGTGCTACTTGTGATTGTTTTTGCTGAATTGTACATATTTTCCTGAATTAAACTATGCCGTAGGTAGATGCAACACATTATTTTAATATGGATGCAAATTGAATGCTTGTTATGGATCTTACGCCCCCACAGGTGTAGTCTAAAGATTTCAAATTGAAGACTACTCAACTGTCTCTGAATCTGCAGTCTTTACTGAGAAGAAAACTAGGCTACCAACCAACAAGAGCTCGACAAATATTTGTGTACAGCATGCTGAAGCACAATCTGATTAATACACTGCAGTACCTCCCTCACAAATCCATTGGTTTCACACGGTAATAGCTTCTCCCTTTACAGAAAACAGACATCGCTGTCACTCTCTCTCTCTCTCTCTCTCTCTCTCTCTCTCTCTCTCTCTCTCTCTCTCTCTCTCTCTCTCTCTCTCTCTCTCTCTCTCTCTCTCTCTCTCTCTTTCTTTAACTGTGGAGTTTTCATCGTCTCTCTTACTGAGATGGAGGTCAAACCATAGGACTTTATGCTCGAGGAGGCACTGTTCTGTGTTGCTTTGGTCACACCACCTCTTATTCAACAGGGGATGGCAGAAACGCGCGGTGCCTCCTTGCCTTCTCCCTTCGACTTTGTAGCCACCCACGCATGACGGAGCAACGACTAGATCGCAGATAAAGGCTCCCTGATTATGGCGCGGCAGCCGAAAATCACCCCGCTTTATGTGTCAAAAAGAAAAGCAGATTCACCTTTGCTGCCTTGTTGAGCAGAATGCCAATTGGCTGAAACACTGGCAGACTGTTTTCACTTTCCCAACCACAGTTAGATTTGTTTCTTTCCTTTCCCTTCTGCTTTTTTCCTCCCTCTCTCTCTCTATCTGTCTCTCTCTCTCTCTCTCTCTATCTGTCTCTCTCTCTCTCTGTCTCTCTCTCTCTCTCAACTTTCTTTGGCTTTTGACCCATCTGCTTCTACCGGTTGCGATGGCCGCCGATCTCACGAAACACAGATTGAGCCGGTTGTAACGGCTAATTGAAAAGAAAGTAGGCCTGGTGTGGGACACATCTGGTCCATTTGTGAAATGTACGGTGCACGGATTTCACCTCATCAGTGTTGAAGAGGGAGTGTGTGTGTGAGTGTGTGGCGGAGGAGGCAGAGAGCGTGTGTCTGGGAGGGGATCCTCAGTGAGCCGACTGCTCAATCTCACTTTTGAGAGGGATGCCATTTACGGAAATGGTGTTCTCAACTTGTTGACGCTTGACGGTGCTGAGAACCACAGGGAAATCGCTCACTTTGATGTATGGAAATACAGCCCAGCTAGAGATGCAACTCTGCATTAGTCCTGCCTAGAGCCATACATGTAGGGCACATAGCAATGAATTCAACATAGCATTACCATATTAAGCTATATATATATATGTTGTGGTTCACAACAGTGCACATAATTTCATATTTTAGCATAATCAGAAATATCTAACCTTATACCTGTCATTAATATCCAACATTTTATTTGTTATTGGTGCTAAGGGTTATTTGGTTGGAATCCAGCTGTTGTCATCAACTCCAATTTCTCTTAGTGTTACTCCATATTGTCAGCAAGATATTTGGAACAATGTGATCTGATAAGCTTTTGGCCTGACACACATTTGGATCAGTAGGCTACATGAAAACACTATGGAAGAAGAGGGATTTGGTTGGATGACCTAATCTGCAAGGCCTTGTGACCTAATCTGCATGGGACCTTGCATTAGACTAATTTTCCATAGACCTATTAGAGATAAAAAATATTTCAATGAATACACAAACTTCTGATGATACATCTATAAGTACCAATTCTCATATTTGTCACATAACATATAGCAAGCATGAACTAGAGTGAGATCTCACACCATTAACAGATCTCCATAATACGAAAACCTGTAAAAATACATTCCCCTAGGGATTGAACGTAATAACAAGCTTTACCGGTTGATGTAGTGAGACATGTAGTCATGTGCGTCAAATTTAATACTAAATTACGGAAAAATAAGAAAAGAGATGAGAGATATTGCTTGGAAGATGGTGCACATTGATTTTTTCTCCCATTGGTACTGATATTAAGAAAGGTACATGTCACCTACAAAAATTATGAAGCACTTGTAAAGGGTTAACTCTGTCTCCCACCCCTGTGCAGGAAAAAAAAACCCATAAATATTAAAACCTGCCGGTGATCAATATGAGACTTAATTCAATGTTCCTCTTGAATGAATCATGTACCCATGCAATTTTCTCAGTCTCTGCTCCATCGCCTCCCCGAAATAAAGGGGAAATATGCTACGGAGGCATTTTTTAAATGTAGTTTTAAACGATTCCATATTGTAATGCAATGTTTGCTTGTCTCTTTTGATAATGATCTGGCAGGAACAGGGTCTGTTCACTGTGTATACTCAGATGAATTATAGGCCTATTAACTTATATTGTATCATCAGGTTATTGACAGTGTAAGCAAATTGCACGGCACTGTATTGCAGACGATCAAACAAAAGCTATTAGGTCAAGGGTGAGAAATACCCAGAATGCTTATCATTATGCTATGTTTCCCCTGTTTGTCTTTTCGTCATAGCAACGCCATGAGGGGTGTGATTGTGTGATTATTGACTCGCTTTCCAGGCCTGATGTAATTGCTAACTCCACCCCTACTCCATCATGGTGGATCACACCTAATCGAATGATGTTATGCGGGACTCCGTCTGACTTAAAAGGTTACGGATGCCATTACATAAAGCCCTCTGAGGAATCTTCCTCAGTTAAGATGGATGACTTGTCAAACTGTCCCTACCGTTTTCAATATTGACCCTCTATTTTATTTCCTACTGTGACATCCTACAAAGAGCTTTTTTAAAAACATCCATCCTGGAAGGAAATGAGAGGCCGTGTCTTATGGGTAACAGTTGAATATGATCATTTTTACACGGCCACCCTTCCCTCCCTTTTCATTGGATGCTGGGTTGCATTGAGCTAATCTCTGTGGGAAGCCATTTCCAAGTGCCTTGTAAAACATGAACCATAAACACATGTGCTGCACTGCTTATTGTGTTCAATGCTATCAATGCCAATAGAGACTGCATCACAGGTAAAATTCACAAAGCACATTGTACAGTACCACAGGCTCTGACTGTGAATAGAGACTACATCATAGTCAAAATACATAAGTGTCCCTCAGGAAAAATAATACTGCACAGTGTCAGACTAGTACAATGTGCCATCTTGCTGTTTATTTATGAGTTCTATAGTGAAGCAGGTAGAGGCATTTACTATGCATTTAGGCACCTTACTTTTTTTTCTGTACAAAATGATTTAAACTTTTCAGTATCTCCACTTGCTTTGACCTGGAGGTTATCGCTCAAATGGTCATTCCTAGACATCCCCCTTATCATCTCCATCTAGTTCCTCCTAGACAGTGAGGTGTAGGCATAAATCACCTCAGATTATATGGGGATGATGCAATGATGTTTCATATTTATTGAGTAATTATTGTATAATAAGCTCTCATCTTATTTATGTCTGGTTTGTGTATGTAGGGAAATAGATCTGTAATTACACTGCATAATTTAAACAATAATGAGACCAAATCCTGGTCTCAAAGGTCTATCTTTGAGGACTAAAGTTGTATTATGAGTATCTTTGTTTAACATTTTCCTCACAACAAACCAAAAATTTTAATTACATGGATACTTCATGAAAAAAAATAATAATAGTAGAACTCTAAAATAAATAGCTAAATACAATAGCTTCTCATTACATCATTCTTTTGGTAGTTATTTGATGCATCTTTCCAACAATTGTTCAGAATATTTGTCTGCCTTTATTTTTTACTAGTGTGTCTCCCAGCCAGTCTAATCATCTGCCAATAATAATTCACTTTTAAAGGTAAGAACATATCTCTCTCTCTCTCTCTCTCTCTCTCTCTCTCTCTCTCACACACACACACACATTATACATCCTCATACTGAGAAAAGTACCATTTCATCCCCCTTTGCCATGACTCAGCAGTTCTCTTCTTCCCTCGGCCCTGTGTTCCGTCCCAGAAGATCCAAATGAGGAGAAGTTGGTGCTGAGATAAAACTTTCTTTCCCGTCTAAATACAAAATAAAAGTAGAGAAGAGAGATGTTCTACATGACACCATGCATGGTAATAACACTGTGTGAGCTCAACAAGCTGACATTCATGAGACAAAAGTGCTTTTGAGGTACTGAACTGATAGGGCTCTTTTTAACTATGTGGGACAAATGTTTTATAGCTAAGGTGCCTCTGTTCCCCATAATATTAGGTCAGGGGGATATTGTTAGCAGAATGGGTCCGGCTTTTCGGGGCATCTGTAGCTACTGTCTACGCAAGACCCCCGAGAATCAATTATTTCTTCATCACTTTTTGAGAAGAAAAGTAAAAGGGGTTTAGCCCTTGGCGCAAAACATTGCAGTCTGGAGACATGTCGCCGGATGTCACTGACCGGGTGAAATGGAGGCCAACAGCTACAAAGTGAATCACTGTTGCCATGAGGAGCCATGCTAGCAACTGACGTTAGCACCCATGGGCTTTAGCCTTCACACAAGGACTTCTGTCTCTTGTGCCCCGAGGTGAAGGTTCAATCCCAGTGAGGAAGTAAGCTAGAAGAAGATTAGACCATGGGCCTTTAACTAATCATCTCCCAATTCAGACTCTTTTCATCTCAGTCCAAATCCCCTTACTATAATTCATTCTCTAACAGACAGTAATTCAGTCATGGCTATTTCCTCATATCACTGGAGTAAGTTGATTTTCCATGAGGTATTTTGTATAGTTAATGTTGCTTTTATGCTGTTCCCTTTCAGAACATACACAATAGGATTATATATATAGTCATAAAATAAAAGTTTACTCACTGTAAAAACAAAAAAAACTATGATATCTAGTCCAGCTCAGTTTAGCTCCCAAACTCATTCAGCCGGATTAGTGATATAGTGTAGAGCTGTTTGAAGATACAAGGGAGGACGATGTGATGCAATTCAAATGCAATATAAGCCTTCCTAAGCAATAAGACAATCATTTAAGGCTCCATTTTTTCTTCATGGGTCTTGGATCTTCACCAAATCTCCACCAAGGCCATGGGAATAGTTGGGAGTTAGTGTATGATGAAAATGTGCTTCCAGTGGGACATGGCTAATCTATTTCTTTCACTGGTAGTGGCCATGCTTTAGACATAGTCAAAGAGTAAGAAGTTCCCCTTGTTCTACACAACTCTAATGCGAAAACATACTTCTCTGGCCCAGCAAAGTCTGTCGTGTGCACAAAAATCCTTCTTGAAAGCATTGTAGAGAGTTCCCATATACTCTAACAACTGCAATCTCTAAAGCAATAATGGTACAGACAAAAAGATGATATCTCTTTGATTTGTGCACCATTTTGAGCCTATTGTAATTGTGCATTTTGCCATCTTAAATCCTCCACTCATAAATAAAGAGCCCTCACCATAGCAACTGTTGGCTCAGGGCAAAAACAGTTCTGTGCTCTCACAGTCAATTTGACACTTCCTCTGCCTAGCCCTCTCTGTGCAGGGCTTCACCAGTGGTCCTCCTGTTTGTGTTGCTCCAGACCTCATGCCTATATCACTTAGGACACTCGCATGTGTGCTGGATCCAAATAGCCGTATTCTAGGGAGATATATGGACGACCCAGTGAAAACAGCCTGATGCTGGGAGCAGTGCTGGCACAAAGTGCGGCTTCGTTACCGTTAATCTTGATGCACAGCCTTTTCAGACAATACAAAATGAAATATCACCACTGTAGTGAGTGATGCATTTCCTTAAATGCTCCTTAGACGCAACAGCAATATGCCTTTCAAACATTCTGCAGGGATTTCTTATTGTGCATTTATCATTCTGAAGCAGAGCAAGAGCGAGTACTTTTCACTGATGGTCAATTCAATGATCTCCAGCCCCCCTCCCCCTCCCTCCCTCCCTCTCTCACTCCCTCCCCTCTTCCTCCTCCTCCCCTCCCTCCTCTTCTTCTCTCCCGCCGTTGCTAGGCAACCTTCTGGGTCTGTTTCAAAAGCCACAAGTGCCTCCGATCACGTGTTTCTTTCTGCGGCAAAATGAATTAGCATGCGATAGGCCAGTAAGAAAGTTTAATCGAGTTTCAGAGATTAATCAACAGGCCCATCATAATCCAGTAAGTGCCGCTACGTGCCTCATGTTACAATATAATCTGGACCCGCACCAGTTCTTTAATGGATTTTCTGTTTCCTCAGAATCCACCGAATAAGCATTGTGGAACTCTTTTGGGATGAATGAGCCAGAGAGTGCCTGTTCAATAGGATACTGTGCTTGGAGCTCTTTCTAGTGTGCAGTGACTCAACTGACAGGAAACACAGGCTAACAGCAAAGTATTATGACATTTCCCAGTATCATAATAAGGCTTGAAAATCTGGCTTGAAATAGAAGTAAACAAAAAAATACAATGATACTCAAATTTAAAAACGTAATCTTAAAATTAGGCTGCATCTTATGATACAGAAAGTTGCATAAATGCATTTCCTCTTGAGTCAGATTGGCATACTAAACAAAACAGGTTATGTGAATGTGTTGTGTAATTATTGTCTCGCCTATTAACCTTCTTAATTACTGTCTTAAAGGGAGAACTTGATCATTGTGTTGACTTCAACACAGCAACCATGGCAATAGGGTTGCACAACAGCACTGCAAGAGAGGCAAATGAGCAACTCGGAGTTTATTTTTAACACCATCAAACACACACCACTGTGGCCTCATGAAGCCAGCTGCCAAGGGAAGGCTTTTATGTTGATCACGCCAGAAAGACTTGGGTCCTCGACATTTTCCATTTTTAATCATTTTGGACGTGACCCCCCCTCCCCCTATGACAGGAGTCACTCGTTCAGCGGAGACGGAGACTGCTTTTGGAGAGCGGTGATCTATGCCGAGCTCGTGGCAGGCCCGGTAATTACCTTTGTCTTGGGTTGCCTGGGATGTTACCGTCATCCGTCTCCATTATGGTTGAATGTTGTGGCGGCCTTCCACTTTGTTTAACAAATGAAAAGCTTTTCCACCTGGATGGGTTGGAAAAGTCAAGACGAGCTTTCACGGCAGGAGACAAAGGGGGTACGCAAGGGTGCCAGCTTTCTACTCTTCTCCTGGACAAATGATGGTATGAAACATATGTAGGGGGGGAGGGGGGGGGGCCCACGGCTGAAAATAACAGTCGTTAGTATGCACCTATTCAGTGCTGTTACAGCAAGTCTGTTTTGTGTGAAATACTCCCTTTGTAATGTTTCACACAATCCAAGGACATCTAATCTGACACAACTAAAAAGACTTCAGCGCCAGGCAAAGAAGCTGTTTTTGACCTTACCTTACCTGTCCCTGTACAGTTAAATACTTAATGTCTCTTTCTGTTTATACAGATTCTGTAGCCCTAGCACATCTAAACAAATATATGTAAAAAACATATATTGTATATACTGTACACGCAATATATATATATATATATATATATATATATATATATATATATATATAAATAAAACACAGGACAATGGGAAATTCAACCAAGCAGTGGAATAAATAAATATGAATATAGAAGAAATGGTAAGTCAATGGCTCAGCTTCTAGTTTAACCTTTGCTGTTTCTGACCTCTTGCATTGGAAACGTTTTTCTTTGACATCCAGTTTCTTAGTCTGTCCTGATCAGCAAAGAAAAGGATAATTGAGGGCATCTAGGTCATACTAGAACTACTTTGAAATGCTAGGCCCATGCAATAGTGTTGCTTTTGTAAAGGCAGTCAATGCTCTGATCATTCATAATAGGCCTACTAAATGATCATAAATCTGTACATATTGCACATATTTCCTATTCAAGTGTGAAAGAGTGAAAAAGGGGCACACATATTTGGCTCTAACGTATTTCCATGAACATATCTGTGATACTTGTCAGTATGTCACTTCTCCTTTCCAACAGGATTCTCGCCCTGTGGCCTAAACTACCCCACAGACTGACAGCATGTGATCGGACCAAAATCGCGACCCAATGTTCTAAGTGATAATAGTAAAACCTGGATCTGGGTCCAGAGATGACGTCAAAACCCAGCGTTACCCAACTATCCTCCTGTTTGGCCTCCCTGTGCAGTGGTTGGCTAAGACTGCAGCTATCAAAGCCACGCATTCATCATGAGACATGAGCACTTTGGACAATGTCTCTCTCTCTCTCTCTCTCTCTCTCTCTCTCTCTCTCTCTCTACTAATTTTGCTCGATCTGGGAGCCTCGTGCTGCCAGTGGATCTTGCCTCCCAGTTTGTTCGCCCGGCCCAGTCACTCTATGGCATAGATAAGTATGTACAAGGACCGGGGGGAGTTGTGTCTGAACTCGGCTGAACGTTGGCGTCGATATTTCTGCAGTGTGCATGCCAGTGTTTAAGTCCAAATGCATTTGTACGACACCGAATCGAGCCTCTTCTAGAACACTGGGCTTTTAGAGTAATATATCAAGCTCCCAGTAATAAGATCTGTCTGCTTGGTTGTGTTGTGTTGTGTTGTTTGGTTTTCTCTAAGATGCACATTGTAAATGGAGAGGTAAACATACACCAGCAGTCATGTTCTCAATATCGGAGTCTTTTTTCATCCAGATCCATTGAGACAGAGAGAGAGAGAGAGAGAGAGAGAGAGAAAGAGAGAGAGAGCATATTTTTTCATGACTGAATCTGAACATCATTGATATTGATTGTACCTGCATATGGCATCATGCCCAGTGTGCTCGACAGAACTCCTTTGCCCATGCCTCAATCTACAGAAATACTCTGTGCCCTTTGCAAACCTTAGGGATCACCATCTTAATCTGACAAAGTCTAGAAAGATCTAGAAAAAAAACCTGAGGAGGTCTGACATCTTATACTACAGCTATTACTGCGTTAGCCAGGCAAACCATTCCACCTTGTAATAACGTGGCGGTTCAATGCTTTCAACTAGTGTCTAGTTCAATGCAGATGTGCATTAAAAGAAATTAAAAAAAAGCCAGGCAAGAATTCCAGTTATAACGTGTTGCATAGCAACGGCGAGGGATTGAAACAATTATGATGCCTGATGCTGGCATGATGCTCGGTGGCAACACTGCCGCACGCCCCACCTCGAAATCAGATGAGCAATGTTAATTAGCAGATTAAAGGGCCATTGTAAGCAATGCTGCCATTTCAATTCAAACCCCATTGGCGAATAAGATTGCAGAGATTTAGTCCATACTGAGAGAGGGGGGAAACCGTGATCAGTTATCACCTGGGGTCTGAAAATTGTTTTCTTTTCTCCATCAACTGTAATTTGGACAAATCTTTCTACTCATCAAGAAAACAAATGGCAAAAAAAGCAATAACACAAATCTGTGGGTGCACATTTGAAATGATTTTATTATATCCTTTGCTAATTACTGAGAAAGAGCCATCAGCGTTCCCCTACTGGGCAGCTCAGTGCAGTGAAATGACAGAATGATTTACAGCATCATTAAAGACAAGTAAAGTGGCAACATGAGACAAGGAGGCAGACCCATGTATTTGGTTTCTGATTCATTACGAGTTGCAGTATAACACTTAAAATCATGAATGATATGGCATTCATTGCTAGGTCATAATGCATGCCACAGTGACTGCTACATGTATGTTTTAAGCTAAGCTTGTTTTTAAAAGCGTTTAGTATATATTTCCAGCTGTTTTCCTCCCTCATTGCTCCAACAAGTCTTTGCTAGTTGTGTTTGGAGGCGGGGAGAGTAGGGAGGAGTGGGAAGAGACGCTGCTATTTTAGGTAAAAGTGGTCTTTAACCTTGTCAGGGGTGATAATAATAATAAAGCAGAGAGAGAGCATTTATTCCAACGATATATTGACAAGCCAGGGCCTCGTTCCGCTCTGCGAATCCGCAAACTTCCAGGATGTCGCCTAATCACCAGGTGGCGATCAGCGGGAGCTTTTTTTTTTCCTCCTCCCTTCTATGCTTGTTTAATGATCAACAACATAATAAGCATTCATGAAATTCAAACACGGAAAACTCTGACAAATCTCAAAAGTCTGGGGACTTGGGGTTGGAGCACACCGTGGCATTGTTAAATTGTTCCCTGGGGGGAAAAAAACAACCACAATATTGGAAGAAATGAGGAGAAAGTGGGAAAGGACAAATGCAAGAAAGGATGAAGGAAAAGAAAAGATGGAGTTGACCCTGCAGAACCTATACGCAGCACTGGTCACAGACAGAACGTTGGAGAACCAGGCCCTCAATGCTCCCTGGGTATATTAGGATTGGAAAAATTGAGAGGGAAGAAAAATGATTCCCCATCTCATTCTCATCGTTCTCATTACATCGCCCAAGAGGGCAGAAATGGGAAAGTAATGATCAGAATATTACACATGGTCTCCTAAGGGTGGGAGGAATTGCCAGATGAGGATGAGAGCGGAAAAAAAATGTGTGGACAACATTACAATAATATTATTCCAAAACATGCTGCGCAACAGTTACTGGGCAAGGGTAACCTGCAGATAGGAGTTTAATATGTTTTGCAAGTCCACACACACACACACACACACACACACACACGGCCTAGCTCAGTTGGTTAATGAGAGATCCTCTCCCTTCTCGTCACCTGTGCCTGTAAATGTCAGTGAAGGTCGGGGGGACATGGGAGAATGGGGAGCAGCAGGGGAGCCACAAGCTGCCTCATCTCTTGCCTGAGGCACTGAGGGAGAGTGTGGGCGGGCCAGTCTCAGGGCAGTGCAGTGGGGACAGCGCTGGGGCTGGAGCTCGGGCTGAGGTCCGGGGGGGCAGGGGAGGGGAAGGGGATTGACTTGGCCTGGGCGAGAGGGGTCAATGCCTGCAGCAATCCGCCGGTCCCTCCTCGCTTGTCCTCCTGCCGCACTGCCAGACACTGATGGAGGAGGAGCCATAGGAGATGGTCAGATTGCGTGTACAGATGGCTTTCCCTAGTGCTAGTGTGTGTGTGTGTGTGACTGGCCGACTGTGTGTGCATGTATGTGTGAGTGAGTATGTGTGTGTACATGTATGCATGAGTTTGTGTGTGTGTGTGTGTGTGTGTGTGTGTGTGTGATCATGTAAATCAACATATGGAACAGGACAGGTGTGTGCAGATCAACACGCATGTAGGCTGGTGTGTGAATCTCCCTAGACATGGCATGATGCACAGTGTGAACACAGCCACATCATGCCAAATTAACGGGGCTTTAGGTTATGTGGTGAGAAGCTGACATTGTGGTAACACGGATACATGAACACAGCCTTCAGGCACAGCTGACAAAGACTGAAGAAGAAACATCCACTAAGAATTTATTTTATTTTATGCAAACAATAAAAAATCATATTGAAATCATTTAATTCACCATAGTAGGCCTATACATCCTCAGTAGGGCTCAAATGTTACAATCACTGAAATGATAAAGGTCCGGGTGATGGAGGGATGTAGTGTATGCCATGTCTATTGAAATGTACTGAACTGCATGTATGAGTAGGTCATATTTACATTGCAGGAAGCTCCCTCTGAGTGGACTTCCAACCCAACATCATTTCATTGCTCTAGGTCTTCGGGCTACATAAAGGAGATATCAAAACAATGTGATGTTTACTCGCTTAAATGCACTGAAACCATATCAGCACTATTAAACAGGCCTGGGTTTCCGCCATGCGTGTGTAGATGTTTTCTTTTTTTTTCAGCCCCCTAGTAGTTTGAACGCTTTATCTGTCTGGACCACACTGCATGTATCCTTAGTAATCTTCCTGTCAGAAGCACATGTCTGTGTCCAAAGGAACATGCATTATAAGTAAAGGTACCATTTATGCAATATATGTGTGTGTGTTCATGTGTGTTCACTGTTCTTGTGTGTGTGTGTGTGTGTGTGTGTGTGTGTGTGTGTGTGTGTGTGTGTGTGTGTGTGTGTGTGTGTGTGTGTGTGTGTGTGTGTGTGTGTGTGTGTATGATGGCATGCATTATAGCAATGTATTGCTTATATAGAAGATATCTCCACCTCTCATGTGTCTTTCAACAGAATGTCTTGATGTAGGATTTGAATTACAAATAGGACAGACAGGGACTGGGAGGTGTGGACAGCACTGCAGGTGTGCTGAAAGCTAACTCTATGGTGTTATGTCTATTACATGAGAGGACCACTCCAGAGGCCAAGGTTTGCAATGCCACACTGATGAACATAGAATTGTGCTATTGTAGACAAATGCATGATAATAATAACTGCAATAATAATAATAATAATACAACTTTTTACTTACAGTTTGTGCTTATATGGCTGAGTATGATATATAATCATCTCATAAAATATGTCATGTGCAGGCTACCTGTTTCCCTATCTGCTGCATATCTAAAAGCATGTAAGATAGCACCTTTTCTCTTTATTTTGACTGCTATTATTAGAGTTGTGTATTGGGTAATAATGCTTAAGCTTCATAAACACAAAATTGAGAGCCAATCAACTGTTAGAAAATCTATTTCTACTTGTGTTTTAGAGATAATATAATTGTGTCCAGCTGGAATAAAATAACTGTTGTCCAGCTAAAATAAAAATAACTGAGAGCACCTGTATGAAGACAAACACAGGCTGATTTCCCAGGTGCAGAACGCCACCTGTCTATATTGAGATGCTGGCCATTTCTATATATGAGCTTTTATTTGGTGGCTCCTGTTTGCTTTGTCTCACTGCAGGATTACATGGGCACAACCATGTGTCACTAAGCTGGGACTGAACTGAACAAGGAGGGTACAGGCGGCCTTGGCTAACCTCCTGAGTTTATTTCTCTATTTACCTTGTCAGACCCCCCAGCACAAACACACTCACACAGCCACAAATACAAAACACACACATGCGCGCACACACACACACACAAACACGCACGCACGCACGCACGCATGCACAAAGATACACGCACACAACAGTAGCAACAACACATAAGAGTGCACAAAATAAAGACCCACATGACACAAACACAGGCACAGTGGACATGGTCACACCTCTACTCCAAGGTGAGCCGCAGCTAAACCCAGGTGCTGAATGTGTCCCTCTTGGCACTGTTTCTCTCAGTGCTCCAGTAATTTTGGAGACAGATCAAGGCTAGCACAATTGGTGAGGCTGTCAGGCATCTCACGCACAGACAGACACACACACACACAGACACAGACACAGACACAGACACAAAGACACACACACACACACAAACGCACATGTACACAAACACACATGCAGGTACTGTACATTCACTCACAAAAGACTATGTCTAAAGACTAAATGGATGTGGGTTTAAACATAGTTTACCTAAAGGCCTGGAAAATACACCACCCCCCTAAAAAAAAGAAAGAAATGAGAACAGCAGCACCTTCCGTCAAGTCAAATATCTTCACATTTACAAGAATGGCTATTAACACACATAAAAAATGCATCCGTCAAATGAATCCAGCTTGTGGGTGATTAAATGAGAATGCATCACCGTCCAAACCTGCGTAAGCATTTCTGAACACATCAAATTGATTCCAGAATAGGATGCTACCTCTTATTGCTCTTGATGTGATGTGTCCTCTGCACTCTCAGGAAATATGTGATGTGTCTCTCTCTCGTTCTCTCTCTCTCTCTCTGTGTTTGTGTGTTTCTCTTTATATATATATATATATCTCACTTTCTCTCTCTCTCTTTCTGAGTGTGTGCATGTGTGTGTGCGTGCGTGCGTGTGTGAGTGTGTGCATGTGCGTGTGCGTGTGCGTGTGCGTGTGCATGTCAGTGGTGTTATTGCAGCACAGTGATCAAACCGTGTCTCTTCATACGACGCAGGACAGGTTTGTTTATTTCCAGTAATAAGATCCATTGACAAGACTAAGGAACTGTGGGACTTGTGTGGTCCCCACAGTTAAATGAAGTCCTTTGATAATACTCTCTCAGCCTTTCATTATTGACAACACAGATCTTCCCTCAGGCCTGAGTGTCACAAGTGGAGCTGCTAATAATTTATCAGGAGGGTATTTTTTTTCCCCCTGCCTTACAAAACAACATTTATGTTCACTCATTATAGATTGTCAGGATATTATGGGTACCAAGAAACATATGGATCTCACAACCCAAAAACAAACAAAAAAACAAAAAACAAGTATGCCATGGTATTGAAAGTCAGGTTGTTGTAGTACACTTGAAACATACATGGGCACCAACAACTGACATATTTGTTTTTTTATATATTTTGTATGGACATGGCTTGATTGTGCATGACTACAGTGTATATCTAAAATTAGGGAGTAAATAGCCAATAAGTCATCTAATGCGCCTCTCTTTGCTTCAGCGGACAATTCTGTGCAGTTGCAACAGACCATGCACAATTTAGTGCCTTTGTGTCCTCAACCAAATTGAGCCAAGCCCAGAGGATGTAGCTGAAGAAGCAATCCAGTTAATAACAGAGTTAAGATAACAAGGGTCAAGCCAACATATAAAATGCATGGGATTTGTGCACTCAGGTCTAGTTTATGACAGGGATTTAGAGGCAGTGCACAGATATGTTCTTGTTCATAGCTTTGCTTGGGGTCATGCTAACCTCCTTTGATGCGGAAAAAGTGAAATAATATCTCAATTGTTTTGCCTTCCTATGCCGTGCTGTGTACTCTGTTTTTCTTTGCTGGAAAGATGTTTTTTTTCACGAACATTTCTATTTCCCCAGCAACTGCTTTTCTAATTGTGTTTGTTGTGATCACATTTGTCTCATGTGTTTTATGTGTCACGAGTCATTTGGACATCACATTGTCTTAAATGTCAATCTTTGGTACCCTTGGCTGAAAAAAAAAAAATGACAGAAATACTGACAGCCCAGACAAGCATCAATGGAGAGATTAAATTGCCACTTGAATTTGTGTTGCTTGCTCGGAAACCTCAGCATCAATCATAATTTCCCTGTCACCTTGTCGTAATCTATTCTATCATCTCCCAGACCTCGGTGTCTGCCAGAGGTGTTGTCATGGATACAGTGGTTGTCATTTCTGATGAGGGGTGTGATTAGAGCTCAGTGTAATTAAACATGTGAAGCAATGGAAAAAGAAACACGTGATGTGCAAAAATAAAAACAGATAAGAACTGTGTCTGCAGCACTTGGTACAGAGAACTCTTTGATGCATCGTCTCTTCCCAGAGGCCAAAGGTCTGGTCAAAGGTGGTCTCAGCGATTTATATTTCAACACAACTGCTAAACAACTAAACATTACATTCATTTCCTGCCACAAAGCACGGTGAGGCACAGCATTCAGCAGACAAGTGGAATAAAAGAACGGCACTTTACAAAGTATTTCATGAAAGGAGATACACTGGGACAAGTATCTAACAAGTGTGTACAAGTACACTTTTAATGAGTGCAAAAGTTGCTTAGTACAATGCTACATTGAATAGCCTTTTTGAAGCAGTTTGTTCATGTTTCAGCCCTGTAAACGAATGTTTTGGATTTTACACAATAAATACACAATGTCAGTGTTTTAGAATGATGCCTGTTCACAGGTTGTCAGGTGTACATGTGTTGTGTTGGGTAACAATGAGCTTCCAGAACAGATTGGAGGGTCGGCAGAGCTCTTAGCAAAACTGTCTTTTTCTTAAACTCAGATGCCTGTTGTTGAGTGTATGGTAAGTCTCACATTAAACCACATTTTCTGCAAACATGCAGATAACTCTTGCTGGATACATTAGTTATGGAAGGTGGTTAATACAATGATAGAGTAGCGTCCATCCACACTGGCTTAATTTGAATCGCTATTTGCAATTTTGTCTGTTGCATGGGCAGTGTTTGGATTAAAAGCTCAGTTTCTCATTATGACCGCCAGTCATTGGTTTTGACTGGGGTTTTTCCCCCAGATTTTTTAAAGCAAGTCGAAGATTCCTGGGGCATTGAAACACGGGGGCGCATGCAACTTGGCAGGCATGTAGCCCCACTAGGCCAAAAAGGAGCTGAGAGCCTGAGACCACCAAAAGACCAAAAGCAGTTTTTGCGCAATCAACCCAGACCATCAAGACTCTTTGGTATCGCCAGTGGTACCGCCAGACTCAGAGAACGGCTGGATGAAATGGAGAAAGGTAAAAATCAATTGTTTAACTCGAGGCGAGGTGGAAAATGATTGCAATTCCCCAAATGGTGGAATATCCCTTTAAGCTATGATTCAGAAATGTGTGTGCACTTAACCACATTTGCTCACATTTAATTTTGTTTGGCTCACTCAACAAAATGCATGCCTAAGATTCAAAATGAATTCAACTTGTATCACTCCTAAATTCTTAAGATGCACAATTCCATCCACAGTGGCACTGTAACTGATATATTTCTCATGCATATATAAGTTGTTGCAGGACTAGGGTATGGAGAGAACTTGGGAAATGTGCGTTATTTTTCTTTGCGTAGCGGGTAACAACACCATGTGGTGGTCATATCATGTACCGCTATGCTTTTGTAAGGCCCGTCTTTTGCCCAAACCTTATGCCTTTCTAAAGAATGCCTTTTTGCATTCAATTTACATGTGTGGATGCCTGTGTTTGAACTGTATTGTCTTAGCTGACCATTTGCTCATTGTTCTGGCCCCTCTACTGAGAGATAACTCAGTCCTGGGCCTACTTGATGTCTTGTGGTGAGATAGGCCAACCTCATTATCATACAGTATTGCTCTGTAAATATGTGTTGTGAATAATACATTCATGTTTTGAATTAATACTTGTAACGTGGGCAACAGTCTGATCATAGTTTCTTGTACTTGTACATTGAACTGAAGTGATATTGGTTACATTTACCTTTAATACTTAATGCCTATTAAATTGTTCATTTGCCTACCAATCGGATAACTTCAATTCTCGTAGTGTGCCATGCCATTCTCCTCCATAGCTGCTAAACTAGTTACTTGGTAATTGATTGGTGATACAAATTATTAATCAAATGGAGTCAGATTAACGAGTATGTAATAATATCATTGCCATTTAACTCTTCACCCTATTTGTCCACACAAGCTCTTTCAAGTGAGGATATAGCTCGATGTCTCTATGTTTCCGAGGCTATATATATCATTTCTGAGCGTCTTACACAATACAACAGGTTAACTTACCATGGTGTTTATTCCTTGAAAGAACTGATCAATTATTAAAAATAAAACGCCAAATAATCCTCCGAGCAAATTTGGTAAACTCTTACAGTTTCTCCAGTTTGTAGCTGCACATTGTTTATATTTGTGGATTCAACCATATTAAAATGCAAATTGGCCATCCCTATGTGAACAAAATAGTTGGGGGAAGTAATGCAAATAAGTTAATTAACATATTTAATGTGATTTAGCAAGGTTGGGCGCAATCATTTGGAAAAGAGCAGAAGAGGTAATTGTGCTTGAGTCAATATAAGCAGGTGTTACATTCTGCATTAACAGACACAATCTAGCAACACAGTGGTGTAGCAACAAGGAGACACTTGTTTGATTGGTGGGTCAGGTTGAACTCGTTGGTGTGGAAGAGATATAATGGTTTAATATGCAGCAATGTTTGGTGTATCCAAATAGTACAGACATTAAGGGAGATCCTTCCTAAGTAATCACTGTTCATTTACTTGGATGCACTTTACGGTTCCCTATACAAATGAATAGGAGAATGCCAGCCAACTGGCAATCCACTTAAGCTTTAGAAACATGCTGGTATTGTTGGCACATTTTCCCTGCAAAAAACTTCCCTTGAAATGTATTGCCAAAAAACTGTGGTCAAATGTTCCAGGCAATATCATGTCTTGTTTGTCTATGCAATGTCATTGACTAATCCCTGATAATATTTGAATCGTCACTGAATATCCACTTTACTGTATTTGAAGAAAAGCCTTATTGCGGGGCCCTCTCTCTGCTGCATAGAAGCTGTATGTAAGCACACATTTGAAAATGCAACTTCAATAGCTGATTTCAGCATTTATGACTCAGTCATAAATGTTCCATTGCTAAAAGATCAAAGGTCTGAAAAAGACCCAAGCTAGGTAACTCCAGCTAAATTAGTTCATTCATATCTATTAATATACAATGTTCATAGGCCAACCAATGCCTGTTAAATTATCACATGCCCTTCTGTAAGGTATGCCCTGTATACTTGTCAGTCTTGACCTGTGTGGCAATTTTGTGTTGGTGTGTTTCAAATGCCCAGCCCATTCTGCATTAGCATACTGTAGGTTCATTTCATTGCATTTTACCCTTGTTATGCAGTTTCTCTCCGTGCCACAACTGCCAGCTGCTCAGTTGTAATGAGCTGTGCTTACAGTACATCGTGTAACACCATGCATATCCTAATTAATTGCATTAAGTTAGTCATAAGTATAATTGAAGCACTTGATTTTGGTGTTGAAAATGAATGTGCCCCATGACGTGATACCCTCAGGTGAATAGTGTCCTTAACATGTGTCTTATATGTGTACATCTGGTGTAACAGCTACACTCACTCATACCAATGTTCAATCAAAGGAGATTATGTTTTGTGCACATTTCCTTTGCTCTTTTTTTTTTCTTTCTTCAAAATTGCCATTTTGAACAATAAAATCAGAGCTTCCCAGATTCACATTTGCCAGGTTTCCTCATGCGGTGTTGTGTGCCTGTGATATGTTCAAAGTATTACCCAGAAAACAATGATCCCCCCTCCCCCTTCTCTCTCTCATAGGCCAAGTGTGCTGCGTAGGTCTTCTTCTCTGTATTTCGTTGCCTTTGTTCCACAGGTTTAACTTTGAAAAATTAGCTAAGAAAGCAAAGGTAGGCTGGCTGGACTCCATAGGGTATTCTACCACAGAGCTTTGAGTGCTTTTCCTCCCGCCCCCCCCTCTCTTTTCTTTCTCTGGCTCTTTCATTTCTGCTGAAAAAAAGAAAGTGACACAAAAGTGTGCACCCTGACCTTTCCTGTTTTCTTTATAATGAATGTCTCCCATTATGGTGCTTTTAAAAGTGCCCTGAGCAGCATATGCAGTGGGGTGCTAAACAACATGTTTTCCTCCAAATGCCACTGCCTAGTTAAGATGAGCGAACGCATGATGGGAAACACGGCCAGCAAACACCTTCTATTGTTCATTTGCACAACCTCTGCGCTGGGGCATCTTTTTATCCATAGCTTCACATGCTTATGCCACATCTGTCTTATTTCTTTGCAACAGTGATTCCACTCAATCTTATCAATTTGAGATACAGTAAAACCTGTGTTAACTTGTTGCATGCATACAATTATATATTGTATGGTAATGTTCCCAGCTGATCATATAGGGGGGTAAGACCTTAGTCGTAGTTATATCTAGTTCAATGCTTTTGAAGTGCTTTCTAAAGTGAGTATTCATTATAAGGGAAGCCTAGAAGTAAGTTACTGTGTAATTTATATCCAAACATATCCAAATGCATAGTTGGAGTGGAGTAGAGTAGCCTACTCCAAGCATTGAATCTCATGTCCATCATTCAGTCTGAAGAGTGACAGTATGGGAAAGCAAGACTGAAATGTGGAATTTCAGGTTTCAGAGACTTGAAAGGCTTGTCTGCCATTTTCACATCAGGAGGCACTTCCAACTGAAATATTTCCTGCTGATATATTTAGCATTTCCTGCTGGTGCCAACCAGCTGGTAAATGAATATTTGATCAATTATTTTCCATTATCTATCTGTATAGGGAGACATTGTTTTTTGAGTCTGCTTCGATTTTCCCTTCATTGTTACAAAGAATCTAAGTGATTCATGCAATGCAGAACCTCTATGCATCTTCCTGGTTAGACATATCCCTGTATCTAGACTTTATTTACCACAATAGCATTGGCTGCATTCCCACTTATTTTCCCTAAGTGTTGAATAATATATGAGCAATATATTTGTTTGCCTCGGTGTAAATAATTGAGTTGCCCTATTATTAGTATTGGGAAGTTTAGATGTGCAATCAGGGTCAAAGTTTATCTTATGTGTTCCTTCACTGAAGAAATTGTCATTCATCACACTCTTGGCATTGTTTGACCAACAGAGAGTGGGTTCTTGAATCGGTTACCTAGAGAACCAGCCTGCATTTTTTCACCAGATTTGAACAGAACAAGGATGTGTCAACAACAGGGTGTTGAATGCATACAGTAAACAGGAGATAAGGATATGCATGAACAGGAGATAAGGATATGCATTAACAGGAGATAATAATGACAGTAGTGCTGTCAAATTAAAGTAGGGCATTCCATGCATCATCCTTAGGAAACTGTGCATTCAGGTGCTTCTCAGGAGGATTGATTCGGGTTAGGTTGACTCTGAGGAAGACAGGGTAGTGTCGAAACTTTAGTCAAGTGTTTGCAAGACAGCAAGCGATCAGTGTGCTCTTTATCTTAAAGGTGCTATCTCAACGGCTCTAAGCGATGCTGGGTTCGCAGGGAAGAAAAACAACTATTTTCTAGTTTCAGCTCCGAACCAACTTTTCAGGTCCCGAACCAATGTATTTTTTGGTCGAAATGCTCCAAACAGTTCAACATCTGGAGTGGGAACCAGAAAAAAGCCGGTTCTCTGTCAGTGGAAATTGGCTATGTATGTTAGACTTGGGCTCCATATCCCGTTGAGATAAACCATACATATTTATGTTGTCTATTTCCCTTCCACTACACTGATTCCTGTACGTATGCCTCTGGCACTGTCAGTAGGGGTATAGTGGCAGGAACATACAACTGATGTCTGTAGACTGGATGAGCAGGCATGGAAGCCAGAAGATGGGAAAATGACAGATAAACATAAAGACACAGCAGGTAGGTTGGGAGGTTGGCAGACATGCATACTTACATAACCTTTCTGTTTCATTTATCCTCTCCTAGACATGCAGAATGACATACTGTAAACCTTGAGCATAGCTCTCTACATGATCGGGTATTCACTTTGTTGTTATAGAGATATAAAGATGAAGGCAGGAGCTGATTGATGCTTGACCAGTGAACAACATAGCATAAGCGACAGAGACTGAGTGTCCATATCGAAGGTTCTACACACACATACAGTATTCACAATATGCTAGCAGATCTAAGCCTTTCTTCTAAAAAAAGAGTTGCCCCGCTTTTTTGCATGCTGATAATAGCTGTTAATACTTTCAGATGGAGAGATTAAACACTACTGTATTCTTCCAATATAGCAGATTTAAAATGGTTGCCCTAATGATCACAATTACTCTTTGATGTCTCGGCACAAACTAATAGAAATCCTGAGAGAGCAAACAACGAGCACACAGAAAATATGCTTTCAAATACTCAGCTCATTCGTTTGATATTTTCAGACTTTGTTTTATAGTCACTCCATATATAGGCTATGCTGTGGGATAAGAACGTGTGCGCACACACACACATACACACACACACACACACACACACACACACACACACACACACACACACACACACACACACACACACAACAAACAAATAAAAAGACTCAGAGCCACAGACACTTGCACACGAGACACAGAAAGAGCTTCAGTCGGTGGCACAGAAGATTAGAAGGCGCACTTTGTTGCCAGGCAGTGACAGGGTGTGCACTTACTCGAGAGGGCCCCCAACTGGCCGTGGGGGGCATGGATGTGTTTACAGATCAGATGATAAACCATGGCACATATCCTCCCTCTGTGCCAAACAAGGGCTTGCAGTTTAGCACCCGGGTGGCTTGCCAGATGACAGAGGAGGATATATATTTATACATACTTATATATTTATATAGATACACACTTTTTAAAACCATAATTCTCTCATGAGGCCTTACTAGAATCCATTAACATGAATTTGCATGTCATTATTCAAGAGAGCAATAATTAATCTCTTGGAATGCATGGGATTTTTTTTTCTTTGGAGGGGGGCACACTTGAGGATCTAATCTCAGTTGATTTCAATCGATTAGCCTTCAAAATATGAATATGAGTTTCTGCCTCACCGTCTCCCTTGGCAGGTCTCACAGCCAACAAGGTCAGAGTAAAGTCTCTCTCTTTGGAGAGCATAGACATCAGCTGAGCCAAATCACCAAGCACCTCGAATGTCACCCCTCTCCACATGTAGAGGATCCAGTCACCTACACCTAGATTCTAAACAGTTTATATATATATATATATATATATATATATATATATATATATATATATATATATATATATATATATAATTTAATATAATAATTGTTAATATAAAAGTTATATCTAAATAGGCTCTTTGAAAAGTGTTCATAGAAGAAGGAGCCATACTCTTCTAGGGAGGAGATACTAAGAGATTCACTGTAAAAACCACCAGCCAGCAGTACGGTGTCATGAATCCAAAAAGCTATGGCCGGCAATTTAGCAAAGCTGTGAATTATTGAAGATAAAACTTCCGTAATGGGCAGCAAATTGAACTATGCTGATGTTAAAATATGAAGCACGACCTGGAGTGCCACTCAGTGTTCAGATGTGTCATGGAGAGTGCCATTTGACAAAACAGGCTCCAATCAGTTTTAAATAACTTGCTCCTCATATAGCATGGTCGGGCCCTTTTAATCCCACTGCATAACATAACACAATCCCAAAGTGCTCTTCATCAGAATACCTTCCTTTCACATAAAAGACTCAAATGTATTGTTCTTCCACTGGTTCATTGTCCAGGCATTGAATATGTTTGGCTCTCTCACACTCACACTCACTACATGTATATATATATATATTCAGCATACATATTCAGCACTAATTTGAAACCACAATGCTCACTATGAAGCTCTAAAAGCCATACAGTAATTGTACTGGTTTGCAAGGTAATGTTTGGCAAGTCCTTGATTCAATGTATACTTTTTATATACAGCAAATATATAACCCACAGCAATGCTCATGTCTTGATCAATTGATCAATAAATGGCAAACAAAAGAGTCAGCTGATGGGACACTGTCACAAACAAACGAGCCAGATGGTGACGGCATGAGTAGGTGGAATAAATGTTAACACAGTCATGACCAAAGGAAAACGAGGGCACACAGACAACACACAGAGGAGGAAAAAACAACAAGATCAAGCACTCTGTGATGCCTTTTGAAAAGTATTTTTCCACCTTCAAAGCCATGCGGTCGCACCTCTCCTAATACACAATAATAATGTGCCAAACCAGGAAGTGTTATTGCACATCGTTTGGCGGCGCAATAATGAGGCCATTAGCTTCCACAGTTTACAGAAGTGCTAATGACTCGCTACACCCGTCGCATGCATCAACCACATCAGGAACCCCAAACACAATTCACAGTGTGCCACGCACGCATGGTCTCACTGCGGTGTGTGGTAAAATTAGACATGCGTTACCCTTTTATTAACTGCGAACCAGACTTTTTGTGGGAAACTTTGACTTTTCATTATGCTACGCTGAATTATTAAAGCTTTATTAACTGCCCCGGTGGAAGTAGACAGCTAAATTATGAATGGCCTTTTCTCGTTAGAGGGTCACTTTACATACACTGGAATCCAACCTTCTCCTCACCACATACACACAAACACACCCACAGCCCACCCCCCACACACATACTCAGACGTTGACTCTCAGGGGTCTTTAAAGGGCATCAGTTACAGACACGAATCCCACTTGCACTTACTTCCTCCCACCACGTGTCGTTAGGTTTTACTACTTTATGTCCCCCTGAGCTGGTGGGGGACCTCTGCACTATCGACTGTGATGAAAGATATGGGCCCAGTTAATTAAAGATAGGGCAGAATACTTGCAATGAAGAGCTAATTAAAGATATTTATACTTATTTTGTATTCTCCTTAATCCAGAGTGGCTGGCTGTAGTGGGAAGGCACTAATTTAATCTGCCTATCTGCCACTTGGAAAAAAGCCCACTAGTGTTGCTGAACCCCAACTCAATTGTTTTTAGGTAAAGAAACAGTGTAATGGGCCCAGGGGTGGCTTGGATGTAGCCTGTTAGCTCAGTGGCTAATGAATGGAGAATAAGGCTCTGGTTGTTCCTAGCCGTAATCGACATAAAGATTAAGGGGACCGGATGTTTGGACCTCACAAAACAAACACCTACACTTAGTCTCCCACCAAGCAGAGCTGCAAATGGACCTAGGAATTCCAGGTAATTACTTTGGTGGCCCCAGGCAAACGCAGCGGGCAATGTATTTTCTCCCAGGGTGGACAATTGCTTTCAAGAAACAAGCCCTTTAGGTGATCAGACAAAAGCTGTTCATTTTTAGAATGATCAGGTCTGTTCAAGGTCCCTGGATAATGCTTGGACATGAGGAGATGACTTTCAAAATGCACCATTTGACAACATGACATGTTTCTGTGGTCATATATTGTGCTGGCCAAACATCATTCATGGACACTGCGGAAAAAGTCAGACGAAATCTGGTTAAGCTAACAGTATTGTTGAAGAACACAGAAACCAACCATTCAACAGTCAATAATGCAAGACTTGAATTTGCCACCAGAGATGACTGCTTTGAGTGAGAATAACTGTTTGTTCGCTAACACCTTGAAGTGACATTTCCTGAGAAAAATGTCAAAACAAGCCATTTTTGCAAGTAATGCTGCCTGACAGATAGTTCACCCTAACTGTCACCAGACACTGCTGTTTGTATCCTAAAAAGAAAAATAAGCTCTCATTATTGAAAACTAGCTCCATCCACTCTGTTATATGGCAGAGTGAGATGTCTCAAATCCATTTTAAGAGACAGACAGCATTGGTCTGAGAAATTACAGTCGTTTTCATGACAACATTGTTGTAAATATTTCATGACCCCTAACTGATTGCAACACAGTTTCTATTTACTTTTGATGAGTAGTCATTATGCCATGTCACTCTGATAATACTTACATTTATAGGATAAATATTTCTGACAGAACTAGTCAAAACACGTCTCCTACAGCTATTTAATTACACAACTGACTCTTGAGAAACTGAAAAAAAAAATAATAAGGAAAGGTGAAAGTGAAAACATCATAAACAATTAAAATGCATGCATACATTTAACAGACCATAATCTAAAGAGATATGTCAACATATTTTCATGTGACCTCCACAAGGTTCCTGTTTTATATTAGATATTTCATTCGTAGAATACAATAGATGGCAAGTGGTCTTCTAAATGCTGTAATTCCTGTCCTAACATATTCATACTGTGCTTTGAAGACCTCCAGATGAAATCCCTCATTTCTAGGCCCTGTCGTGATCATGCCAGGTAATAGTTGCAAATGCTAGATGTATGCCAAACTTTAGAGGAATTACGCCTACAATAATGCTAAACGTGAGAGATAATATCAATTTCCCGTTGTTACCTTGTAGACTTATGTGAATCATGCTGTGGGCATCACCACAAGAATGCATTATGCACAGTTACACATCATGCCATTAATCATTTCAATATTTGACTAAGTGCACCATGCCCACCAGATGAGCTCAGGCTGCACTCTTGGACCCCGTCACAGTGGATGACGAGCTGTAGGGATTGATCTCAATGAATGCTCTAAACTGAGCACGGAGTGGCAAATAAGGGAGGCCAGTTGAAGTAGAAGGCCTATTGAGGAAACGCCCTGTAGAAGTTTTTTTCCTCGAGAACTCTCGATCACAGAAGACCACCAGCAGCACCGTCAGTCATGGGTGTTCCAGGCGGATTTCCCTTTGGAGCTTCCATTCTCTACTCTGTCTCGAGTGCTCGGACAAAAAAAAAAAGATCCCTTCCGTTTGTACCACAAGAACAGCATCGATTTCATGTTAGTCAGTGCTGTGCCTCTTCATTCATCCATATATCCTTTCCTCCCTCCTTCTTCTCATCCTCTTCTCCTTCCTCTATTCCTCTTCTCTCCTTTTCATCTCTCCAAATGCCAGCTAAACAGTGAGGATCTCTGTACGAGCTCTCATAACTGGGGGATTTTCACTGCACTCTTTCATAATGAGCTAATTAAATCCCGGGCCCTGCCGTGCCCTTGCCCCTGCTTATTAGCAAACGAGAAAGAGGGAGTCTAAGATGGAGTCTAGAGGTGACCTCAGCGTTCATCTGAAGTGAGGGGCCATTCCTCCCTGTGGGAATATTCTAGAAAGCTGAAAGACAGGAAACCTTGGCGGCAGAAGGGGGGGGGGGGGGGGGGGGTGTTGTGGAGGATGTCCACGGAATGGTAATGAGACGTGTCCCTCCTTCAGAAAGGCCCGCTGTTCCGTTATGTATTGCCGGAGTGAATGACACCATTTTCAACAGGGATTCCCCTAAATCATGAGAGAGAGTGCAGGATGTGGACAGCGTAATACATCTTCTTTTATTTAGTTGGGGTCTCTATGAGCAGCTTGACCTCCTGTGAAAGGCAACAGGGAATTACATAATCCCCTGTAAAAAAAGGAGGAAGACAACAACATGACATGTCAGCAGGCAGCTCTGCTGCCTCATTCAGGCCAATAATAATGCTCCTTATAGAGTCATACTGTTCTTTTATGAGAACAGAAATATCACTACACTCCTCATCACCCACACTCTATGTGAAGCCGGGGTTTTAGATTGCATCAGCCACAACCATCAAGTATGACACCTGTCTCACAGTTGAAGTTAAGTTGGTGTGTGTGTGTGTGTCTGTGTGTGTGTGTGTGTGTTCATGGTGTGTTCATGGTGTGTTCCTTCTGCTGCATATAAAAACACTCATGCCTGAGGAGTGCATGAAAGGCTCCAGACCACAGTGCAGATCATTTTTAAAACATGCTGGAACTAGATGATTTTAAAACATGCAGTGCTCGTGTCCTGACATCTGATTCAGGCATTATTTCACTATCTGCGTCTTAAAGCATGATACGATATGTGCTAACAGACTTCACATGCATGGAAGTGCCTTCTGACTGCCATATGAGCGCAGAATGGTGAGCCATGCTTTTCTTACTGAAGAGTTTGGTTCCAAAACGCTATATCCTCCATTTTCATGAATATTTTTTTTTACATTTTGTTTTCCAGGTACAGTAATTTCAGTGGAACTGTAATTGGGTTATTGCTATTTCATTTATTTGTACTTAATCAAAGCAACACAACTGCAAAATTATTGATATTACCCAAGATACACAATTAAATAACATGACGTATTATAGTTTTTAAAAACAGATATATAGCGTTTTGGAACCAAACTCTTTTTTAATGTCATACTTTCTTTTTGTCATTTCATCCACTTCCCTTTGCCTGCACGACAATTAAATAGGTCATAGCCTACTACTTCTCTGCACCAGCTCCTGTTTGTTTACATCCAAGTTTTGATTCATCTTAACCCCTTGTTGGTTGATTCCATTGGACTGCGCTTGTGATTGAATGGAGTTGAAGGCACCGCAGATAACCTTATAGGGCAGTAATGAGTGTTGTTTACTTGATATAGTTAAAGCTTAGTCAATTTCACAAAATATGGCACGGCACAGTGTGTTGTGAACAAAGTTGTTATTTATGCTGCCTTCGCAAATCTGCCCCTCAGTCTTCAGTTCAACTGGCATCCATCATCATCATCATCATTTCCACTAGTTCAGCTATGGGACTGCTTTTTAACGTTGAAAAGGCTGTATTCCTATCATGTAGTGCCCCCCCCCCCCCCCCCAACATTTTTTTCTGGTATATTCCTTACATTTTGACATGTGGCAACTCCAGCTCAGCTTCTGTGTTTGCTACGTTGAGCATTTGTGCTGTTTTTGTTGTTATTTGTCTAGTGCTGTCATCAATTCTCCTGAATTAAATGCTGTGTTGTGCACTTGAATCCAGTTCTCCCCGTGTTTCATTACAGGGTGTTATTTTATCAGAGCACGACAGCACTGCAATTTGCTCCCCGGGTTTATTGTTTTAGACCTCACAGCAAGTAAGATAAGATATAGCACTTTTTTCTCTCTCTCATACCAGTGCCACAACGGATATTCAGCTAGTTTGTGTATGTTTGTCACATTTGTCAAAAAGATTTAACGATCCACAGAACATTGATGATTGCTCACACAAAAGATGTCCCAACTGAACTGATTTAATTAAAGATGTCTAATGAGGAGGCCAGAGAAGTACTGTAGGTTATTACAATACATTGAGTTGTTTAAAGAATTACAAACATAATGTGAAGCTTGAAAATGCATTTACTGGCATACATCTGCCATGAATTATTAGTTTAATTCCATTGTACCATTCAGTCTTTTGTAGTACTGGTAGGACTAAAGATTAAACATTCTAAAAAAACAGCTTTGCAATTAATCAGTCAGCCAGTAAAGGAGTCTAGCCATCCTTGTTTTTTGAAGTCACGATTGGCCTTTCCTGTAAGCTTCTATTTATGTGTATAAACATAAATGCATATGCTTGTCACCTCCATTATGCTGTGACTGATTTAAAGGTACTGTGTGGAGTGTTTCCTTACAGTAGTTTAACATAACCCTAGCAGCAGAAATAGCAGGAGAATGTGATGAAACAACTGTTCAGATGTAATGACCATGGATCTGTGTTTTCCAGACATACTGTAGATTAAAAGGTAGCATGCAAACCAGCTACTGCCAGGACAGCTCTCTTGTAATACCACTGCGCACCATGTGAGGTGCTGTAGCAAATATAAGCCTCCCCTTGGCTTTTCCCCTCTGGCTTTCATTGAGCTACTGTATGTGAGTTGCCGCTGTCCATGGTGCTGATGGGCTGAGTTATGACACATCCCTTGGCCAATTCATGTTATTGTTCTCCTACTAAGTGCACAGTATGACACTAATGTAGCAGATGAGAAGTTAGCTGGAGACATAGGCTTTTATGTTTTTGGCTTTTGGAGACCAGTGCAATGAAAACGTCAACTTCAGATCAGTATAACTAAAAAGAGGTCTAAAAAGAAACTTCACGGCTCGGCTACTGAGATGTTTTTCCTCACTTTTATGTCCACTCACACCTCTCCATGCCAGGGTTGTTCCAGGCTGCACTAGATGACAGTTGATATGGAACATTCTGCTGACAGTGGAACACTGCAGCTGTGGATCATTAGCAGGTCCACGTTAATAGTCTTGCTCCGGGCCTTCAGATCCATCCTATTAGACCACTGCCAACCTATACACATTGGTGGAGAATTGAAAAAAAAAAAAGGTAATTTTTGCTAAACTCCAATGTAAACACTCTTACACTTACTACATTAATTTGTAACAGCATGTGCGTAATAGGTACTATGTTTAGACATATATAATATTAATGTAAAAATAGTTGTTGTTAATTTGGATAAACGGGAGTGAATGGAAAATGCAGCAGCCTATACTGATTGAGTTTCTATAACCTGATTAAGTCATA
This sequence comes from Alosa sapidissima, assembly GCF_018492685.1. NCBI lineage: Eukaryota > Metazoa > Chordata > Actinopteri > Clupeiformes > Clupeidae > Alosa > Alosa sapidissima. The sequence goes on along the minus strand of NC_055979.1, from coordinate 5,720,661 downwards.
GTTTTGTGTAGATCATGATTGATAAAATTATCTATACACCTCATCCAGGTGTACAGAGCTTTTGGAATAGGGCCTCACAAACTGCAATCAGGTTACCTTAATGCCATCATCAAGTCATACAATTATGGTCAGTCATGTAAACATTGACTTATACCACAGAAACTCAAAAGAGTAGGCAATATATCTAATCTATCTAAACTCATTCAGTTAGTTGTTTTTCAGCTAAACTAGGTGTTTTATAACTAACCATATAGATTGGGCCATTACGTTAACAAAACAATATGTTTTTTTTTTTAAATTAGGTCACTCTCAGCTATATCACAATCAATTATGATATTACTGTAATTGTGCACTTACAAATTTGAAATGCTTTGTATCAGTTTTCCATTTCATGTTATTTTCATAGAAAATAAGCAACACTTGAACTCTTCTACCACTTCAGGTTTGAAAAATAATGTCAGTGCATTTAAACGTTTAATGCAGGGCCACTGGCCTGCAATCACTCTGCATTATCACTGCCTAAAAAATGAGTGAGTATTGGGCATGTATCTGAAAGTATCAAACATTTATAATTGTTCTACATTATTTTAATTGGATGAAGAGTCCTTCATTAGCACACAGAGTGTTTTTCGAGAGGTTGCAAAATATATATTTTCAAATATATGAGTTAATTAATTGGATTTCTCTGATCTCTGCTCTTATTATCACATATTGTATTAGTACATTAGTACATTTTATTAGTTTAAATGCATTCATATATTGGATTGCAGTGGCACACTATGATTGATGACATCAGAACACAAGCAGCTTGGATAAAATACTGTTACTGCAACTTTTTTTTTCTTGTTTTTTTTGTCACTGTTCTTAAGAAAACAGTAGCAAAACATGTTTATATTTGGAGTCAGTGGCGTGCTCAGTCCTCTCTGTTCTTTAGTATGCTTTGTCGTTGGGTGCTCTTTGGTCCAAGATTAGTAGTTTCAAATGAGAAAAAAAAAAGAGAAAAAAATCTCTTCGACCAAGGCACTCCGTGAAATTAAAATGTCTATAGTAATACTTGGACATGTCCAAAAAGGACCTAAAAATGCTTGGGCTTTCTTCAGGAGATATTTTATCTCTTTGTTCTCAAGCAAAACATGTTTGTTTGTTTTATTATCTAAGAGAAACTGAACAGGCCACTTTGAAATGTTTGGCCTTAAGCAAATCAGAAAAAAATAAGGCAACACAAACTCAGTCCATACCGACAGGTTGTTTACTATTCATAACATACCTGCATGGTCCCAGATTTCGACCAATTAGAGTTACTCCGTGCACCCCTGAATAGATTAATCAAAAACGGCTCACTCTACTGTGTGGGAGGGGCCCTACAGGA